>NC_135890.1:97138830-97526330 GCF_964194155.1 Cetorhinus maximus
CATGATTATCCCCCCTCCCTCCCTCACCCCCCTCCCTGCGGCCCTCTCCCCCCCTCCCTCCCCTCTCCCCCCTCCCTCCCTCTCCCCCCCCTCCCCTCTCCCCCCCTCCCTCCCTCTCCCCCCTCCCTCCCTCTCCCCCTCCTCTCCCTCCCCCCCCTCCCTCCTCCCCCCTCCCTCCCTCTCCCCCTCCCTCCCTCTCCCCCCTCCCCCCCTCTCCCCCCTCCCCTCCCCCTCCCTCCCTTCCCCCTCCCCCTCCCTCCCTTCCCCTCCCCCATCCCTCCCTTCCCCTCCCCCATCCCTCCCTTCCCCTCCCCCATCCCTCCCTTCCCCTCCCCCATCCCTCCCTTCCCCTCCCCCATCCCTCCCTTCCCCTCCCCCTCCCTCCCCTCCCTCCCCCATCCCTCCCTCCCCCATCCCTCCCTGCCCTCCCCCATCCCTCCCTGCCCTCCCCCATCCCTCCCTGCCCTCCCCCATCCCTCCCTCCCTCCCCATCCCTCCCTTCCCTCCCCCCCCCTTCCCTCCCTCCCCCCTTCCCTTGCCTCGCCTCCTGTGCCTGGCAATCCCACCTTTCCTCCCTCCCTCCCTCCCACTCCCTTCCCCTCCTGCTCTCTCCCTTTCCCTTCCCCCTTCCCCTCCCTCCCTCCCTCCTCCCTCCCTTCCTCTCCCTCCCTCCCTCCCTCCCTCCCTCCCTCCCTCCCTCCTCCCTCCCTCCCTCCCTCCCTCCCTCCCTCCCTCCCTCCCTCCCTCCCTCCCTCCCTCCCTCCCTCCCTCCCTCCCTCCCTCTCCTCCCTCCCTCTCCCTCCCCCCTCCCTTCCTCCCCCTCCCTTCCTCCCCCTCCCTTCCTCCCCCTCCCTTCCTCCCCCTCCCTTCCTCCCCCTCCCTTCCTCCCCCTCCCTTCCTCCCCCTCCCTTCCTCCCCCTCCCTTCCTCCCCCTCCCTTCCTCCCCTCCCTTCCTTCCCCTCCCTTCCTTCCCCTCCCTTCCTTCCCCTCCCTTCCTTCCCCTCCCTTCCTTCCCCTCCCTTCCTCCCCTCCCTTCCTTCCCCTCCCTTCCTTCCCCTCCCTTCCTTCCCCTCCCTTCCCTTCCCCTCCCTTCCTTCCCCTCCCTTCCTTCCCCTCCCTTCCTTCCCCTCCCTTCCTTCCCCTCCCTTCCTTCCCCTCCCTTCCTTCCCCCCTTCCTTCCCTCCCTTCCTTCCCCTCCTTCCCTCCCTTCCTTCCCCTCCATCCCTCCCTTCCTTCCCCTCCATCCCTCCTCCTTCCCCTCCTTCCCCTCCTTTCCCTCTCCCCCTGCCTTCCCCCGCCCCACCCAACAGTAGTAATTTCTGCTGTGATCCTCTGTTGCCAGCACATTCCATCATTGTAACACCTGCCTTCATAGTAGTGGAGTCTAATGCAGGGCTGCTACAGCCTTGGTTATGGGGTTCCAACTCCTACTTACTTTAAAAAGAAATTGGATCAGACTGGTATCATTTCAATAACAATACAAAATAAAACTAAATCGGTTAGCTCTGTACCAGTTAATAATGAGTGATCTGCTCCTACCTGAAATATAAACCTGGTAATCAGTTGTTAGATTTAGCCAAAATAAAAATACCTGGAAAAAACTCAGCAGGTCTGGCAGCATCTGCGGAGAGGGATACAGTTAACGTTTCGAGTCCGTATGGACTTTTCAACAGAACTGAGTCATACGGACTCAAAATGTTAACTGTTTTCCTCTCCGCAGATGCTGCCAGACCTGCTGAGTTTTTCCAGGTATTTTTATTTCTGTTTTGGATTTCCAGCATCCGCAGTTTTTTGCTTTTATTTTAGATTTAGCCAGATGACTAGAGGAGGACAGCAACACTAAAATGAATGCTGGGATGAAAATAAATAAATTGACATTTGGGGGAAATAATTCAGAGTTCTCGTTTCTGCCTAGCAAAGCTGAAGGTGAAACTATGGAAAACTAAGAGTTTATTTCTATAACTGAAAGAGAGGGAAGTGTTCAAACACTTCATTTCACTTGAGGCCATGTCAAAGCTGCTTATCAGTGAAAGGACAGGCTATGCTAAGGGTGAGAGACAGTGCCCTCAGCATCCCACAAAATGCTGGGGAGATACTGTGGAATGACCTGCTGTAATTACAGGTTGTTATTGTTCTTGCCAAGTGAAGTATGCTGTATTGCAGCCTACAAGAAGTCATCCTGTTAGATCTCAAGTCAAGTACAAATGTTTGACTTGTAATAAACTAACCTATTTTGTCATCTTTTGCGTGCAGTATGTTTATTGTTGAAGCAAATCAGTGCAGCTTATTATGGTTGTCTGGAACTCAACTTTCGTATGCTGAGATTAAGGGAAAAGATGACAGGCTGAAGTAATGCGATTAACTTTTTACTTCAAAGTTACTGTATTCTATTTCCACACTTCAGCCCAAATGAAGTTTTCTTTTGTTCTTCCAACTCCCTGATCAGAATTTAAGTTGTGCATACTCTTTTTTTTGCAATGCCTGTTGTGTTCAATCTGCTGATAGTTTAAATACAGTGAAGGCGCATGGAGGAGGAAAATTGGTTGCACAGGACCCTCACACAATTTCTAGCAGTCAGGTACTAAGAGACACTGATAGAGGTCTGGTAGCAGGTTCACCTGATCGTAGAGGAGGTGCATAGTGCCAGGAAGATGAGGAAGATAACAAAATAGGGAGGAGAAAGAAATCTTGTGTCAGTATCATTTTGGATATTGTTGGAAAATACAATTTTAAAGAATGACTTAATTTTTGTGCTCTACGTCTCAGATTTGTAGTTTATATGACTTTAGCAAATTTGTATTCGATCTGTTACCTCCAATAGGGGTGGGTGACTTGAAGCTACTGTCTTAATGTGGTTTGATGTTTAATGGTGTTTATTTGAGTATTAAATGTAAATGTTTTCACATCTTTTCTGTACCTTTCTGGTGGTATGTGCACATGTATGTGGGTTATTGGTGCATTTATGCAGGCTGTACTTTTTATTTTTAACCATCCATTTACTCCTGCAGATGTTAGCTCGGTATAAGGCAATATAAATTGTTTAACAGGGCAAACTAGAATACTAATTTTCACTTTTTGCTGCAGCTATTGGCCTCAGGCCTGGGTTCCATCCAAATGATACCTGTTAGTGCTATGGGGTTGTAATTTTAATTCTGCTCAGGAGAGTGCTCTGTACATAAGTGGTTAAGTGCATGTTCTCAGTAGGTTGAGTTGAAGTAAAAGTAATAGGTCCATATTTGCAACATTTTTATTTAATTCCAGGTAGATTTAAATAGCGCCCAGGATGTTGAAGGGACCTTCCTTTAACCTGGTTTGATACCACAATGGAGTTGTACTTGGATAGCTGAAGGGATTTAAATAGACTGAAATTGGACTGTTCCATTGTTTATACATGTTTTTGGTTTTGTTTTGGCTTGTTACCTTTTTAGGAAGTAAATTCTCCAGGGAGTTTTTCACTCAGTCTGGATTCAGTACAAGCCCCGATTATAGATTTAAATCCACTTTAAGTTGTGGTATAAATGTATATTTGAAACAACCTGATTGTTCTGCAGTGTTGAGACATTGACTAGTTTTTTTTCTTCTCCCAAAAATATACTTTATTCATAACAGTTTGTAAAATTATATTCTGTAATGGTTCAAATTGTACATCACGGAAAGTGCAAAACAGCTTGAGTTATTTCCATACGTCATGAGGCACTCTGAGCTGCCTCAATACAATTGCAATTACGCATGACATTTACAATATGCATTTCATGACAAAGATAATGCCTGAGACATTTTACACAGTTTCAAGCCTCTTGGTTAACTGTGGCAGGTGGACCTTAGGCAATGTCCTTTTGCCCAGTGAGCCTTTGCAGCAGCTGCTCAAAGCTTTAATGTGTCCCTCATCACGTGGTCCTGGACTTTGGAACGTGCTAGTCTGAAACACTCAGGTCGTGGATAACTCTCTGTACTGGAAGACCAATAAGTTTCAGGCAGACCAAAGAGCGTCTTTCACTGAGTTGGTGGTCCTCCAGCAGCGGTTGATGTTTGTCTCAGAGTGCGTTCCTGGGAATAGCCCATATAGCACAGAGGCCTCCATCATGAAGCTGCTCAGGGTGAACCTCGGTAAGTTCTGCTGCATTTCTTTCCAGACCTTCTTTGCAAAGATACGTTGCAGAAGGAGGTGGGCGATGGTCTGCTTTGAGGGCCATGTGCAGAGGGGTTGAGAGTTTGGGCGTGCAGGAAAAGATCTGATGCAGTGGGCCTGTCTCACCACCAGCCAAGCTACGTCTCGGCACTTGAAAGTTCTGGCAATGCAACATACTGACAAATAACTTTGAAAGCCTGTTCAGGGAACCATCCGATTAGTTTTTACTTTTCAAATGTAAGGTGCTTGGTAAATCATGACCTTTTGAGTCTGAGCATTCCCTGATGTATTTATACTCTTAAACCTGGTGGAAAAGGCAAATAACTGAAGCAACAACAGTCGCATACAATTGGGTGTTGAGCTGGAAAGTGTTGGTAGTTCCTTAAGTAGTTGGCCTTTCGTGGGATTAATTTAATCACGGTCCTTATAGTGAAAGACTGCATTCAAATCGGAGATAATTATGGATAAAATATGTACCTCAGGAGAATGAATGCATATAGTGTTTGTGTATCAAACATATATCCAAGGAGAATAAATGCTATCAACAAGTGTCCTTAAGCATCTGAAGGGATTCAAACAGTTAATGTAACCACACTTCTGCACTGTTTATATCTAATGTTTTGGCTTGTGTTACCTTTATGGAAGTCGACTAAAGGGAAAAGTTAATGAGTCGATGCAGCTGCTATTCATAAATGACATCAAATGAAACAATGTTGAATCAACAGTGGATATGGCATTGAATAAAAACATATTTTGAATGGAACAATGTGAAGCTACTCAGCAACACTGTTTCCTCTTCAGCCCCCCCAAAGTTAAACTTGTTTAGGAAATAAATTATTTCACACTCTGCACTGCCGGATTTGAGACAGAGGTAAAAGTTGGATCAGAAATGAAAATTTATGTCAGTCTGGAACGGCTGAGATGGGAGTTAGGTAAAGATTAACAACCAAGGCAGTGGAAACAGCATTGAAGTTGGATTAGTTGTAATCAGGCCTGGAACGCATTCTTCTTTTGGGTAGGGTGTGGATGTCGGTGGTGGGGTTTGTGCACCTAAATTCACTGAAAACAGAAAATGATTGGTGTGGACGTGATTCTCCCTTTGTGTAACAAAATGAAATGTCTGTTTATGAAGAATGTGCTTGTGATTTCATTACAAATCTCCCTCACTGTATTTGCCAGAGAAAACAAAATGGGCTATCGTTTTGAGGACTGGTGTAAAATGGTAGAAATTGAGCTGAAACTGTGCTTGATCTCGGTGTGTCTAGTTCTGGGCTTTTTGTGTGTTCTTTTTGAAATGACCTCCAATCTCTGCTGTGGGATTTTGCCCTGTAACTGAAATTAAACTCTGATTAAAAATGTAGAACATATGAAGGGTAGAGAATCTCTAAATAGGCCTGCAGCACAAGGGCGTGGGCATAAATTATATAGTCAACATTGTTTTCACTTAGTTAAGTCTTTTCATGAAATTTGTACTCTTGACGTACTCCATTAATCTTTTAACTGAGCTGCAGTAACACTTGTATGTTTGCATTTTACTTAGGGTCTGGGCATGTGCATGCATGTGTACCCGTATATTCCGGTAATGTGTCCAGGTTTCTCTCATGCTTTCCTTCTTTTCTCATTTGGTTATGACCCACTTTTTGGCAACCGATTTGCTCCTGGCATGATTCATCAGTTTTCTTTTCACCAGTTAGATGTGCTTCACGCAATAAGATTGTGACTGGGCTGTGATTATATGTTAACTGTGCCTTACCACACTGGTACATTCCAGTGGTGATTGCTCAGTCTTTTTGTCTTGTAACATTGGTACGATGCCTGCATTCCCCATTATCTACATGAATAACAAATCACCCTTAACCAACAAAGTTGTAGGCAACTTCTCCCAAGATTGTCAGTGTTGCTTGAGTAACTTTGCCTATTTGCTTGCTTTTGTGGGGAAGTAATGGTTTATATTTGGTATTTTCCGATGTTTGATTGAAAGAAACTCAGCAATTAGGAATCTTAAATGGAACTTCTAATATTCTGTCACCACACTTACCATAATATGGTTTTGATAATTCTCAGGAATCCTCCTCGCTTTTGAGTTCATTATTATACAGTTTGTATTTCTTATTTTGAAAAAGTGTGTATTTTTCAGGTAATTGGCAAATTGCCTTTTCATTTCTAGAATCGGAATCAGTATGAATTGATCAAGGGTCCTGTGTTGAAATTCTAGTGAACCATGGATCACCAGACAAAATTGCTTGGAACTAAATTAGCAATTTAGCTGAGATTACAATGCCCAGTATGGGAAATGTCATCATTCTGCAGCATTAGTGTCCTCTTTGAGTACAGAGTACAAGGTAGTTTTATTTTCTTACCTTGCTTTTCTGTACATGTCTGAGGAGTCATGGGTGTGGAAACTGAGGGAGTGCTGCATGCCCCAGCATTAAATTTTCTGCCTACACCAGTGCAAAAGTTCACCAAAGTAATTAAAAATGCATAATTTTCAAACTATGGTATTCCTCCTTTGGTTTGGTACGTACTGACTAGTGCAGTATACCTGTTACCCCAAGATATTTTCCTATTAAGGCTTGAAATATGTTTCACCCAGAGGAATACATTTCAATAAAAATCTGTTGTTTGAAGAATTTAGAGCCAGTGTCAATTTGTACTGTCCTTTTATGACATTCAAACTAATACAAAATATTGAGTTTTCTATTTTAGAGTGTATCCAATTTTGTCATGACCATAGTGAGTTGATGTGCTGATAATTTGCGAGTGAGATGCTGTTAAGCGCTATGATTTTGCATTTTTAACTTTGTTTTCCGCACATTTAATAGACTATGCAAATTATAAGCATGATTTTTGATGTTTATGTCTTGCATTTCAATTGAGACAATTTTAAAATGCATGCAGAAGTTTTGTGAGTAAACCTGCTGCAAAAGGAACCTTGTTTTATAAGTTAAATATATTCGCCATTCTCCTTTCATGCTTTCAATTATTTTAATTAAGCACGTTTTTATGAAGGAAAATGCATCCAGAGAAACACACAACTAAAAGCTCTAAGGGTTCATTTACAAGTCTTTGAGCTTGGAGTGCAGCAGTTTGCATTTATTGAATGTATTTGGATACAGTAAATGAGAGTGAAGGAAGGGCATTTTTAAAAAATCAATATGTGCCCTTTTACAGTGCTTGAAAAGGTAAACCGACACAGCCTGAAGACGCTTAAAAGACAAATTGTGTAAGAAATGCACTGAAATGAGTTAAATGCATACAGATGCTTTTTGGGTGTGTGCTGCCTTATTGAGTAAACAGTATGCTTCACAAAAACTTATCTGATCATTTGCAGGTTCTGGCCTGGTTTGAAGAAGGTGAAGAAACTGTAACTGCCTTTGTGGAGCCTTTCGTAATATTATTAATTCTAATAGCAAATGCTATCGTGGGTGTTTGGCAGGTAAGCTATTGTTTAAAAACCACTTTGTCATGGACATATTTAGGAATATTTAGCATTGCATTTTTTAATTTAACAAAATTTACTTAATGCAGTAAAGCCACTCAATTGCATTTCAAAAAAAATTATTTCATGGGATGTAGGTGCTGCTGCCATGGTGAGATTTGAACCCATGTCCCCAGAGCATTAGTCTGGGCCTCTGGATTACTAGTCCAGTGACATTACCACTACGCCGTGGTCTCCCCCTTATGAGTGTGTATGTATATAAAATCGGAGTGGGCCCACTTTTTTCATTCTTGCTCCTCCTGTTAAGATTGGTATGTCCATGTGCGTTGCCACCTTGGAAGGGGCAACCTGGGAGCCAAAATATCGCTAATATTGACCTGCCACTTTGAGGTCAAAAAACTGTTGTGCATGAAACAATCTTGTTTCTTTTTTTCCACTTTGAGGCTTTTTCATGATTGTTTTAACATATTTTGCTAACTTGATAAACTGGATTCCAAAATTGTACACATTTTGGACTCGGGTCCTTGCAGGAACTCTAACTTGAAGGGTAGGGAGCAGGACATAATATATAATTAGAGCTAGATCAGTTAGTGAATCAGGGAACACTTTTTTTTCACGGTACTAGCAGTCTTTCTCTCTCACAAAGGTAGTGGACAGTGGGGTCAGTTGGAATTTTGAAGGCTAAAGATTTTTTTTGCTGGTAAGGGTATCCAGGGATGTGGAGCACAGACGGGCAAATGGAGCTGATTTATGAATTAACCATGATCTGATTGAATGGCAAAGCAGGCTCAAGGGGGGGAGCTGAAAGGTGTACTACTGTTCCTGTGTTTCAGTTATGCGAGAGAGCGGAAGATACTTAATAGCGTTATGGAAAATAATATGGGACTAAGTGCTCAGTTACTAAGATGCTGGTTCCAGGTCTATTCAGCAGCAAGGTACAGTTGAACTATTGTATTTTGTGCTAAACCTGCATTCATCAAGTTCATGACTGAAGGACAGCAGGCAGCTCATTTTAAATTGGTAGTCGTCGACTGATTTTCCACAAGAAGGCTGGCTGCAGAGCAGAATTCTTTCTCCGGTTGCACTTTCAGTGCTATGTATTTAAGTACGAACAGAATTTTGGTCTTTTTTTTCATTCACCTCTTTAATCCTCCACTCCTAACTTTCGAACAGAGCAGCGTATTGCAGGGTGATACGAGATATTTTAGGAACAATTAGATTTCGTCCAGTCTGGTTTTGAGAATTTGCTTTTTTTTCTGGCATGGGGAGGATAGATTGAAAAACATGAAGAGAAATTTGTGTTGATTTCATTGGAATTGGTGAGTGTTTTAATCTTGCCTTTCTTTTTTAGTTCTGAGCTTATTAAATTATAACAGCAAAGCTCAGATACCTTAGCTCAGTACTCCCCAAACTATTTTCCAATCTGACTCAATTTTGTCACCTGAAAATTAAAGTGACCACAGACAGCAGCAGAAACAAAACAGCAATAAAGCAGAACATTCGGTATATAATTATTCAAGTTCGTATATTAAAGGTCAACATTGCATCATATTTAAATTGTGTTTTGAAGCACTTTGTAAAAATGTTGTTATTTTATGATCTCATGTAGGCTTCAGCCAAACTCTCTCTATTCCTTGGTGACAGAAGACTCAATGAAGCCCCTCTTTTTTTCCCCACCCTGCCGCAGCCCCTGCAGATGCATTGTAATCAGCCCTTCTCCCCGACCACATACATGGCCTCTTCCCAACAGTATACACACATGCATGCACACGAGTCCCTCTTCCCAACCCCCACCCACCCATCCATCGACTCATTCACTCAGCAGCCCTTCTTTCCAACTTTCCCCTCTCACATTCCATGGCATCCCGCAACTCCCTGATGCTCCAGCCCCTCTCCCCTCGCACCCCTTTTTGGTCTAGTTGCTGGTACCCGTGAAGCAGAATCACTAGCCTGGGGTAAGAAGCCAGTACAACAGCAGAGACAGGAGCAGAAACACAGTAAAGTTTGAAGCTGCCACTCACCTTCCTGGCTCAGCTGCGTGATCTCCTGGTTTTTCCCGCACTCGTTTGGTGACCGAGTTACACTTGCTGGCCTCTACCTGTGCTAATTCAGCTCACAAATGTCCTGGGCCCACTCAAGCTCGCCTCTAGGAGTGTTTTCTGGAGCCAGAGCGCACTTTGGGCTCACTGTCCGCTCTGTGCTGTTTGGAATTAATCCAGTGGGTCCAGGGTTGTCCCACTGGAGCCTCCGGACTGAGTCGTCTCCTCTCCACAGTCACCATTGCGGCCTCGGAAGAGGGAGCGCTCAGAACCCCAAATGTGACCTCTGTGACTCCATTGGGCGTCGAGACCCACGGTTTGGGAATCCTTGCTTTGGCTAATGTAAATGCTCCTTTTTGTAACTCATTATTTCCCTAATGTTGCATGCAAGCAAGCTTATTTTGCGCAAAAAAATTGCGTGTTCTGAACAAGGGATGATTAATGTGTTTACATTGACGTAAAGAATATATTGAAGGATTGCAAGCGTACAAAAAACTGATGGACAGGGAAAAAAAATGGCTGCTCCATTGAGCCTTTCCCATAGTCAAGTTGCAAAAAACACCTTGACCCCACAATTCTTCCAACTCACCAGCAGAATAGCCATGTTGTTTCCTGGGGGGAGTTGGGGGAGCACCCCAAGATGTTCAGAGAATAAAGACACCAGAAAATTTCTGTCCAAATCACCAAAGGTGATCAAAACAAGTTCCATGAGGTACATTAGCTAACATCCTACCTGCACTTGTCAGCCTCAACCATGAAATCATCCCTGAAATTTGCTTCAAAGGTCAATGACCCTCTGAAGTGAAAATTATTGCATCAACCTAGTTCTCTGCTTCTGTCTGCCTAAGATTAAAAAAAAGATAAACCAGGAAGTTATAGGTCAATTTGTTTTGCCTCAATTGCTGGTAAACGTTTAGAGTTCATAAATGTTCACCAATTTCAGGCCATGTTTTGAAGGGAGGGGCAGTTGAGATGAATTTGTGAATGATAGATTATGTTCGATTGAATTTTAACTATTAAGGAACCTGTGTGTCGTTGAGTAGAATGCAGTGAGAATGCATTTTCAGAAAACGTTATTGAGACTTCACAAAAATTGAAGCATATTGTGGCTTGGGGAATGCAGAAACCAAAACATGGTGCTAGATGGATATTTTTAGGATGGATGGGATGTAAGTAGTGATGTGTCTCAGACAAGAGTCCAATGATGAGGTTCGTTTTCCATTTGTATACAGGTTATTGGAGGGGGAAGTTTCACAAATGGACATTGAGATAGAGACTACAATTTTCTTTGAGGGAAATGGATGAAAAGGAAAATATAAGGGCTTTGGGGAAAAGGAAGAAAAATAAGATTAGACTAAATAGCTTTACAGAAGAACACCAGCGTGAAGCGAGTCGCAGCCCCTCTATACTGTAACTTTTATATCAATGGAAAAAGTGGATCCACAGCAATCAGCTGAGATCTTATCCTGCTGGTTCTCCAAATAAATTGGAACAATTATATCTCTGCATAGTTTTTTTTTTCTAAAGCTTGCTCTTGAAGGTTAAGAAGGGAATAACAGATCATCTACAAATAGAACAAGATGCTGCAGATTACTGAGTTTTGGGCGAGTTGCTAGGTTGGGATTTCCTCTTCTTGCCTTTTCTGTCTGCCTTCCTTTTATATGTGTTTGTTTTTGAAGGAGACCACACTTTTTTATTTGGTTGTGCTGGGTGAACTCTTTCTTCCACCCCCCCCACCACTCAAAGGTCAATATCAAAATCCTAAGTGAAGCCTCTGGAGCGTCCTTGTAGCGCTTTCTTTGACCATCATGACAGCACACCTGAGACTCAAGTTGTAGAACCTCCTGAGCACAGATAAGCCTTAGCAGTCACCTACTTACCCACTGGAACCCTACCAAATACCCCCGATGATGAACATGGTCATCTTTGCCTCAAAGGACGAATAAGAAGAAATTGGATTACTTGAATATTATATGGTGGTGAACCAGCCAGGCACAGTACTAAAACAAATTGATGTGCACCATCTTGGATAACAAATAATTGACATCCTTTCACGAGAATTGGAAGGGTTCAATTTAACCTTTCAAATTACTTACAATTTAAATTAATTGTTTAGTGGGTTGATGGGAAGCCATGGCTCAGCGTTGAACACTCAGATTTGCTTTGAGAATAGGTAATGAGCTGTATTTGAAATGGTTTATTTTTCTTCTAAAGATTATTGACAAAAGAATAAATTTACTGTTAGCAATGATCCATTGAATTTTGATTGGCACTGACATTACCACTGTTACTAGCCATAGAGCCATGTTAGGGTATTCTTTCACAGGATTTGTCATGTGACCCCACGAGCTAGGAGAATAAATCTAATTATCATAAACCAGGTTTTTGACTCAGATTTAAGTAGATGATTTTGATGAACAGAAAACATGCAAATTCACTGGCGCTTTGCTTCAAGTGGTTTTCAGTTGGTTGCTATGGTTTGCTGTTGCATTAAAATGATTACTTAATTATGAAATGTGGAAATTGAGCTCACAAATCCAAGTGTTTAACTGTTGCACCACTCTAACCTATTTTTATTACTAAATTAATAGGAACAGGAGTAGGCCATTTGTCCCTTCTGTCTTTAGATTTTGAAACCACCTGACTTTTTTGTGTAGCAATATTTCAGGTGTTCTGTGTTGATTTTGAGGCATTGAATTTGAACCACTCAAGTAATTGCGTAGACTCATTTTGAGATGTACTTTGTGCTTATGATGAAGCCACGTACTAAAATATAATGTTACCAAGCCTGGCAAAGTGTCTAATAAGATACTACAGAAATTAAAAATATTTGTAGTCTCTTAGTATTTGGTATAGCAGGACAGTACTGTAACAATTAAGACTGTGCCATCAATTGCATCTCTGCTTTGAGATAGAGGGCCAGAAAAAGGGAACCCATTCTTTCAGTTCAAAGAATCACCCATTTTAGTTCAGTTCACATCACCTTATTGTGCATGTTTGAGGAGTCTTATTTGTATTCACAGCAAGGCAGTCGTGATGTCCTTTTGACTGACCTTATTGTTTTATTAGCAGGGTTGGCGAGGGAGAAGGTTTGATGACGTGCTCTGACTAGCAAACTTTCATTCACAGCGGTTTGTGAATAGTTTTCTAAAGGCACCTAATGATTACTTTTCAAAGAAAAAATTTTGGAAAATATAAAAACATATCAGTGTTGCTCCAATTAACTTGACTGGCACTGATTCCGCTTCACAGTTAAATCCTTTCTATCGTGGAAGATTAGCTAGGCAATGCCAAATGCAGAGCATGTACACATGGCTCTCTGCTCTCCCTTGCCTCCCCTCTCTCTCACTGCCCCCCCCCACCCCCACCCCTTTGTGCTTCTCTCTCTCTCTCTCTCTCTCTCCCCCCCTCTCCCCCTCTCCCCCTCTCTCTCTCTCTCTCTCTCTCTCTCTCTCTCTCTCTCTCTCTCTCTCTCTCTCTCTCTCTTCCCCCCCCCCTCCCACTCCCCTTTTCTGCTTCTGCTTTGTTCCGTCACTTTTTTGCAGCCGTCTCTCAGCTGAAGCTTGGCATAATAGATACCACTTAACGTGTTGTTGATCAGGCGGAAGTGTGAAATGTCATGTAACTTTCAAAAGGTTTGCATATAGAAAACCTTTTCAAGTATCTGCTTGGTCGGAAGAGATAAAAGGCTATTTGGAAACTCTCCCTTGTGCATAATTAGCTTACAGCAAAGGCTTGGTGACCATAAACTGTCTTGCCTACTTCCTTTTTTAAACCCCCTTGTTCATTACATATGGGCACTTTCAGTGAGTGGAATTGCTGGCCTTTTTCTCTTTGTTGCTCTCCCCAAGTCTGGATGCTCAGGCTACTTTGTAGTGCTTTTCTTTAACCTTTGCCACTCCTTGCATCTAGGTTGAGAATGAACTAGACAAAGAAAATAAACCTTCCTGGTGTAAATGACTCAGTACTGCATCAACGAAGCAATTACTCAATTAGGCAGCCACTTCAAATTTTGTCTGTAATTATTTGATGACACCAGAAATTTCATGGGACAAAAGGTTTGGCAATTGGAAGTACCATTGCAATCCAACCACTTTTTAGAAGTATACTGCAACTAGAATCCACATTTTAATGCATTTAATAAAGTTACATTTCAGATGTCTTTCAAGATGCCCCAAAGCATTTTACAGCCACTAAAGTACTTTTGCAATGTTATCATTGTTGTAATGTAGGAAAAGTGGCAGTCAATTTGTGCACAGCAATGTCCCACAAGCAGCAGTGTTATGATGACAAGATAGTGTAAAGGGATCAATATTGGGCATCATTTGAGGGATAAATAGTATAACAGGGATAACGCGTGTGCCCTTTACGCCCAGAGGGCAGAAGAGGCCTCTGTTTAATGTCTGATCCAGAAGACTGATGAAAAATATTAAGAATAAACAAAGTTATTAAACTTCAGTGCAGTCAGCGTGAAACTAAGCCTACTGTATGAAGCTGGTTGTTGTACAAAGCAGCGAATCATGAAAGTTAATATTTTACAAATTAGGAATTTTTCTAATCTGTTCCTACAGTTTTAGTACCAATGCTTCAGCAGTCTTCAGTAGTCCTGAGAAGTAACATGTATTTGAGCCCTATTTTGATTGGAAGTTAAACTTTGCCAGAAATTATTTTTAGGTTCAGCAGGATGTCATTTATACCTCTTGGCTATTCCATACTCATGAATTCTTCATCGTCTTCAGTTGTGATGATGGACGCTGCCAATGATGTGTTTTGAGAAATGGACTTCTGTGTTTATTTTTGTTGGCACAGTCCACATGGTAGAACTCTAAACATTGGCCCCAAATCTCACTGGCTGCCTTCTGCAGAGAAAAGCTGTGTTCGAAGTATCGGTACAGCATGTGCTGAAAATCTGTTGTGGGCAAGTTTTCTAAACTTTTCTCCCCCCTACCTGCCATTTCAGGAAAGGAATGCAGAAAATGCCATTGAAGCCCTTAAAGAATATGAGCCTGAAATGGGGAAGGTTTATCGACAAGACAGAAAGAGTGTACAGAGGATCAAGGCCAGAGAGATTGTCCCTGGAGACATAGTAGAAGTGGCAGGTAAGTGTAATTCAGTATATTAGTGCAAATGCTGATGCTTGGTTTAGTTAAAACTTTATAAAATACATACATCAGATAAGAGCCACTTGTACCCAAACCACATATATTGACGTGTGTTTACGCAAACAGATCAATATCAACCCTGCTGTATTTGGGTATTAGCAAGTCTTGATTTGTGTCTACAGGTGTACGCCTAAATCAATGTAAGTCTGTAACAGTGTTTCCAGTCTTGCTATGTGCTGATGTGGTTTTGCGCAACAGTTTTCATAACTCATAAGAAAGGAGGCAGAGTAAGTTGTGTCAGTAACAGCAAGAAATTACAAAAGGACATGGACAGTCTAAGTGAATGGACACAGTTGTGACAGTTGGGGTTCAGTGTGGAGAAGGGTGTTATCCACTGTGGATCTGATGAAAATCAAAATATTTTCTCACTGGAAAGGGTTGAGAAGCTTGGTACTTACTTGATAAGCTTTCCTTCTGTAGTCTTCCACCAGGGAATTTTCACGAGATGCACAATGAGTGCAGTTGACGTTCACATTAGTTAAAAATGTTCAACAGATTACTGTTAAATGAATCCTTAGAGAGGGCATGGAGATTAAGGTTTGTAAAAGATTATTCCAGTCCTTAATTGACCTAGGAAAAAGGAGTTAGGAAAGGAAGCGCGTTTGGGTGTATGCTCTTGTAGCAGTTGGTTATGAGCTCTTTGATCTCAGCCACTTTTGGGCTGAATGTACTACTTAGAAATATTTAATTATTCATTCAAAATTTTATAGAAGCGTGTCAACCTATGGGCTTTTCTTCAGTTCTGGAGTCTGCCGGCCTAACAACGTGACTAGCTGGGAGACACTAGAATCTCACAAGTAATTATTTTTAACAAAATGAGCTGCCCAGTGTTGAACTTTCTCAAGCAGGATAATATTTTTAGCATTATATGGGTCCCAGGCGGCTACGCCATACTTATAAGTGTGGTCTAACCAATGTTTGGTACAGCATTTCCTTTACTGTACTTGAAGAGTGATGGAAGTTCTGTTTCATGAACCCAAGCATTTTGGATATGTTGGAGGTTGTGTATTGACTTTGTACATTCCACTTTAAATTATTTTGGCTATGGGTTCCAAAGTGACAGCATACTTAGCTGTGGAAGAGTGAAAAGGTTTGGGTGTCAATGTGTGCAAATTGCTGAAAGCTAGTGCATAGGTGTGAAAATCATAAATAACTGCTAATGGAATATAAAATGAGGAAGCGATGCTTCAGTTGTACAGAGCCTTGGCCGGACCCATCTCGGATACTCTTGATTGTGAAGACTGGACATCGGGGAAGATATATAGGCTTTGAGCAGCATAGGTTCACCAGAATGATACTGGGGTTTAAAGGATTAAATTATGATGATGCATAAACACGATTTTGTAGTCCCTCCAGTTTAAAGATTGACCTCTAATAGAAATCTTTAGAATGTTTAAGGGATTCAATAGGGCAGGCACTTGATGAGGATTCCAGAATAAGGGGGCAAAATCTTAAAATTAAAGCTTGGCCAATTTAGGAAAGAAGTCAGGAAACACATTTTCACACAAAGGTTAGTGGAAACCTTCAACTTCCTTTCTTTCCAGAAGAGTGTGGACGCTGGCCCACTTGAAATTAAGACAGAGGTGAATAGATTTTTGTTAGCTATGGTGTATTAAGGGACATGGAACAATGGTAGATAGAGTTGTGCGTGTGTGTCTTTTAAATATAGGCTAGTGTGGAAAAGAGAAGCTGTGCTGATGATTTTGAGAATATTTAATTGCACCTAATGGAAATTTTTCCCCACTGGGGATTCAGTTTTCATTTGTCCTTTATCATTTATCCTTTGCTGCGATAGAACTGTGCAAGTACTTTGCTTGGTTAGAGGACATTAGGTTATTGGTGTTCAGTATTGCGTATGTGATGAGAATAATATGTAGTTAGTAATTGAAATGTGATGGTGAGTGGGAGGGGAAGGGAAGAGGGAAAAAAGATACCAAGCTTGAGATTTGAAGGATAATCATGAGCATGAAAATAAATGACTACTTAAATTAGTTAATTAGTTGCATTTGTTTTATTCTCTTTTCTGCGCCCCATATTATATCTTACATTTTTCAAAATTGATCCGAGCTATAATCCCTGAACTACATAAATCAAAGAATGACTTGGCACACAATTATTGAGTTATTTTGAAGAACTGGAAATTTAAACTCTTACCTGGTATCTCAAGTCATTGTCAGCTTGAGAAGGAGCAGCCTGTGTTGCTGGCATGAATGCTAATGCAGCAGTAGAAAAATATAATCAAAAGAATTGTAACTTTTAGAATAGGAATATCAATTACTCTAAGTGATCACAAATTCAGAGTAGATATAAATTTAAGTACCTGTCTTTGTGAAGTACTTGAAGAATGTTGAATTGATATTGATAAGCTTCATCTTTAAGGATTTAGATGAATTGAGTCTAACCTGCATTTCCTAGTTACTTCAACCTCTTTAAGTATATTGCCCCTTGGATTCCCCTTCCCCATTTTCTCTTCTTTTAGTCTTTCCAAGCTGCCTTTTTGCGAGGGAGAGACTCTCCCTCTGCTTGGTGCTTCCTATAGTGGTGGTGCTAGCATTGAAGGCTGGGATGAATTAAGCATCAAACTTTCCTCGCTCCACTTTGTGCCGTTAATGACAAGTAAAACAGGATAAAAAGCAGGAGGCAAACAAAAGTGACAAGCACCAGAGAAACACAAAAAAGCTCAATAAGAGTATGGACCCAAGGAGACCAACTACCTGTCTGCTCCCTAACCTGCACTTCTAGATAGCGAGCTGTGTAGCTTTTTTTTTCTACTTGAATTTGACTTTCTGGGAATTATCCAAGTGAACGGCGGTTATGTTTAATAGAGATGGCTGGGTCAAATGTAACCAGACTGCATTATTTTCCAAGTTTATAGCACCACTTGTTAAGATTTTTGTTTCACGTCAGCGTTTGAAGCTTTTGACTCCTGGTCCGGTAACAGTGTGTTTAGGCTTGTTTGAACCATTCATTGGTCAGTTATCCTGAGTGAAAGTTTGGCATATCATCTGGAGTTAGACCTTGCCCTTTTCCCCTTTGCAACCATTGAATTTTCTTTCAAAGTTGCAGAGGTGAAGCTGTTATATTCCCTCCTTTTCTGTCCTCCATCTTACCCCATCTGATGGATTTGTGGGAATTGAGTGAAGATTGATGAGCTTATAATTTAAAATCAGCTTCTGTTTTGAGGCACTGTTCAGATGTCAAAGCTTTGTTGAGCAAGCAAGTAGATTTATATTGCACGTATTCCATTTTGATGTGTTTTTCTTGTGTCCCTCAAGTGATTGATTTGATTAAAGTTTCTACCCACACGATGTCAGTACAAGTATAACAAAAAGATAAAAGAACTTCAGTCAAGTGTACTTGTTTACCCCGGTGTATAAATACACAAGATAATGTAAAATATAGCAACTTGCAATTATATAATGTCTTTAACCTAATGAAACGTCGGAAGTTGTTTCACAGGACTGTAATCAAACAAAATTTGACACCAAGCCAGGTAAGATGTTTGGACAACTGACCAAAAATTTGGCAAGGAGGTAAATTTTGCAGGGCATCTTAGAGAAGAGGTGCAGAGTTTTGGTGATGGAATTCCAGATAGTATTGTTTCCGCCTGACAGGGCCGTTGGTCTATTTAGCCTGCTCTTTCAAATTCCTCATCTGTCTCCTGGCCTTGATTCTGTACCTAATGTTTCCTTTCCTAATAAGTGAATTCATTTCTTTTAAAAAAGAAAACTGCCCTGACATTTTGTCCACAAACTCCAATGGTAATCTGTTCTGTACTTCTATCTCCCCATTACTAAAAATCAAAATTGCCTAAACTTCCCAGTATTTTTTGGCACTCTTGACTGTACATTGTAGCCCCCACACCCCACCCCTCCCCAACCCTGTCATTTTTTTGTTATTCAACACAGGATGTGGGCGTCGATAACTAGGCCAGCATTTATTGCCCATCCCTAATTGCTCTTGAGAAGGTGGTGGTGAGCTTCCCTGTTGAACCGCTGCAGTCATTGCAACTGACTGAACTTTTCTGGATCCAACTTTTTAGTCGTCTTTCAGGTTTATTTTCTTTAGTGAGTGAAATCCTGCCGTGGATGGTTTTTCGTCAGTGCCAAGCCCTCTAAACTCATTAATTTACTTGCATTGGGTTCCGCAAATAATTCTGTATCTATCCTGTAATAGAGGCCTCACCCAAGTCAAGTCAAGACTGAAGCAGTCCATGTCCAAATGCAGCAAGACCTGGGCAATATCCAGACTTGGGCTGACAAGTATCAAGTAACATTCGCACCACACAAGTGTCAGGCAACGACCATCTCCATCAGAGAATCTAACTATCGCCCCTTGATATTGAATGGCATTACCATCACTGAATCCCCCACTACCAACACCCTGGGGCTTACCATTGACCAGAAACTGAACAAGACTAGCCATATAAATACTGTGGCTACAAGAGTAGGTCAGAGGCTAGGAATGATGCGACGAGTAACTCACCTCCTGACTCCCCAAAGCCTGTCCATTATCTACAAGGCACAAATCAGGGGTGTGATGGAATACTCCCCACCTGCCTGGATGAGTGCAGCTCTCACAACAATCGAGAAGCTCAATGCCATCCAGGACAAAGCAGCCAGCTTGATTGGCACCACATCCACAAACATTCACTCCCTCCACCACAGACACACAGTAGTAGCAGTGTGTGCCATCTACAGGATGCACTGCAGGAATTCACCAAGGCTCCTTCAACACACCTTCCAAACTCACGACCACTACCATCTAGAAGGACAGAGGCAGCAGATACATGGGAACACCACCACCTGGAAGTTCCCCTTCAAGTCACTCACCATCCTGACTTGGAAATATATCGCCGTTCTTTCACTGTCGCTGGGTCAAACTCCCTTCCAAACAGCACTGTGCTGCGGTTACAGAAGGCAGCTTACCATCATTTCAAGGGCAATTAGAGATGGCAATAAATGCTGGCTCAGCCAGTACAGCCCACATCCCAGGAATGAATTAAAAAAAGCACAACTTGAAAAATCTTGAAAGTCAAATGCTATTTTTGCTTTATTCGTTAAAACCACAGTTTGGTGTTCATAGTTAATGACCTATGCAGTTTTTAAAAAAAAAAATTCAATATTCTATCCTGGTCTGTTGTCTTAAGCATTGCCATGTAATATGTAGTGCACATTCTGGCGGCTTCTACCCAATCTGACTTAAAACAATCAGTGCTGAACTCCGTTTGCAACCTCGGCTCTGCCCGTTGACTTAGTTGGTCCAGATCCCTTTTGTATTAATGCCACAAACAGCATTCCTCATGACTGCAGTCCACGAGAACACTCATCAGGTACAATTTTCATCAAATCTTTTCAAATTCCTTGTATGGTAATAGTAGAGTCGTCTGAGTGCTTATTTAAGCTCAAACAGCTGTTTCCCTTTTATACATGCTGAAAAAAAAATCCCTCTATAAACAAACATTGCTCTGGCAACTGAACTGCCATCAATAAAGCAACCCAAACTGGTCAATTAAAATTATCTTTTTAATTCATTTATGGGATGTGGGCATCGCTGGTTAGGTAGCACTTATTGCCCATCCCTAATTGCCCTTGAGAAGGTGATGAGCTTGAACTGCTGTAGTCCGTGTGGTGTGGGTACATATGTTAGGGAGGGAGATCCAGGATTTTGACCCAGCGACAGTGAAGGAACGGTGAGGTATTTCCAAGTCAGGATGGTGATTGGCTTGGAGGGGAACTTCCAGTTGGTGGTGTTCCCATGTGTCTGCTGCTCTTGTCCTTCTAGGTGGTAGTAGTCATAGATTTGGAAAGTGCTGCCTAAGAAGCCTTGGTGAGTTCCAACAGTGCATCTTGTAGATGGCACTCGCTGCTGCCACTGTGCATTGGTGATGGAAGGAGTGAATGTTTGTGCATGGGGTGCCAATCAAGCAGGTTGCTATGTCCTGAATGGTGTCAAGCTTCTTGTGTTGTCAGGCAAGTGGAGAGTGTTCCATCACTCTCCTGACTTGTGCCCTGTAGATGGTGGACAGGCTTTGGGGAGCGGGGAGGTTGAGTTACTCGCCGCAGGATTCCTAGCCTCTGACCTGCTCTTGTAGCTGCCCAGTTCAGTTTCTGGTCAATGGTAACCCCCAGGATGTTGATATTGAAGGCTTAAGCGATGGTAATGCCATTGAATGTCATGGGGCAATGGTTAGATTCTCTCTTGTTGGGGATGGTCATTGTCTGGCACTTGTGTGATGCAAATGTTACTTGCCACTTGGCAGCCCAAGCCTGGATATTGTCCAGGTCTTGCTGAATTTGGACATGGGCTGCTTCAGTACTTGAGGATTTTAGAATGGTGCTGACTATTGTGCAATCATTGGTGAACATCCCCATTTCTGACTTTATGATGGAAGGAACGTCATTGATGAGGCAGCTGAAGATGGTTGGGTCTGAGACACTACCCTGAGGAATCCCTACAGATGTAACCAATTTTTAAAATAATTTTGTACTTTGCCCCTGCTATGATAAGGACGTTACTATATTATCTCAATTTGGAATAAATCTACCACATCTTTTTTAACTTGTATTTAATAGCTTATTCTAAACTGTTAATATGCCTGTATTTGTGTTTGTGCCTTGGGCAGACTATAAAGAAAACTGTGAGCCCATTGATGCTGTATTTGTCTGGTGGATTACCTTGGCCTTTGGGCTGACGGTCAAAAAAAAATAGTTTTTATTAAAAAAATAGTTAGGTCCCTCGTGTTTGATATGCTTCTGTGTCCTTATGGTAGAACTGACTTCACAACATTATAAAGACTTACTTTATTTATAAACTGTACAAGAATAATGTGCACTTAAAAGTTTTTCCATTATTAGCACTTATATAAGTGGAAGATCCTGTTTGGAAGGAAGGCAGAACGGATCCTGCTCTTAAATTTAAATGTATGTATATATCACCACCGCCCCCCACCCCCATGTAATTATGCACTCTTGCTTTGTCTTGGGAAATATCCTTCATTCCTTTCTCCTGACCTAAATGGCAGATTTAACGTGTGAATCATACAATATTATTTTTCCTGTTCTTTCATGGGATGTGGGCATTGCTGGCAAGGCCACTATTTTGTTGCCCATCCCTAATTGCCCTTAAGGAGGTGGTGGTGAGCTGCTACCTTGAACTGGTGCAGGTACACCCATTGTAACGAGGTGTCAGCTGTGGCTCAGTTCATAGCACCCTCGCCTTTGAATCAGAAGGTTGTGGGTTCATGTCCCACCCCTGGAAACCAAGAACTGTGAATGTACTCAAAAGAGTTACATGTGATCTGTTGATAACTCGAAAGAGTTACACCCATTGTGCTGCTAGGAAGGGAGCTGCAGGATTTTGATCCAGTGACAGTGAAGGAATGGCAATATATTTCCAAGTCAGGTTGGCGAGTGGCTTGGATGGGAACTTCCAGGTGGTGGTGTTCCCACACATCTGCTGCCTTTGTCCTTCTAGGTGGTAGAGGTCATAGGATTGGAAGGTCTTGTTGAAAGAGCCTTGGTGTGTTGCTGCAGCGCATCTTGTAGATGATACACACTGCTGCCACTGTGTGCCGGTCAGGGAGGGGGTGAATGTTGAAGGTGGATGGGGTGCCAATCAAGTGGGCTGCTTTGTCCTGGATGGTTTTGAGCTTCTTGATTGTTGTTGGAGCTGCACTCACCCAGGCAAGTGAAGAGTATTCCATCACACTACTGACTTGTGCCTTGTAAATCGTGGACAGGCTCTGGGGAATCAGGAGGTGAGTTTCTTGTAGCAGAATTCCCAGCCTCTGACCTGCTCTTGTAGCCACAGTATTTATATGGCTAGCCCAGTTCAGCTCCTGGTCAATGATAGCCCCCAGGATGTTGATAGTGGGGGATTCAATGATGGTAATGCCATTGACTGTCAAGGGGAGATGGTTGTATTCTCTCTTGTTGGGGATGGTCATTGACTGGCATTTGTGTGCCATGAATGTTACTTGCCATTTATCAGCCCAAACCTGAATGTTGTCCAGGTCTTGCTGCAAATGGGCACAGACTGCTTCAGTTTCTGAGGAATCATGGATGGTGCTGAACATTGTGCAATCATCAGTGAACACCCCCACTTCTGACCTTATGATGGAGGGTAGGTCATTGATGAAGCAGCTGAAGACCCTACCCTGAGGAACTCTTGCAGTGATGTCTGGGGCTAAGATGGTTGACCTCCTACAACCCAACCATCTTCCTTTGTGCTGGATATGACTTCAACCAGCGAGAGAGTTTTCCCCCAATTCCCATTGACTTCAGTTTTGCTAGGGTTCTTTGATGCTACGCTTGGTCAGATGCTGCCTTGATGTCAAGGGCAGTCACTCTTACCTCACCTCTGGAGTTCAGCTCTTTAGTCCATGTTTGGATCAAGGGGTGAGAAGCTGAGTGACCCTGGCAGAACCCAAATTAAGCATCAGTGAGCAGGTTATTGCTGTGTAGTATCTGCTTGGTAGTACTGCTGATGACCCTTTCCATCACTTTGCTGATAATTGAGAGTAGCCTGATCGGGCAGTGATTGGCGAGGTTGGATTTCTCCTGCTTTTTATGGACAGGACATACCTGGGTATTTTCCACATTGCCAGGTACATGTCACTGTTGCAAATGGCTCGGGCTGCCCCCCACCCCCCGCAGGATGTTGATGGTGGGAGATTCAGAAATGCTAATACCATTGAGTATACACACAAAAGGAGGCCATTTAGCCTAGTGAGCACCAGCTCCTTTGAAGAACAATCCAGTTAGTTCTGCTCCCCTGTTCTTTCCCAATATCCCTGCATTTTTATCCAAGTATTTATCAGCATTTCTTTTGAAAGCTACTGTTAAATTTAGGGCAGTGAATTCTAAATCCTAACCATTTGTTGCATTGCAAAAGAGATTTTCATTTTATTTTTGCCTTTTCATGACTTTAATAATGATGTAGGAAAAGGTTTTGAGTATTTTCTGCTGAATTGTAAGGCTTGTAAAATTCCTGTTCCTGCGCTCTGAGTGGGTTAGGTTGTTTCTAGTCGACACGTATTTTGGTTTTTGGTATTTTCCAGCAGTAGGAACGTTTTGTGTCAGATGTTTCTGATCCTGAATGACATAATTAACTATTTTTGCTACCTCTGATATTGAACAACTTCCAAAGCTTTGAAGCTTATTCCAAGAGCTCAATATGGGCATTTTGCCCAACAGTGGTTCACCTCCCAGATTCTGACAAGTGCAGTATGCTTGAAACGTTTACTGATGTGCACATAAGAGAGAGTCTTGTTGCTCAGAGAAATAAAGTTTCAAGGATTTACTGGCTGAATAATGTACTTCACCCAACTTGGGTATTTGGAGAGAGGGCATTATATGTTTTGCATGATCTTGGGGCCACTTCCATATTTTTCAAAATTTGCTATCTTAATCTGTCGAGCTCTGAAGTTGACTGATACTTTGTGAGATGCTGGTACAAGCATCTGGACGACTAACCAACATGAAAGTGGAATTATCAACTCATGAGCACAGAATCACAGAACTGTTAGGGTGCAGAAGGAGGCCATTCAGTCCACCGTGTCTGGACTGGCTCTCCAAATGAGCATATGACTTAGTGTCATTCTCCTGCTTTTTCCCCATACCCTTGCACATTGTTTCCATTCAAGTAATAATCTATTGCCCTCTTGAATGCCTCAAATGAACCTGCCTCCGCCACACTTCCAGGCAGTGCATTCCAGACTCGAACCACTCGCTGTGTGCAAAGGTTTTTTCTCACATCACATTTGCTTCTTTTGCAAATCACTTTAAATTTGTGCCCTCTCATTCTCGACCCCTTGACGAGCGGGAACAGTTTCTCCCTATCTACTCTATCCAGCCCCCTCGTGATTTTGAACACCTCTATCAAATCTCCTCTTAGCCTTCTCTCCAAGGAGAAGAGTCCCAACTTCTTCAACCTATCTCAATAACTCAAGTTTCTCATCCCTGGAACCATTCTTGTAAACCTCTTCTGCACTCTCTCTAATGTGATCACATCCTTCTTATAGTGTGGCGCCCAGAACTGTACACAATACTCCAGCTGAGGTCTAACTAGTACAAAAGCCCAGCATAACCTTCCTGCTCCTGTACTCTTATGCCCCTATTAATAAAGCCCAGGATACTGTATGCTTTATTAACTGCTCTCTCCACCTGTCCTGCCACCTTCAATGATCTATGCACATATACACTCAGGTCTTTCTGCTCCTGCACATCTTTAAGAATTGTACCCCTTATTTTATATTGTCTCTCCATGTCTTTCCTACCAAAATGAATCAACTCTCACTTCTCTGCATTGAACTTTATCTGCCACCCATCTGCCCATTCCACCAACCTGCCCATGTCCTTCTGAAGTTCTACACTGTCCTCCTCTCAGTTTACAATGCTTCCAAGTTTTGTATCATCCGCAAACTTTGAAATTGCCCCCTGCACACCAAGATCAAGATCATTAATATATATCAGGAAAAGCATGGATCCCAATACCGACCCCTGGGGAACTCCGCTACAAACCTTCCTCCAACCTGAAAAATATCCATTGACCTTTACCCTCTATTTCCTATTACTCAGCCAATTTTATATTCAGATCCTGGTAACATTTCCGCATTAGAGCCATTCAAGAATATGATCCCCTGGGCCTTCCCAGCGGAGCTTTGGTCAACATCTGGAATTTATTATCTTCCTCTTCATCGCAGCAGATCATCCCTCAAGGACCCATGTATCTGGAAACTTCTGAGTGTATTAGCTTCAAGTCTGTGAAGATGCTTGTTGCAACTTTTTGGATCTGAAACCTGATTTTAAATTGTGCTGTGGCAGTTTGGTCCAGAAGGTTGGGGCATCAGTATCTCTGTTTGCAATAGATTTCGGCATCTCACTACATAGCCCTCGTCGGCTTCTGTCCTCCATGTGTTCTGACACAACTGCCCTTGGCCCAATGCTCGTTTAAATCAAGAATGGCTTCAATTCTCCGGTATTGATCCCTGTTCTTCAAAACTACTGTTTACTTCGCTGTCTGAAAAGTTGATGCTTGATCCATCTGCTCTTTACAATTACAACCACTTCCTGCACCTCCTTTTCCCCTAGCTCTTGATTGTTATTGCCACATGGCTTTGCACTGGCCTTTCCCATTATTCCTTATTTTGAATCTCTTTGATCCGGTTAGAGATCTCGCTCCTTCCCTTTTGAGTGCAACCCCCACCGGGCACCATGCGGGGAAAAGAAAATCAAGTGTAGTGTAAAATGTGCTGTTTTGGAGAACCATGCAAGATGAAAGAGACCCCGCCCACCAATAAACTGCTGCCACATGCCACAAAGATGTTCAACTTGGTTCATAGATCATACCAAAACAAGGCATCAATATCCAGCAGCAGTTCCTCTGAAACCGACTGTAGCGATTCTATTAAATCGAGACCCTGTCAATGGCAGGACATTTAACTTAACTGCCTTAGCCAAAGCCTTCCATCTCCCAAGCACTTTCATTCCTTCCTGCTGTTTTGGTGTTTATCATGGATTTCTTGTGCTGACGACGACTGCTTTCACCTTGCCATGCAGAGTTTGATGCACCAGATGGCAACGTAGAACCAGCTTCACTTTATTGTGACCATGTGAGGGACTGAAGACCAATTTGGCTGGTTCATAGGGCAGGAATTTGGGTTTGGGTTTGGGACCCTGATGATGGACAAATGGGGGTCGTGGCCCTGCACGGTGTGGGCAAACAGTCACCTGGCAGTGATTTTTCCTGAATTAGCCAATTAGAAGGTGAGCTCCTCGTCTAAGGATGGAAGGCGGGCTCTCAAAACTGGAGGGCCAGTTGAAGGAGTAACAGGACTTAGCAGTTCAGGTGAGAGCAAGACAGAGGGTGCCCCCGCTCCACCTTCCTAAACTTTTTAATTAAAATAATGAGCAGCAACACTGCCAAAGGGCGACCTGTGGCTGAGGCTCTGCTCAGGCAGGTGGGGAGGGCCTCAAAGCCTACTTGGAATGCTGCCCCCTCCCTGTGGTCTGCCACCAGGAGGCCTCCTCCAGGCAGCGCACCTCGTCCACGATGCTCTGGGGGAATCCACAGCCTGACTGGAAAGCCCCAGTTAACCTCTGGCAATAGGCTTTAATTGAGTTTTAACTCTACTTAATTGACTACCTGCCACTTGTGGACAGGTTGCCCTTTTGACCCCCATCCTGCTTCCAGGAAGATGGTGCCAGGAAACTGGCACGCTGTCCGGCCCAAGTGAATTTTTGCACCTGCCAATAGAAATAAGAGTTAAGACATTTCTCCACTCATCTTTTCCAGGCATAGATATATTAGCCTGTGTTACTGTGGACCTGTCATCTGACCGTAGTGGTGAAAATGAACATGTACAGCACTTTGTTGCTCCATTGCTTAAGCAGGTGTTAGTGTGGTGTGACATCCCTTGTCTTAGTGACTGTAGACAGCTTGTCCATGTAGGGAAATGGCATAGCCTAGCAGCAGGGTGCATCTTTGGGTCTGGAATCCAGGCAGTCATCCAATGACATTTGTGTGTCCTGGTGAATATCTTTGTCACCAGAGACATTGCCGGAAGCATTTGGCTAGTTGGGTCCCTCTGTGTGTCATTGCAAGTAATTGCAAACTATGTGCTATCTTGGTAATTGACTGACAGAAAAGTGTACAAAAATAGCAGCAGTTTATTGCGTCAATGTAGATAATACGGCATTTGTGAAGCTGAGATCAAATCAATGAGGAAAAATTGATCAAAAAACCACAAGGGGATTGTATTAAAGTGTTGGGGGATGGGAGGTTGTTAAAAGTATCCTTGACAAATTAAATTGTGGAGGGATTAAAGATCTCTACAAAAGTAAATCTGAATAACACAGTAGCAACTTTCAGCTTTTGTATGTTTAATTAGATAGATTAAGGTTTGCCTTGATGAAAGAAGCAGATTTGGAATCTCATTGTTGGGATTCACAGAATACCTGACCTGTTGTTTCAAATAGATCTGATACCTCAGCAGGGATTTATTTGTAGCACAGTGAGTGCTAAACAAAATGTCAGGGTACTAAAATACAAAAATACTGCAACAGTGATGCAGAAGACTACATTTTCTTGTACAGTATTCAAATCTGAAGATGATATGGTGGTGGCAGATCAGCACCGTGTGGAATTGAAAGTTTCAATTTGGAAACATTACTTTTGGAGAATTATTGAGTGAGCAAAGACTATCCCCGTGTTCTTTTGAATATTTCCTCAGACATAGAAACAATTTCTTTGTTGGAATGGGTTGGCTGCAATTTATTACCACCAAAAAGATTGGAATACAATATTTCGTTGTAAATTAACTGCACTTTTCTTGGATTGATGAGGAATGTGGGTTTCCATTTCCCCATTTTCCTCAGAATTTTGTTCAAATCGATTGTTGTGCCTTTTATTCATTTGCAGCCACCACCCCCTGCCCCCGCTTTTTCAACTAAAGATCCTGGGACAATTTCTGTGCATTTAATTAGAGCCTTGGTCACAAGTTATGTGCTAGTGCAGTGTGTCACAATTTGTCACAGACTACTCTCACAGAGCAGTAGTTTGCAAGTTCATGTTTTCCATTCATAATCTATTTCAAGGACAGTAAGCTCAGGAAGGGAAAATTAGTGGTTGGAACCTCATAGTTGCCTCAATCATTCAAAGCTGGAGAAACCAGTAAAACCGGTTGTATCCAAGAATTATGGCCTTCATCTCTCAAAGTTGTGTTCAGCAGCACTGTTGTTGATGGTGTAAGAACTGCACATCTGTACTTGATGCCCCCACTCCCCCCCTCATCCAGGTTTTTCAGACTTGGCTGGCTGGATGAGCCTTCATGTAATTTGAAGATGTGGACAGACAACGATCACTTTACAGAGGAGCTGCTCCAGATTGTTTCCCCCATGTCGCTAATGTTGCCTTATTGGATGCAACTCCTCCTTGAGTGCTTCCATGCCTTTTAAAATGCTTTTACAATTCTTGTATGGCATAACCTACAACTAGCAAACATTCTGTTTTCAGATCTTTCCCCTAGGTTCAATTGTGCACTTTAATGATACCCAAATGATAAAATTTCCCCCTTCAGCACAATACTTGAAGTCAATTTTTATTTTTGTTGGATGCATTTGATTTGTTTGTTCGCTTGCTACTGGACTGCTCTGTACTGTTCCCTTCTCTATTCTCCTTGCAGACATTCGCTGCTCCTCTCTCCCCCAGACTCTCAGCTGATGCACCACAATGCATCCTTAGTCAGCAACAGCCAGCAGCAGGAACAATAAAGTATGAGCAATGGGACAAAAACAGAAAATGCTGGAAAAACTCGGCAGGTTTGGCAGCATCTGTGGAGAGAGAAACAGGGTTAACGTTTCAAGTCCGTATGACCCTTCTTCAGAGCTCTGAAGAAGGGTCATACGGACCCGAAGAAGGGTCATACGGACCCGAAACGTTAACTCTGCTTCTCGCTCCACAGATGCTGCCAAACCTGCTGAGTTTTTCCAGCATTTTCTGTTTTTGTTCCAGATTTTCCAGCATCTGCAGTATTTTGCTTTTATCTTAGTATGAGCTATGGGTCGGCCAGCCCTTTCCCTAGGTGCTGGATCAAAAGTAAGATTGACAGAAGCCTGCTGGTGGGTGTTCATCTTGTGCTGATCTTTTGTATATTATTTGCATTTCCATGGCTTTTACAGGCCTTGGCTAACTTTTAATCAGTTCACAAGTGGATTTGCAGTGCCAGCCCTGTAGTTAAGTCAAAGTTGTTCCCTAAACTGAAAGGTTGAGTTTTTGTCCAGCAGTGCACCTCAGTGGGTTGATCCTAAAGGCAGCATAGTTGCCACCATTGATTGTCACACAAAGGTCCAATGCTCCGAATCATCATCTGTGAAACAAAGTGCAGTAATGAGACCAAATAGAGGGTGAGGGGGAAAAGGAAGATTCACAGTTGAAGGAGTATTTTATTTTGAGCTGTAGCTGGAGCTAGCTTTGAGAAAGTTGGGCGTTTGTGCATAAACACTACACCCATGGTAAACTTTTTCCAGAGTTTGAATGTGCTATGGACTTTTGCAACTGGTGAATTTCTGTGATTTGTTCTGAAATATTGCAAAATAAGTAGTAGAGCGACTATTTAAGTTTTATTCCTGTAAAAGCTTTTACACACAAGTTTAAGGTAACAACTATTAAGTAGAATCAACCAACTTAAATTGCTAACAGCAACTTTTTCAAAAGGGATTTCTCATTAAATTGTCATGTGTGAGAAGGTTAAAACCTTGGCTAACTTGTCTAATTGTATGTTGCCTCTTTGCTGATAATGAAATGTTCTGCTGATGATTTGCATTGGATTGATGTGTTGTGGTAACCTTTATCCAGAAGGCTCTTTTTTTGTACTTTTTTGTATGAACAAGGGAGTAATATAATTTTTAGGTGATGAGTTTTTCATTTGCAGAATATGAAGAATTTTTTCAATACTTGTTGTTCGATTGACTGTTAACTCGGGGATCAGTGTCAACTAAACTGTCTCTTAACTGTCTTTGCCCAGTTAGCATTTGATTTACATGTTGGTTTGGCATCTAAACATATTGCTCTCGTGTGAGATCATCTATGAATGTTGTAGGTCTTGTGTATTTGTTGTCTGCAATTGTATTGAAACTATTTTGGAAACCTGCTATCCTGTTGTAGAATGCCATCTCATCCACACTGCATATCAGGACCATGTGCTTTTCTGTATGATGCATTTTAGCGTCATTAGGGGGGAACAAAGGTCTAGAAACAGAAATGCAAATTAAAATCTTTTAAATGCCTTATGAAAGTATATTAACAGTTTGCCTGGGCAGTTCACTCATTGCAATCAAATCTACCTAGGAACTTGATGAGGATGACGGGGTCAGATTTGAAGTGCGTGTATAATGTCAGATTTCTTTGTTCTACAAGAAATTCAACCCTGAACTAATGCAAGTTGGAACTGATCCAGATTTTCACTTGTACCTTTTGGCTTTGAGTTCTTTCAATGATATGGGTCTCTGGTCTTAGATTGACATCAGCTGAAAAGTCCAAATAGACTGGCTTGTTTTGTTTTGTTTTTTGCATCATTTGGGATTTTACTGTGGCAACAAAATCGTCTGTGGTTCTTTCCAGTCCTTTTTTTTTTGACACTTACTCTCTACATCCACTACATTTTAATAACTTTAATAGCGTCAGCCATGGCTCATTGGTAGCACTCTTTCAAGCCCCAATCAGGTTATTTTAGTGCATAATCTAGGCTGATACTTTGGTGCATCACTGTCTGAGGTGCCATCTTTTGGATAGCACATTAAACCCAGGCCCCAGCTGCCCCTCACAAGTGGATGGAAAAAGGTTCCATGGCACTGTTCAAATAAGAGCGGGAGAGTATTCCCAATATTTATCTACACTAACCAACTTGTTTTAAAAGGAAAATTTTGCCTTTTTTTTCTCATTTGCTAGTTGTGGAACTTGCTGTGTACAACTTGGCTGGTACATCTTTGTGTGTTACAATGCTGACTATACTTCGTAAGTACTCAATTGTCTGTGAAGCACTTTGAGACATACTGAGATTGTGAAAGGTACTGCATGAATTCAATTTTTTTATATGTTTGCTAAATCTTAGTTAAATCCCCTCAAGTTATTAAATTAATAATTAATGTTAAATATTTACTGGTATTTTGGGAGAGCAGAAACTGGTGCTTAAGCTGTCCATGGCAGCAAGGGTTTCTTCTACGTTTCTTGCACCCATCATTTTTGCAGCCTTTCTGTATAAGAGTGCCACTTCATTTCCTTTCTTAAATGCTGTGAGGCCAGACCAACTGGGAACTTGTGCAAGACTGCGCAAATTCATTTCACGTGTAATCTTTTGCCGAATAGAGAAGAGAGTGTCATTTCAACAGTCTGGGCTGCATTTGAACCATAATCAAGAAATGAAAGCCACTTTCTAACCCCTTGTGCCATCCTGCTGCCTTGTACTTGCACTTGCATAGTACCGTACCCAGTTTGTTGAAATGCTTTCAGAGTAAAAAATACTTTGGTTGCACGGCGAGAATTTGCCTTTTGTGTAGGCAAATGCAGTGGCTGTTCTGCACACAATGTTCTGTAAACAACCAAGGACATGAGTGACTAGTTGATTTCCCCACCCCGGTAGTATTAGTTAAGCAAGTATTGTTGGTTAGGACATTGCAAAATCCTCTCATTTGAATGATATCGTGGAACCTTTAGCATCCACATCCAAGTTTAAAGTCCACCTAAGAGACAGCACCTGCTGACAGTGTAGGACTACTTTGGCACTGTGGAGCACATTAAGTCTTGAGTCTCATACTTGATGCATCATAGTTGTTGAGTTCCTAAACCAGCTTTCGGTGAAGAATTTGCAGTGTAAAACTGTGATCCATGTTAACATATTTGTATGCAATGTCATGGTGAGCAGAGACTTCCACTAAAAAGAAAAAACTAATGTGGGACTAAGACAGAATTGGTGTGAAAGAGCGCATCAGATGATATTGTCCTGGTCCAGATAGAACCAGCTGCTGTTCTAATTTTGTTATGGCGAATAACCATTTCCACTTATGGAAGTCTTATTACAAGTATGTTTGCAGCCTTTTATGAAAAACAATTCAGTCTCATCGAACTGCTCCTGTCTCAATTGTAGGGCACATGTTGGTGCTTTTTCCAGATGCACAGTCCCACTGGTACAGTCCTTGGATATCCTGTCATTTGCTTCAAGTAACAAATATTTTTGTGCTGAACAAATTGCTGTAAATATACTCGTTTCAAAATCTGTGGGATCAATTTGAATAGCCCTTTGTATGGATTAATTTCCTTTTGAAATTCCATTTTGATACAAGGTGAAGGCAGTACTCAGTTTTCCCCCATATTCTACCCAAAACCTGGTTGGATGCTACAGTACAAAAATTTCAAACTGATTTTACAATAAATGGAGTGTAAATTACCTATTGCACATCTTTTGCCTTCTCTCTCTCTCTCTCTCTCTCTGCCCCCCTCCCTCTCTGACACAAACCAATTGAAATAAGTTATAATAAAGTTAGAGTACACTGGCTTCTGCAGTCTGATTTCCATCTGTATTGAAAGTAGTTACAACAGATTTGAATTTGTTCACACGATCAAAGGTGTGTTAACTTGGGAATTAAATAAAAATAGGTTAAAAATTATTTCAGATTTTCTCAGTGCATAACTTTTCTCTTATGAAACTAAATTCTTGCCATTTTTTTCCCCTGCTTCATCCCACCCCTGTGACTAGAACCTTAGTCAATATAGTTTTTACTCCCAGCTTGCTTGAATTGTTATGGGAGACAAGATTACATCCCATCCAGTAATTCAAATAAAAATTACAGGGAAACAGAATGTATGTGACCTACAACATCATAAGTGCAGTGAGGTGAAGATAAATTTGTTTTTAATTAAAATTGGTAACCATCTCACTTTTTCTTCATTCAATTCCCCTCTGTTTGCATGTAAGATGTAGGCTGGAAAATACATTTGGAGCAATTGTCACCATGACTTGTGAAACTATGCAGCAAGGTATTATCCCGTTGCTCCTGTGGAATTGTGATCTGCTGGAAACCAGCTGCTATCATATGTCCACATTTAAAGCTCCTCACGACATCGGGGGAGCACATTCAAATAGTTTTCCCATTTTTGGCCTTGCTCATTGTCTGAGCATTGCTATTTGTTCTCTGCTCAAGGACACAGAAGCTTAGCTTACTTTTCATCTAGTAATTGCCATCAAAGAGAGAAGATGGAAATGTATTTTATACCAAGTTGCATTATCTGCATATGGTTAAAGTTATTTTGCACTTAATTGCTCTTTAATTCATTGTAATCTCCTCAGAACTCAAAGAGCTGACATTTTGACTGGAAATTGCTGTGAAATGATGCTTATTTGGTGGTTTAATAAGAAACCTGCCCTTATTGGGGAAATTCCTTGCAGGATGTAGAGCTGATTGGTGGATAATTTACTTTTGAATCTTGAGTTTTTGTTCATCAGATGTTTATAAAGTAATTGCAAATGATCCTCTGATTACATTTTAATAGCAGTCTGTAATGGAAGTTGCTTTGTGGCTTGTGCCTGCTTGTATTGGTAATGACATAATGCAAATGTCATCTCGTATTGCAGATATAGCAGCTGATAGAGCTAATCTTCTAGTGTGACATTAGAATGTTCACTGAACTTTGTCCCTGATGCAGTTTAAAAGTTTAATCGCTTCAGTAATATTATCCATTCTCTATTTGACAAAATTAAAGTGGCACAAATGTCCATGTGCTGCTATTTAACAAAGCATTGTGCATATTGGGTGGGGAATGGGTAGGGGAGCTGGTGGGGGTGGGATAGGATAGGAGAGAAAGAGGACAGAGGAAGATGACAAAGGCTCTCCACATTTTAAGTGTTTTTAATGGAATATTAAGATGGGAATATGTGCTCATTTTTGCATCCAAGGACTTCAGTCCATCATTTAGTGCTTGGTGGAGTTGGGTATTACAGGGAATTACAAAAAGCTTAGTGGTGATTCAGCCACTTCAGAAATGCATTTAATTCTTCCATAGAGTGAGTAGTGTCTGCTTACTTTTTGAGGAGGCGATGAGAGCCAGATTTTGAAAAGAACTCATTTTCATGCCAGATCCAAGCAAAACCAGTGTCTTCCTGCAGAATGCCAACACTGGTCTAAGTGCACAACCAATGGTTTGATTCTACTTTGCTCTAGTATAATGTGCTTTAGTTATCAGTGTTTTAGATCCAAGGTTTGTAGGTCAAATTAAAGCAGCATTTGTTGTTTGGTATGCTTGGGTTAAAATTGCATATTGAAATTGAGTTAACGTTATGGAGCCTGTATCTTTCCATGGGCCTCTTATGATTAGATTCACCATCACTAATGGTGGGTGACTACATTCAGCACCATGAGTGAACTAAATTATTGCTAGATGTGGCATTGAACAGTTGATGGCACTGTAGAATATCAACTCTCATGTCTACTCATAACTGGCAATGAAGATCTGTTTTTTTCTACTGGTATTGCTGCTTCCCACGCTGTGCTCAGTAAACATACTTAGCTGGATCATCATGTCAGCATTCTTATGTTAAGCTGCAAACTTACATGGTAGTGCCTTCACGTAATATATATTGTACAGACTACATTTCTTTGACCTGTTTATTGTACTTTTTTTTAATGGAGACCCTTTACTACAGGCTTGTGCCTCCACATCAAAATGTATATCAATTCGTTGAGAGGAAGAGTTTGCGGCTTTTGTGCACTATCCATGGTTCACTTGATCTTGAGGGAGCAGGCATGTAAACTATTGATGGAATTTTGCTTGCAAGGAAGCAGAAAATACTTTTTGTTGGATTCCATTCTGGCAGCTGCAAAAAGTGATGTATTTTTAGATGAGTGAATTTCAGTTGATCAAATTCACACCTGTTAGTCCACCTCCGGGCATATGTTCAGTACAGGTATTGATGTCAGTGATCCACTGTTGGAAAACCAAAGTGTGTTTATTCAAATTTATCCTTAACATTCAATATTTATAGATATTTTTTATATTTCCCTGGAGTTTAAGTGCTTGAAATTTCTCTCTCGGAGCTATTCATCAGAGTGATTTCAGAAGTGGGGAGTTGAACCAATGTAAAGTAGTATGCTTAGTGTTGTATTTGAGAAGTGGTTCTGAAACAGTGTCTCGAGTCCAGAGACATATGTACCACACTGTTAATATGTTGGAGTAGATGCCATGCTAGCTTGAAGAGTCAAAGGGTGTGTGCAATTAACAGCTGCTTCTGACAGCAGTACCTTCCACAATAACATGTCAGGGATATGGAGGCTTGTATGAACACAAAATTATTTCCTTGACCTGTGCAGATGTGCTGATTCGCTTAGCACCTTGATAACAGAAAACTCATTATCTCTCAGGCATATTCGTTTGCACCCTGGGATTCACTGCCTCCAGAGGGACTCATAGAATCTATCTTTTGAGTCTCTGGCAGCAATGGTGCTGTTTGTTTGTTTGTGTTACACGACAAAGTAAAACACTATCAGGACTTTCCCTGCTATTGGTCACATGGTGTAGAATTTTCATCCAGTATTCGAGTTGGCGTTAGTAGCCAGGATGACTCTGACTCGGGCAGTTTCTCCTTCCCTGCCCAGAGTCAGCAAATTTACTCGTTTTTATTAGAATGCTACATGAGAACCCAAATGTATTTTGGATGCAAGAAGGATGAAGTAGCTAGAAGGAAAGCAGGAATCTGGCAAACCATCTCTTCTGCTCTCCTGAAGTTTCCTCCAGTTTTTTGTTAATCTGCAGTTTTTGCCCAATGCCCTTGTTTATTTCTTCGACGTTTCTTTCTACCTTAATCTCTTCCATCCTCCTCTGTTCAGCTCTGGGGCTTGCTGTTAGGTTGCATTCCTACCTATATGAAGCCATCACATCTCTGATGACAGCTGTCATCTGGAGTCACCTGCAGATCCACCCTGGATCCTTTTCTGTTCCTCACTTACATGGTACCCCTTGCTGAAATCATCCGCAGGGACATGGTCAATTTCTATACTTATGCTCCCTCCATTGGAACTAAGGATATTGTATTCAGTCGCAACAGTAAGTTCCACTCAGCAAATTGATTAGCTGAACCAAGCCATGCAAAATCTTGGCAAATTGTTCAACCCAGAGCTAAGCATCAAACTCTACATACCTTCTATTGTGAAGGTACTTCATTCCACATTTGTAGCATTATTACCTCTATACCTCGGAAACCTTTATCCATGTTTTTGTTACCTCTAGACTTGATTTCTTTAATGTCCTTGTTGCTGGCCACCCATGCTTCACTTTCCAAAAAAGACTCCAACTTGACCAAAACAATCCTGACCTGTTTAACTCCTGTCCTTGCTGATCTGTACTGCTTACCTGAGCTCAAACATGTTAAAACTAAAATCTCACCCTTATCTTCAAATTCCTGCATGGCCTCATCTCACCCTATTTTTAAAACTTAATTTTTCCCTAACTTGTATCCATGCTTGCATACTTTAGTCTTTGATTCTATACTTCTGTGGACTTCCCCATGATTAGTAATAAGTCTTCAGCTGCTTTGACCCCCTTTCTCTGAAACTTCTTTCCTAAAGCCCTGTGCCTCTTCAACACAATCTCTCCTTAAAAAATCTTCAAAAACCATTGTTTCCACCAAGCATTTCTTCATCTGTCCTCATCTCTCCTTCCATGGTTTGACTGTTCCTTGGCCCCATTTTATTGTCATTCATTATAAAAGTACAAGTTTTTAATTGCTGATACCAAAACCTGTGTATTACATAGTATCTTTTTTGAGTAGTACAGGGCATTAAATGTTAAATTGTATTGGACTTGATGTAAAAAAAAACTCTGCTTTGAATTCTAATAATTACATGGCATGACTACACTAAAGTAGGATAAGGTAATTACACTGAGTACTTCTGAATAGCTTTTAGATCAAACATAGTGCACAAACTTTGCCTTTAGTTTAGCAACATCAGTAAACCCAGAACTTGGAACTTATTTTGTACAATTTTTAGTGTGCTGGATGTAATTGTATACATTGGAAATAGGTGGGAACATGTGGGTTAAATTGGAACCTTTCCCAATTACAAGGGAACACTAAGAAGGTTTTGACTTCTTCAGTTTATTTTGAAACTATAATTTATGAAGATTCAACGTGTCTCTGAACTTGGGGAGGGCAAATTCCATTGCCTGGGCTGGGCTGATAAAATGTATCATTTCTTTCTACCTTCCCTCCAGTGGAAATTCTAACTGCCATGTTTGTCCATCAGTTGAAATTAAATCAAAAAACTAGCATACTTAAATTGTTGTGTCCTTTGTTTAAGGACTGGTTGGGGGGTTGGTGCTTGCATATTGTTTGTGTAGAAGAGAATTAGATTTTAGATGTGTGAGACGAACTTGCATTATAAAAGCTTATTGTATTTCTTTAACATCTCAAGTGCAATAAGTTATGTAGACCACGCAGTAGCCATTATGTATACAGCAGGATCATATAAATGGTAGGAGGCTGAATGATTAGTTAAGCCAATTGCTGATGCTGGTTGAAGGGGCAATGTTGGTCAGGGCACTTGGATGATTTCCTTTGAATGTTGTTGTGTGATCTTTAACATTGATCATAATTGGAAAATGAAGTTTTGATTTAACCTTGGTGTCAGTCTAGGTTAAATGCTGAAGTCCTGGTGTCAGGTGTAGGAATGACCCAAAATGCTCTTGATATTGTTGTAAGGCTAATGACACTGATCTGAAATTTAATGCTCTTCTCCTGTTTGTCTTTGTGCAGTTGGTGACAAGGTTCCCGCTGACATCAGGCTGACTTCAATTAAATCAACAACCCTACGTATAGATCAATCTATTCTTACAGGTAATGTTGAAGCGAGTAGATTAACCTATTCTTATAGTTAGCACATTGAAGGCATGCTTACTTTTCAAAGGATTAAGCAGTTTTATTGTATAATGTGACCCCTTGTCTGTAAATTCAACTGCTGACAGTAAATTTCCTTTGCTAACAGTTTTTTGTATCAATTTGTTTTCGCCTTTTTATGAAGTTAATTGTCGATGTTCCAGTGAGCAGGGTTTAATACTTAACAGAGCTGTGGGAATAAAAACCCAGTAGTACCAGCACCTGAAATGAATCCCTACCAGTTCCTAATGTTGTGTGTGATGTTCCAGATGGATGTTGGATCCGTATGCTGAACTGTTATTGTATTTTGCAAACTAAATACCCTGTACTCTGCCAAGACTCAGAACCAACTGAGCATATTTCATAGAATCATATAATGATTACAGCACAGATGGAGACCATTCAGTCCATCATGCCCATGCTGACTCTCTGCAAGAGCAGTTTAGCTAGTTCCACTCCCCATCCTTTTCCCCACAGCCCAGCACATGGCTTTCCCTCAGGTGCTTGGCTCATTCCCTTTTAAAAAGCAACAATTGAATCTATCTCCAATACTTTTTCAGGCAGTGTATTCCAGATTATAACTACTCGTTGCATTTTTTTTTTAAAAAAAGGTTTTCCTTAGGTTCTTATGCCAATCATTTTAAGTCTGTTATCTCTGGTTCTCGACCCCTCTGTCAATGAGAGCAGTTAGACTCTATCTAGTCAGTGTAGACCCCTCATGATTTTGAACTCCTCTATCATATCTCCCCTCAACCTTTTCTCTATGGAGAACAACCCCAGCTTCTCCAGTCAATCCATGCCATTGAAGTCCTTCATCTCTGGAGTCATTCTCTTAATTACTTTTCTGCAACCCCTCTAAACGATGACATAAGAAATGGGAGCCAGTAGTAGGCCATTTGGCCCCTCAAACCTGCTCTGCCGTTCAGTAAGATTGTGGCCTTAAATCCACTTGGCTCCGCTATGTAGATCAAAAATCTTCACATCCTTCCTAAAATGTGCTCAGAATTTGGACACTGCTTCAGTTGAGGCCAAACTATTGTTTTATAAAGGTTCATCATAACTTCCTTTCTTTTGTTCTCTATGCCTCTGTTAATAAAGCCCAGGATATTGTATGCATTATTATTAACACCACCTCTGCATGTCCTGCTACCTTCAATGATTGTGCATGTGCACCTCCAGGTCTGTCTGTTCCTGTCCCTTTTATTCCATGGGCTTCAACATTGCTGACAAGCCTATCATGTGACACTTTACCAAAAGCTCTTTGACAGTCCATATACATCAAATTAACTGCTTTGCCCTCATCAACCCTCTCTGTTACCTCATTAAAAAACTTAAGTTAAATAGGATTTGCCTTTAACAAAGCCATGCTGGCTTTCCTTAATTAATCTACATTTCTCCAATTTCATTTCTAAAAGCTTTACCACCAATGAAGTTAAACTGACTTGCCTGTAGTTGCTGGCTTATCCTTGCACCTCTTTAGATAAAGGTTTAACAGTTGTGATTCTCAAGTCCTCTGGAAACACCCCCTTTCCTGTGGCCATTGCCTCTGCAATTTTTACCTTCCCTCAGCTTTCGCTGATGCTTCCAATCCCGTCCTGGTGACTTATCAACTTTCAAGTACAGCTAACCTTTTCAGATCAACCAGGTTATGCTCAGTGAGCAGTCGTCAAGCTCCACTTCTGAATCTTTAGCCTTTTTAATAAATAAAAAATGGAAGTTTGTTTCGACTGGGATTTTTTTTAACTCTCTCTCTTGCAACAATGTTGGAGAGCACAAGGCTTTTTCAACCCCCCCCGGCCCCCCCAATTTCTTGAATCGTAGAACACAGCATAGTCATTCAAGTATTGGGTTCAATTTGATTATATGCTAGATGCTTTTTTTGCCATTAGAGTTTTATTTTGTAGGAAGCCCAAAACATGTGATGCAAGTAGCTAATGATTACGCTGTATGCACCTCCTTGTTTTAGGATCAAAAGTTTAAAGGAAATGTTAATGGTGTATCTTATACTCTTTTTCTCCTTAAACATATGTTTAATAGCCTGGAACACTCGAACCTAAGAGCTGAGCTTCCTCCAGATCAGCTGGGATAATTGATGTATTTTTTTCCTGCAATGCTTACTTGAAATTGAAATGTACAGAAGCTGCAGAATGTTTGGACCTGCAGGTGGAGTAGAAGGGGTCACATGACTGTTAAAGTTGGAATTTCAAAATTTAGAGCTTTAAGAAAGACATTTTATAGCTGAGGGCATGTGTTACAGTTTTGCCAATCTGCTCTTCATTTAAAGTCATTTGATTCCAATTTACTGATCGTTTAACTATTTTAGCACTAAATTTTGATTTTATTGAATTTATATTGCCTCATTCAAATCAATTTGAATTCTTCAACGCAAAATGATAGAATTATGAGTAGATTGTCAGTGATTGTGGCAAGAATAATATTAGTTCAGCGGTGCTGCTCCCATAATGTGTCATTTAATATGTAAACTGGACAGAGTCTGTTCAAGAATTATTCAAACTTTTCACAAAAAACCCAGCTACATTATGAACAGAAAATAGCCTAGTTGAACAGAGGGATATATGGCCTGTTAAGCTATGAGGTTTATTTACATTGGTTATGGAAGAAATTTGATATTTTACAGTCTTATACTTAATTGTATGCTTAAGTCAAGACAGCCTCTTGCAAAAGGTTTCTTTCATCAGGATGATCATGTTAAGTAATTCTTCCTCATGTGCTCTTCCTCTTGTCTAGGAGAATCTGTATCAATCATCAAACACACCGACCCAGTACCTGACCCTCGTGCTGTGAATCAGGATAAAAAGAACATGCTTTTTTCTGTAAGCAATTTGACTATGTCTGGATTTAACTTGGAATAGTAAAGTTAACTTCAGAATAAGCTACGCCTTCAGGCTGACACAATCCGATTAGAACCCTCATCTCCATTTCAATTATGTATATTTTTAAAGCCAGTTTCACCCCACAATTATCAAATCAATGGTTAGAATGAAGTTCTCTCATTAGATGGCTAGTGACATTTTATTCCCAGTGCAATGTAATTTTGAATAGAACTTTAACTACCCTCAACTTCAGATATACTTTTAAAAGACTTGGACAGATCAAATTTGTTTGAAATTCCCTAATAGTATTTTTGACCCCTTCCCTGCCTTGATAGATAGAAATCATTGGCACACAGTAGTTCCAATACTGTTGCACTCAATGTTGCCATTTAAACGTACAAAGTGAAAACCACTCAGTAGTAAAGAGGGTAGCTCTTAATTTCTTGGCATTAGTCCCCATTGTCTTGGCTCAGGGACTTTACTCTGTAGGATTGACCTGCTGCCATAATCTTCTGGACAGTATTCAAATCCAATTGAATATTAACATTTTTAATATTTTGACATTTTTGTTGCATGTATAGTACTGAGATTTGTGTAAGTGCCACTTTTAGAAGGGAGAAGGGGAATGAAAGTTTGGTTTTCTTTTCAATTACTAACTCTACAACTGAAAAACTTAAAAATTGCTTTCTTAAGCTGTCCTTATAGTATCGCCAGCGACTAATGCATAGGTCTTGCCTAGCCAGTGGCAACACCAAAATGAAACTGTTGGATTTAGCAACTGGAGAAACCTTTTAATTTTTTGAACAGAGGAGTTTTCCCATTTGCAGCCCTTTTGTTTTATTAATTTTGCCAAAGGAAATACTAATTTATGATCCCACTGATTCCTTGCTGATGGATAATACAAATTTTGTTCCTGGTTTTTGATATGGTGGTGTGTTATGTTATAACTGTGTGGATTGGGTACAGGTTTGAACCTTCACTTGATTTTGATCTGAGTTTGTTTGCTTTCTTAGTGGACGCCAGTTGAGTGTGAAATGAATGTCCCTGTCTTTATGCAATATTATACACACAGATTTGTTCAATGTTTTCTATTAAGAGTATAACAGATCTTAAGTAGGTGAAGCCAATAGCATTTTCTTCCTTTACAGTAACAGACTGTACATAATGGGCTGGAGTTGCAGTGGGAACCATAGCGGCCGGGCTGACTTAATCATGGGACAAGCCCTGCAGCAGTGTCCCGGTGGGGGGACTCTCTCCTCCTCCTCCTCCTCCTCTCTCTCTTCCCCCCCCCCCCCCCCCCCCCCCCCCCCCCACACACACACACACACACACACACACCCCCCCACCCCCCCCACCCCCAACCCCCTCCCCCAGATTAAGTCATAGGATGGAAGGGACTGACATGGAATTCCCTGCAGGATGTCAGTTAGGCTCATTGATGAGCCTCCCATAACTTACTGGCGGCTCAGGGATTAAGTGGAAGTCGTATGGGTCCCTGCGCCCCGGAAGGTCCCACAGCAAAACCTGTGGGATTTGCTAGCAGCCTTCTGCAGTTGTCAGTGTCGGTGGGGAGTTCTATCAGGCACTCTGTGCCCGTTCAAGGGACCTGGCATGGAGCAGGGGTGTGGCTGCTGAAAGCCCCAGCCCCCTTAAGGCAACATAAAGCTGCAACATTTATAACATTGTTACCATTTATTCCTGGGATTGTTGGCCTTTCTGTGCTTTCCTGCTCACTGGTGACAGATCATTCAGTCTACACAGAACTCTACAAGCTGGAAGACTAACGTCTCCATGTCCCCGGGTAAAATCCAAATCTGAGACTGTGTTTTAAGTTTAACCGTAGCTGTCCAACATTTGCCATACAAAATCAGGCAGACTAAAGGAGAGGCAGAGACAAGTCCATCTGTTTGAGCTTTTAATTGTCGTGCATATTCGCCTTCCTAGCCTTTTAAATAGTACCTTTACACAATTCTAACTACTAAGTAATTTTATGGTCACATGATGCCTAGCAGTATCAGTCCTTCTGCTCTGAATTCTAAACAGTTGATACACTAGAAATGTGAAGTGATTCATTTTGGTAAGAAGAACATGAGAGACGATATAAAATTCAGGGTCCAACTCTGAAGGGGGTTCAGGAGCAGAAGATCCTGGGTGTATATGTGCATAAATCATTGAAGGTGGTAGGGCAGATTGAGAGAGTGGCTAATAAAGCATACAGTATCTCGGGGTTTATTAATAGGACGCTAGACTACAAGAGCAAGGAGGTTATGTTGAACTTGTATAAGGCACTAGTTCAGCCTCAGCTGGAGCATTGGGTTCAGTTCCAGGCACTGCACTTTAGGAAAGATGTGAAGGCACTGGTGGGAGCACAGAAAAAAATCATGAGAATGGTTCCAGGGAGCAGGAACTTCGGTTATGAAGATAGATTGGAGAAGTTAGGACTCTCTTCCTGGGATGAGAGAAGATTTGTTAGAGGTATTCCAAATCATGGACAGAGTAGATGGGGAGAAACTGTTCCCAGTTGTGAAAGGATTGCAAATGAGAGGGCATGGATTTAAGGTAATTTGCCAAAAGAAGCAAAAGCAACATGAGGAAAAACTTTTTCATGGAGCATGCCTGAGTGTGGTGGAGGCAGGATCAATTGAGGCATTCAAAAGGAAATTAGACTGTTATCTGAAAAGGAAGAATGTGGAGGGTTATGGGGCGAAGGTGGGGGGAATGGCACTAGGTGAATTGCTCGTTCGGAGAGCTGGTGCAGACGCGATGGGCCGAATAAGCTCCTCCTGTGGTGTAACAGTTCTATGATTCTGCAGAGGGTTATTTTGTTGAGCTGCCTGTTCCTGAGGAAGGCTTTATCTTAATGCTCAGACTCTCATCAGTCCAAACTTGTTGTCTTAGTAGGCCACTTGAGCCACTTTAAAAAAAAAAGGACTGGCTTTTGTTCTGGATTAGATTCAAAGGCTGGCCTCTGTTTGACCACTTTGCACATTTTCACTTCTCCAGTAACAGAACTGTAGTCCCAGCTTTTTGTTTTGCTGGTTATACCACCTGATTTGGTCCTGTAAACATGGAGATCTGCCCCATGGAGGGTGGTCCTGGTAGTCCAATCTAAAAGGCGACCAGTATAAAAATGGTTTGAGCTGTTTACCCTAGAGCACTGCGGACCACATAAAAGTGATCTTTTGGTTCGCCCCTTTATTTTCCCTCAGGTTGTCAATTTTGTCTGTTCAAAAGCTATTGCTGCTGACCTCTTAAGTTCAAATGAAATTTGTGCCATTAAGAATATATCCCCAAGCTAAATTACAGATTTCAATTAAAAATTAACTTTGTAAAAAATCTCCTGGCGAAATTTTAAAGCTGCCTTTGATTTTTGTAGGGTTGCTTAAAACCTTTTGTTTCTGGCTATTTGTATCACACTGGGTTTGAATGTTTCAAGTTTTTAGATCCTCCAGTGTGGAAAGTTTATACTCGGCTTCCGCATTGATTTAAGATTTATCCATCAATAAATGGGAGCAGACCTTTCCAAACTGCCAGACCTGCCAAGCTAAAATAGCCCAGTAGGGGGAAAAATATCAAAGCTTGTCGGAGAATGAATTACCAGGGTTTTGTAGGTCAGGTGGTCTGGGCTTAGTGAGACTGCATTTTTGATTTTATTTAATATTTTTCTGCTTTGCCTCTTTGATCAAGTAAGTGACAGCCACGACCCAAGGACATTAGATAAAGGGTGAGGGAGAGTCATGAAAAATCATTTTAATAGGGCCAACATTCCTTCAGGTCCTCCATTGATCTCCTCGCTTGATTTGAATGAATAACTTTAGGTACTTTATTAATTTTTGAGAGAAATTATTGATGCTTTCAGTTATTCTCTATGAATGAACATGGTGAATTGGTATTGTATACACAATCAAATTGCTGGGGACACCTACCTGTGCTTGGTAAATGGTAGAGAAAAGAGAAAATTCTGAAAACTTGAAACGCGCATCAACAAATCACAGAGTACAAATAAAAAGTAAAACTGTTCTGATGCAGCGTTTTACCTGAAAGAGAGAGATGAAATTCTCTTTTAATTAAGCTGCTGTGTGTTTTCAGTACTTTGGTTGATCTGTTGTGCGATTAACCGTGTAGGTAAAAGTTGCTGACTCCTTATTTTGAGATGAACATATTGCTTTTTCTCTCAACTTCAGGGTACGAATGTTGCAGCTGGTAGAGCAATTGGAGTTACCATTGCCACTGGTACAAGCACAGAAATTGGCAAAATCCGTGATGAAATGGCAGCAACTGAACAGGAGAGGACTCCGCTTCAACAGAAGCTTGATGAGTTTGGTGAACAGCTCTCCAAGGTTATTTCACTCATCTGTATTGCTGTCTGGATCATAAACATTGGCCACTTCAATGACCCTGTGCATGGTGGCTCCTGGATCCGCGGTGCCATCTATTACTTTAAAATTGCAGTTGCTCTGGCTGTGGCCGCGATTCCTGAGGGTTTGCCGGCTGTTATTACTACCTGTCTGGCCCTTGGCACCAGACGTATGGCAAAGAAGAATGCCATTGTGCGGAGTCTGCCATCTGTTGAAACGTTGGGCTGTACTTCTGTTATCTGCTCTGACAAAACTGGTACTCTTACTACAAACCAGATGTCTGTCTGCCGGGTAAGTGGTTTTACATCGGGTTTTTGGATTATTTTCAAATCGGCTCATCTTTATTCATGATCAACAAAGAGCAGAAAATTGTCTCAATACTGTTGACCTCTTTAATGGCTTGGAGGAGTGAGAGAAAGGGATTGTTCAGCTTGGAGCATGGGAGACTTTTCATTTCTCTGCTGAAGCAGTACTTTCTTTCCTGCGTAATACTTGCCCCAGTCATCTTGTGGTAATTGACCTCCGATTAGCAGTGTACATGAGAATTGTGTGACAGCCTCTGGAGAATTTAATTTAAATGACATCACTCAAATGAGTAAAATCAATGACGAGATCTATTTTAAATGTTTATCAAACTTAATTATCTGTTGTATGATTGAGCTTTTATATTAGAAACAGCTTTAGTTGGCTTTTATCTACACACTGCAGTGTGCTCGCATATATAGTTTGTATGGATTAATTTATACATATTTGCATGCAAATTGTAGCGCATTGCCAAATTAGTTGGTGGTGACTAAGAACTTGAATTTTTTTTAAAAGCTATTCTTGCTTCTGTTAGTTAGGCAAGATTTTAGCTTGTGACCCACGTTGAAACCTTTGGAAGAGTTTAAATGAGTTCTATATATTTGTCCTTCATGTCTTCTTCAGCTTGTAGGATGTGTGCAAGATTTATGTGTGCTGTCAGACATTCAAAATTGGCTGCTAAAACAACCTGATTGTTTGCCTCATGGGCTAAAAATGGACTCCTCCGGGAGTACAATTTCTCTACACCAGTGTGGTGTAAAGAATCTCTTGACCTAGACAGTAAGATTCTCACAGCATTCTCTGATCTCATGAGGCACTTACAAAGTCTGTGTATGTATTAAATTAAATTGAGCTTCATGTGCTGTACCTCAATTTTTTAAAAGCTATTTCCAGACAAAGACTTTGTGCATGTAGCAACAAACCTAAATTCTGATCTGATATTCTTGCACAATCAGCAGTACCCTAAGATGAAAGCAAAATACTGCGGATGCTGGAAGTCTGAAACAAAAACAGAAAAACAGTACCCTGTTGTGTAATGGAAGCTTTGTTCATGTGTCAGACAATCCCCTTGTCTGAAACATGAGTTTATATCTTGCTATCCACTTTGATTTGCATTGATCAGCAGCTGATGTGCTATTCTTCACCTAGACTGTCTACTACTTTGTGTCATTTCCATAGATGTTCATTGTTGACAAAGTTGAAGGTGAACAGTGTTCTCTGAAGGAGTTTTCAGTAAGTGGCTCCACCTATAGCCCTGAGGGACAAGTGTAAGTACATGTATTCATTCTTTTTCAAACCTTTTTCAACCTACATTTGCAGTGCTTCATTTAAAAGTATGGGCCGATTGTCTGTGCACTGTAATCTATATTCCTTTTTTGGGCCATGTGTAAAACGCATGTAATATATATCTTACTTCCCAAAAAAATTGCTTCCACTGCAATTCACTTGTCTGATTTACTCTTTTTGCCCCTATACACCAAGATCATCAGACATAAAAGCAGCAAAAATTTATTTTTTTTTTTAGAATGTATTGACATCTGGCACTGGGGAAGAATGACCACAATTGCACAATGCAATTACTGCTAACCTGGTGCCTCATTCTTCAGGGGAGGGTGAAGAGAAGGGAGTGAAAACTATTTTTGCTGTTCCTTCCAAGGTGGGGGACATTGTGGGTGTCTCAGATAACCAATAACAACACAATTTGTTAATGCAAATAGAGACCTAAACAAGAATAGAACATCTCCACTGGTGAGCTTTCCAGTGGAAGGTAACAGAAATGGCAGGATTAGGACATGACCAGATATTTTTGTTATAGTCATACAAATATCTGTGAACTGCTTTCTCCCTGATTTGCTCTCTGTCCTGCCTCCTGACTGTAGAATCCAAAAGCGCCTCTTTTTGGGCTGTACCTTTCAACAAATTTAAATGTATTCATTGCCCAATCAAAAAGCCAAAGAGAGGAGAGTGTTGTATTTCATCCATCCATATCCATTGGACCTTGGCTTCAACCAAATTTCATCAGTGCACATGCAGCAATCAAATGCTTTTCAGGCTCGTGTATATGCATCCAGGAATATGAAAATGTAGATTCCAAATTTCAGTGTGTCCTTTTTGAAATCTCACACTTCTTGTAGCAGTTAACTTTAATCCAGAAAGATGATTAATTTTGTGCATTTGGCCTCTAGTCAGTGAATTAAAATTTAGTTATCTTTCTATTGACTCTTGTCATTGATCTGGAAACAACTGTAATTGACATTCATCTTATCAAAGATCTCATGTAAAACATTAGCAAAGTATTTGGAGCCACCTCTAGACTTCTGTCAAATTTTGATAGCTATACTCTGGACTATGCTACAATATCAAGATTAAGCCACCCATCTTTGGAACAGCAACCTTGGATATTTGGAAGGGAACAAATTGCAAATATGTGAAGTCACTAAATTTATAATTCAGGGTATCTTCTTCCTGCATATTTACCTTTTCACTTTAATCTTGTCTCATAAGAGTATTTTGTGTTGGATTTTTGCTGGCTTACGCGATTGGAAAATGTTCAAGAATAAACAACAACTTTAATATAAGGTTGTATGTCAATATTCTTGTCAAGTAAAATCTTACAGCTATCTAAGCAAAGGAAAACGATCATGAAATGAGGATGCTGTAATTTTCACCTCTTTCCCCACTCTTCTCTTTTCCCCCCCAAACCCCCGTTCCAACCTCCAAGTGAAATATATAAATGAAAGAAAGAACTTGCGTTTATACAGTGCATTTCACAACCTCAGGACATCCCAAAGCAACCAATGAAGTACTTGGTGTAGCCTTTACTGTTATGCAGGGAAACATAGTGGGTAGTTTGCACCACAGCAAGGTCTCACAGACAGCAAAGAAATGATGCCAAGATGACTTTTTATTAAAATATGATTTTAGTTCAGAGATACATAGAACACCAGGTGATCATTCTTGCTCAAGTAGTACCGTGCGATCCTTAACATCCACTGGAGAAGTCAGGCAAGACCTTGGTGTAGTATTGCATCTGGAGGCTGGGACTTCTGTTTGTACAGTCCCTCCATCCTGCGCTGAAATGTTAGTCTATCTTGTGCTCAAGTCTCTGCAGTGGGGATTGAATCCACAAGCTTCTGACTCAAGACCGTGAATGCCATGGCTGCTGATATGGTGCAGGAAGAGGAAATTGAAAGTAATTTGTGCCCTTGCAATAGAAAAAGTATCCCAAATCGCCTAGCAGCTGCCTGTGGGATTTTATTACCATTGTTATTATTCAGAAGCAGAATATTTAAGAGCTGACAGGTAGATCTTTCTTTGCATAACTTTTCCAGAATGTCCTAATGTGTTGAGCAATGAGGTGCCCTTATTTTCCTTTTCTGTATTGTATTAGTGTTTTTTTTAATTAATTGGCCATTTGAAACTTATTTGACTGAACTTTCTATTTCAGTGGTGTTAAATGATATTTTCAAAAATGAAAAATTAAATATTGGCTGTGTTCAATCCCTGCTTTCTTAGAATGCCTTGTCATGTTAAAATAAGTTTGAATGAAATAATTCTGGTAATGTGAACTTTATTAGCCATTGCCAATGCAGATGTTATCTACACTTTACACACCTAGAGCAGTAACTTTTTAGTGGTCAATGAGGGGAACATGGCTAGAAAGGAACATGCATTATTGGTAGTTGCAGCTTGAAGAGTTTCAGTTTTTAACAGCTGGTGTTACACATTGAGCTTTACTGTGATCAGTGTAATTCTAGCTTTTAAAAATAATATTGTCAGTAAAAAAAAAAAATTAGTGTTTTGGAATTCAAGTTCCAGGTTTCTGCACGACCTCTGGCTTAAGTGTATGTGCATGTGTTTGAACTCTTGCCATCAATAACATGAGAGTGGTGCAATCAAGGCAGTGTAACCACAGCTGCCCAGTCACACTGCTGCCAAAAGTGCCTGATGTTGCACCGAATGATCTCGGATAACTGGGGCATATATTGCATATCATTGACTAGAGTGGGTGTGACTGCTACCTTCAGCAGCGCTGCAGTTTAAGTACCTATATTGCAGTGCTTGTATTTAATTCCTGTTTCAGAAGCTGAAATAGAAATGTTAACCCAACTCAGCACACCAGTGAGATCTTATCCAGCTGCATTAGAGGTGATACTGTAACAGAATCCCACAACAGGAATAATGGCTTGCAAATCGCAAATAGTTTTTTAAAATTAAATTCAAATTTATGAAACTTGAGCCTGGCCTGAGGCAACTGTCACTAGGACTGCTCTACCCCTCTACAAGAAATTCCTCGATTCAATAGAATATTCTGACCTAGAAATTCGAGTTAAGTTTAACTTTTGTCTTGCAGAGAATTGGATAACAAAATAGTGAAGTGTTCTGACTATGATGGCCTTATTGAACTGGCAACTATCTGTGCACTTTGCAATGATTCTTCTTTGGATTATAATGAGGTATGAATCAAATATATTATTGCTTATCAGTTTCCCATTACTCTGTATATGGGAGCCAAGACCAGGTACATGTCAAACAGGGCTCAAAGATTGGAGCTGGAGGAGGAGGAAAATGGAACTGGGAGAGAGAGCCAATGCAAGAAGAGGATGGGTTGTGGGGAAGAGGAAAATTAAAAGGAAGAATTCAATGGTGGAGGAGAGGGGACATCAGGACACAGGGAAGGGTGGGTGGCCATTACTTAATGGCTGGGGGGAGCTGTACTGGGTCAGATTCTGTTTTAGGGAGAGCCGGAGAAAGGTGATTTTTTTTTCTGGGAGGGAATTGCAGAGAGCAGGTTAGTGTTTTATTTAGAGCAAAAGTTCATATTCTATGCCTAGTTCACAATTTTGAAGCACATATAAGGTAAATGCAAACTGAATGGTGTATCTGCTATGACTCAGTGTGTGCAAAGATGATGACATCTCACAAATCTGAAGTAAATTTTAAAATAAAGAAAGAAAATGGATGTGACATAGTGAAGATTTCCTCCCTTCAAAAGTCTGGCAAAACATTTAAGAGAAGCCTGTTCCCAGTGAATACTTGTGTATTCTAATGTTGTGGTCCGTGTGTGTCTCTTTGATAATTGTGATTGAGCACTAAATCTCACTTAAATTAAAACATTTCTCCGCTAAATTGGAACACGTTGTGCTGTACTATAATTTAAATTTCTAATACACCTTTGGTTTTGACCTTCTGAGAACTCGTCGCAACTTGTTACATTAACTATAGGAGAAGTACCCTAGTTGCCATGTGTCGTGATGTCAGAAGTTATTCAAATAATGTGTTTCTGGTGTCGACGCTAATAAATTTTAACTCCCGTTTCAGACTAAAGGCGTGTATGAGAAGGTTGGGGAAGCCACAGAGACTGCCCTTTGTTGCTTGACTGAAAAAATGAATGTGTTTGACACAGATGTGAAGAATCTAACCAAGATTGAGCGTGCCAATGCTTGCTGTACTGTAAGTTTTTAAACTCTGAAGCATTGCTTTTATTAAGAAAAATTTAATAGGACATTTAGCTTAAAACATATTTTGTTTCTCCAGGTCATCAAGCAATTAATGAAGAAAGAGTTCACTTTGGAGTTCTCTAGAGACCGGAAATCGATGTCTGTGTACTGTTCCCCTAACAAACCCACTCGTTCATCTATTGGCAATAAGATGTTCATTAAGGTAAAACTTCATTGTATTTCATTTTGTTCTCCACAGCTACTGTTCATCTTTTATGGTTTCACATTGGAGAAAGTAGTGTTTTGTACTTTGGCATATAGGTTGGTATTCATATTCGCAAATAGTACCACAAACAGTTCACTGAATTCCAGCCTTGCACTGTCCCATGACAGTTTGGAGCAGATCTGGCTGAGTCTGTTTTGTGTTTGCAACCATGACCTCCTATTAATGATTAACCTTGAATGGATGGAATTAAGGTTGAGATGGCTGAGAATTGAGCTCGCCAAATCCATTATCTGAATTGGTTTGCAGAAGCAAATCCATTATCAGGGTACAGACTGCCAAAGTACCATAGAAAGTGGTGGGGTCAATGTATAAAGATACTGTAACTATGTTTTGGTTTGTTTCAATAGGGCGCCCCTGAGGGTGTGATTGATAGGTGCTCGTATGTTCGTATTGGAACCAGTAAAGTACCCCTCTCAACACCTGTCAAAGAGAAAATTTTGACTGTTATCAAAGAATGGGGTTCTGGGAGGGACACATTACGCTGCTTGGCACTGGCTACACATGATAATCCATTCAGAAAGGAAGATATGAATCTGGAAGAATCATCAAACTTCATTAACTATGAGGTTAGTATTGGGCACAAGAAAGAACTTTAATACGCTGATGTAAACTTTACACAGGTAACTACTGTTTTAAAAAGTAAATGCTGTCCGGTTTATATAATGGCATGGCAGTCAAATGTTTCCTAGTTAGAACATAAGGCAGAGTCATCTTCGTAACACAGACAGATTCTCTCACGTTATTTTCAAGCATTTAATAGAGTGTCTGTTCCAGGCATTCCTGAAAGAATTCCAACACCCCTTTTTTTAACAGATGACATTGTGCTATTTGTAGCCTCATCTGAGAATCTAATGTGCTTCACTAACTAAATGGAATAGTTGGCTAGCCAGTGAGATATGATTGTTGGTGTCTATGGATTTACACAACTCTGGTTTAGATCTCAAAGGTATGATTGGGAGATGTAATGGACAGCTGTCCTATTTGCATTGAATTGGTACCTGGCAGTTTTGTTGGATGTCAACTTTAGCCTGAACACAAGTCTTTGGAGCCACTCTGGTAAGGGTCTAGGGCACTTAGCAATTATTGAAGAAAGATGAGAAAAACCAAAGTCCAAAAACAGATTATGCTTGTAAAAGCAATAATGTCCCAGCAATTCTCCATGGCTCAGATTTCCCAGCCACACAACAGACAAGCTCTTTGGCCCAAGGACCAAACTGTGTGATAAGTTTGCAGCGAGAAAGGGAACTGATATGTGGAGGAAGGGCTTGGCTGACTGGCCTGTCATTGAGTATCCCAGAGGGGAAGTCAACCTTGCAGTCAGCACAAAACTTCAGTAAAATATTTGGTGATGGGTCCTTGGGTTTGGATACTTAGAATATCCAGGTGACGTGACATCTTGTTTAAAAAGCAGTCATCCACAACTTTTAAAAGTAGGTGTTGATTATATAACTGATCAGGAAAGTCTTGAGAATTTATTACAACAAATAGATTGTGTTATCTGGTGGCTGATTATGAAGAAACTTACTTGTGTAGCCAAGGCTTAATGGCTACCATGATTGAGTTACAAAGTGAAAAACAGGTACTGCTAAAACTTCATACTTCCACCTAGCGGAACCACCATCCACTATGCCAGGGTGTGTATTTATTGTTGTGGCCAGGAGGATAATGGTGGTATATGCGTACGTTTTATGGTAAGTTATGTGGCTCACTGTACCACCTCTTTAAGGAACACCTGATGTTTTATGCCGACTTGGCAAAATCTCATCTACACTTTTCAAATGTCTGATCACAAACTATCCTCCTTGGGTGGATGGAAGGGAAAAGTAAACAGTCCCTTTGAGGTTAAGATGATTCCATGGTGATGTGCCGAGCAATAAAGTTGAAACTGAGGTGTGCCCTTCAAGCTAGGCAGACCTGCAATTCTTGATGATTAAAGATCCATCATTTGGGGCTGGGACTCTTCCCATTCAGTTGTAGGTAGCAGTACAAAACAATCAGTTAAAACATTTTGAATGGTTGTTGATCTATTTTATGACGTTGACTTCATATGTCCACCATTATTTCCTCAAACACTTTTCAAATCATCACATTGATATTAGTATTTGAGTGGTCCTTACTAGATAAGCATTGGACCACTTAACAGTACCCCATTCTTGTAAATTGTCTAGTCTTGGTTACTTAGATTCCAGGACTACGGCTCACATTTAGGGGTTCCAAATGCTTGGCTTTTGCCAACCTGTCTAAGCTCTCTGGATCTGCAATAATGTGATATCATGCTATTGAGAAGCAAAGTATAATCCATATTGAGCAATTAGGATTTCTACCTGTATAGCTTTCTTTGTTTGGTTTGAGTATGGTGATGGGTTTCTATGTATGCCAGATATCTCCCACCAGATAAACATTGGTGGATTTCACCACAGTGATGAGAAGTTTTTTTTTTGTTCATGGGATGTGGGTGTCGCTAGCATTCATTGCCCATCCCTAATTGCCCTTGTTCAGAGGGCATTTAAGAGTCAACCACATTGTTGTGGGTCTGGAGTCACATGTAGGCTAGACCAGGTAAAGGTGGCAGATTTCTTTCCATTAGTGAACCAGGTGGGTTTTTATGTTTCGTGGTCATCATTAGACTTTTTATTCCAGATTTTTATTGGATTCAAATTCCACCATCTGCTGCAGTGCCTGGGTCCCCAGAGCATTACCCTGGGTCTTTGGAATACCAGTCGAGTGACGATACAACTACGCCACTGCCTCCCTCCCTCAAGTATTTGAGCAAAATGGTGTACAGTACATACAGTTTTACCTGTAGTAAATTGCTATCTGCTGATGTGTCTGTCAGGCTGGAACTGTTCCATTGTAACTTTTGAACCTTTCTTTGCTCTTGTTACTTTGTAAAACTCATTCAGTGAGACAAATCTTTCAAACAGATTTGAAACGTTTAACTTAGAGGTAATTAAGCCCATTTGTATCTAATAAATGTATTTCAGTTGATACAAAATTACACCATATTGATCATAGAGTCATAGAATAGTTAGCACAGAAAGAGGCCATGTGGCCTTTTGTGTTTGCACCTGCTCTCTGTAAGAACTAGTCAGCTGGCCCCACTCCCCCATGTTTTTACCATGTCACAAAATTGATCATTTCATACTTGGCCATATTATGTTAACTGATTTTGGCAAAGGAAGTAATTAAAGCAGGGCAACTAATTGGGAACTGTAGTTGCCCTCTGCTTGGCAGGAGAAAATTCATGTACTGCTGATTGGTAAGTCCAACTCAAAAAGCCAGCTGACATGCATAAACAGCCAACACTCATCAAACCACATCCTCACAAGACAGGAAGGTAAAAGGGAATAATTATATTTACCACTTAAGACCTCTTTGTGATTTTTATTTAATGGTGTAGTGATAGGGTGCTACCCAATAAAGCAAGCCCTGTCAGACAAGTTCACAAAGGCCTCTGCATTAAGCTAGGATTTTGGGCTAGAAAGAGTTTGGGAATCCAATTGGCCTCAATGTGCCTGCAATAGTAGTTCAAAGTATATTTATAAAAATATCCCCTTAGTTTGAGCATCATAAAATGCCTAATGTATTAGTATATAGTATTGGTAATTTTTGGAGAATTGTCACAATGTTTTGTAAAATGACAGCACTGTCATTCCATTCCAGGTTGGCCTGACATTTGTGGGGTGTGTTGGTATGCTTGATCCACCACGAACAGAGGTAGCTGCTTCAATCAAGATGTGCAGACATGCTGGCATCCGTGTAATCATGATCACCGGCGATAATAAGGGCACCGCTGTAGCCATTTGCCGTCGTATTGGTATCTTTGGAGAACGGGAAGATGTCACTAAAAAAGCGTTCACTGGCCGTGAGTTTGATGAACTTCCCCCGGCAGAACAGAGAGAAGCTTGCTTGACTGCTCGCTGCTTTGCTCGTGTAGAACCATCCCACAAATCTAAGATCGTGGAGTTTTTGCAAGCGTTTGATGAAATCACAGCCATGGTAGGAACACTTCTTTTTGAAGTTCTTCATGCTCTAATCATTCTTGTGTTAAGTGCTTTATTTATGGGTTTTTCTGAACTACTTTTGGGAGTTGTGGCAAAGATGATTCCTGGTCTGGTCCATAAGAACATAAGGACTAGGAGCAGTAGTAGGCAGTTCAGCCCCTCGAGCCTGCCCCGCCATTCAATACGAGCATGGCTGTTCTCATTTCGGCCTCAACTCCAATTTCCCGTCCTCTCCTCATAACCTTTCAACCCGTTACTAATTAAAAATCTGTCTATCTCCTTAAATTTATTCAGCATCCCGGCATCCACTGCACTCTGAGGTAGTGATTTCCACAGATTCACAACCCTTTGAGAAAAGTAATTCCTCCTCATCTCTGATTTAAATCTACCACCCCTTAGCCTAAAACTATGGCCTCGTTCTAGAATGCCCCAGAAGGGGAAACATCTGCTCCACGTCTACTTTGTCTATCCCCTTTAGCATCTTGTATACCTCAATTAGATCTCCTGACATCTTTCTAAACTCTAGCGAGTATAGGCCTAAACTGTTCAATCTCTCCTCATAAGACAAGCCCCGCATTTCATGAACCTCCTCTGAACTGCCTCCAATGCAACGACATCCTTCCTCAAGTAAGGGGACCAAAACTGTGCACAGTACCATGGGTTAATGTTTTCCTTGTAGGCAAACAGCTTAAAGGGAACTACCTTCATGGGTAGGAGAATGAATTTTACACAAGTTTCCCTGACTGGCCACAATTGACATTTTCCCCATCGAACTACAAGTTGTTATCGTGAAAATGAAGTATTGCTCTTCCTCTATCCCTTAAATAGGCTTTGCCGAACATTTTCATGAAGACTGTCCCTTTAACGCAAAGCAGCTTTCATCACAATAATGCATTTGTACACTAAGTTTAATGTATAAGATGTGTTAGCTGTTGCAGATTGATGTATCAATGTGTTGATATTATTAGATCATGGGCTCCCTGATGATTCAGCTCGTTAGAGTGTGTTTGAACTACAAAGGCCAGGGAGGATCCTTGGTCTAAAGAACAAAGAAAAGTACAGCACAGGAACAGGCCCTTCGGCCCTCCAAGCCTGCACTGATCATATTGCCCATCAACTAAAACATTTTGCACTTCCGGGGTCTGTATCCCTCTATTCCCATCCTATTCACGTATTTGTCAAGCTGCCTCTTAAACACCACTATCGTACCTGCTTCCACCGCCTCCTCTGGCAGCGAATTCCAGACACTTACTACCCTCTGCGTAAAAAACTTGCCCCGCACATTTCCTCTATAGTTTTCTCCTCTCATCTTAAATATATGTCCCCTAGTAATTGACTCTTCCACCCTGGGAAAAAGCTTCTGACTATCTACTCTGTCCATGCCACTCATAATTTTGTAAACTTCTATCAATTCGCCCTTCAATCTCTGTCGCTCTAGTGAGAACAATCTGAGTTTCTCCAACCTCTCCTCATAGCTAATAACCTCCAGACCAGGCAGCATCCTGGTAAACCTCCTCTGCACCCTCTCCAACGCCTCCATATCCTTCTGGTAATGTGGCGACCAGAATTGCACGCAATATTCCAAGTGTGGCCTAACCAAGGTTCTATACAGCTGCAGCATGATTTCCCAGCTTTTATACTCAATACCCCTGCCAATGAAGGCAAGCATGCCATATGTCTTCCTGACTACCTTATCCACCTGTGTTGCCACTTTCAGTGACCTGTGGACCTGTACACCCAGATCCCTCTGCCCTTCAATGCACTTAAGGGTTCTGCCATTTACTGTATAATTCCTGCCTGTATTAGACCTTCCAAAATGCATTACCTTGCATTTGTCCGAATTAAACTCCATCTGCTATTTCTCCGCCCAAGTCTCCAACCAATCTATATCCCGTTGTATCCTTTGACAATCCTCTTCACTATCTGCAACTCCTCCAACCTTAGTGTCGTCTGCAAACTTACTAATTAGCCCAGTTACATTTTCCTCCAAATCATTTATGTATACTACAAACAGCAAAGGTCCCAGCACTGATCCCTGCGGAACTCCACTAGTCACAGCTCTCCATTCAGAAAAGCACCCTTCCACTGCTACCCTCTGTCTTCTATGACCAAGCCAATTCTGTATCCATCTTGCCAGCTCACCTCTGATCCCGTGCAACTTTACCTTCTGTTCCAGTCTGCCTTGAGGGACCTTGTCAAAGGTCTTACTGAAATCCATGTATATAACATCCACTGCCCTTCCATTGTCGATCATCTTTGTCACTTCCTCGAAAAATTCGATCAAGTTAGTGAGATACGACCTCCCCTTCACAAAACCATGCTGCCTCTCACTAATACGCCCATTTGCTTCCAAATGGTAGTAAACCCTGTCACGAAGAATCTTCTCCAATAATAACCCTACCACTGACGTAAGGCTCACCGGCCTGTAATTTCCTGGATTATCCCTGCTACCCTTCTTAAACAATCGAACAACATTGGCCATTCTCCAGTCCTCTGGGACCTCACCTGTAGCCAGTGAGGATACAAAGATTTCTGTCAAGGCCCCAGCAATCTCCTCCCTTGCCTCCCTCAGTACTCTGGGGTAGATCCCATCTAGCCCTGGGGACTTATCCACCTTAATGTTCTTCAAGACGCCTAGCACCTCTTTTTTGATCTCAACATGATCCAGGCTATCTATACACTCTTCCCTAGACAAATCGACTGCTAAGTCCTTCTCTTTGGTGAATACTGATGAGAAGTATTCATTTAGTATCTCTCCCATTTCTTCTGGCTCCACACACAGATTCCCACCTCTGTCCCTGAATGGGCCTACCCTTTCCCTGGCTACCCTCTTGCTTTTTACATATGTATTAAAGGCCTTGAGATTTTCCTTAATCCTGGTTGCCAGTGACTTTTCATGACCCCTTTTAGCCCTCCTGACTCCTTGCTTAAGTTTCTTCCTACTTTCTTTATATTCTCCACGGGCTTCATCTGTTCCCAGCCTTCTAGCCCTTACGAATGCTTCCCTTTTCTTTTTGACTAATCTCACAATATCCTTCATTATCCAAGGTTCCTGAAACTTGCCATGCTTATCCTTCATCCTAGCAGGAACATGCCGGTCCTGAATTCTTATCAACTGACGTTTGAAAGCCCCCCACATGTCAGTTGTTGATTTGCCCTCAAACATCCGCCTCCAGTCTAGATTCCTCAGATCCTGCCTAATATTGTTATAATTAGCCTTCCCCCAATTAAGCACCTTAACCCGAGGACTCCTGTTATCCTTATCCACCAGTACCTTGAAACTTACTGAATTATGGTCACTTTTCCCAAAATGCTCCCCTACTGAAACTTCGACCACCTGGCTGGGTTCATTCCCTAATACCAGGTCCAGTATTGCCCCTTCCCTAGTTGGACTATCTACGTATTGTCTCAGGAAGCCCTCCTGCATGCACCTTACAAATTCTGCACCATCCAAACCCCTAGCACTAAGTGATTCCCAGTCAATATAGGGAAAGTTAAAATCACCCACCACAACAACCCTATTGCTTTTACATCTTTCCAAAATCTGCCTACATAACTGTTCTTCAATCTCCCGCCGGCAATTAGGAGGCCTATAGTAAACTCCCAACATTGTGACTGCACCCTTCCTATTCCAGAGCTCTACCCATATTGCCTCGCTGCATGAGCCCACCGAGGTGTCCTCCTGTCGTACAGCTGTGATATTCCCCTTAACCAGCGGTACAACTCCCCCACCTCTTCTACATCCCTCTCTATCCTGCCTGAAACATCTAAATCCTGGAATGTTTATCTGCCAATCCTGTCCATCCTTCAACCAAATCTCTGTAATAGCAATAACATCATGGTCCCAAGTACTAATCCAAGCTCTAAGCTCATCTGCCTTGCCTGTTATACTTCTCGCATTGAAACAAATGCATTTCAGACCCCCAGTCCCACTGTGTTCAGTAATTTCTCACTGCCTGCCCTTCCTCTTAGTCCTACTGGCCATATTCACTGGTTCCCAGTCATTTATTTCATCTGCTGACCTATTGCTCTGGTTCCCACCCCCCTGCCATACTAGTTTAAACCATCCCGAGTGACACTAGCAAACATCGCAGCCAGGATATTGGTGCCCCTCCAGTTTAGATGCAACCCGTCCTTCTTGTACAGGTCCCACCTGCCCCAGAAGAGATCCCAATGATCCAGATATCGGAAATCCTCCCTCCTACACCATTGTTCAGCCACGTGTTTAGCTGCATTATCCTCCTATTTCTAGCCTCACTGGCACGTGGCACAGGGAGTAATCCTGAGATTACAACCTTAGCGGTCTTGTTTTTTAACTTTCTGCCTAACTCCCTGAACTCCCGCTGCAGGACCTCGTCACTCTTCCTGCCTATGTCGTTAGTACCAATGTGTACCACGACCTCTGGCTGTTCTCCCTCCCCCTTCAGAGTGTCCCGTACCCGATCAGAGACATCCTGGACCCTGGCACCAGGGAGGCAACATACCATCCTGGTGTCTCTTTCACGACCACAGAAGCGCCTATCTGAGCCCCTGACTATAGGGTCCCCTATGACAATTGCTCTTCTGTGCTTTGACCACCCCTGCTGAACAACAGAGCCAGCCGTGGTGCCACTGCTCTGGCTACTGCTGTTGTTTTCCTCTGATAGGCCATCCCCCCCAACAGTATCCAAAACGGTATACCTGTCAGAGAGGGGGACAGCCACAGGGGATTTCTGCACTGACTGCCTGCCCCTTCTAGCGGTCACCCATCTATCTGTCTCTACCTTGGGTGTGACCACGTCTCCAAAACTCCTGTCAATGACGCTTTCCGCCACCTGAATGCTCCTAAGTGCATCCAACTGCTGCTCCAACCGATCCGGTCTGTGAGGAGCTGCAATTGGGTACACTTCCTGCAGAAGTTGTCCAGGACACTTGAAGCGTCACAGATTTCTCACATCCCACAGGTGAAGCACTTCACCCAGCAACTGCCATTTCTAGAACTATTTAATAAATTAATTTAAATCTAATAAACTGCTTATTGACTCCTTATTAACTATACGTTCCCTAGGGCTAGATTTCTACTATAAATGCTAAATTCTAAGAACAGTAATCCTCTGATTCTGGTCTAGATACCCTCTACTTATTAATTAAGTGATTAATTTATTTGGTTTAATTAGTTTAACAATGTTTTAGTTTTAAATTCAGTGTAGATTCTCTACCAACGGTCCACGAATCCCCGAGGTAAGGTTTTTATACTCACCTCTCTGGAACTCTGCCTTCCGACTGGTCTGTGTATGGTGAACATGTCACAGCAAGGGTGCTGCAGTTGGCCTCGGTGCCATGAGATTAGCGAAGGGAAATTTGGCTAAAATCCCCATTCCTGATCTCTAAGCAGTGATTCCTGATTTTTAGATGTTGGGAGAAGGCAACATTGGGCTCAATTCTGAAGCCCACTTGGTAAAATAACAAGCACTCGCAATCTAGATTCAAATCTTCAAAAGAAAATTTTTAGGGTGAATTACTTGTTGCATTTCAAGTAATTGTTCTTTTAATGGTATTTCATTATGCTACTTTTCCATGTTAAAGCCTATCAATTATTTTCATACTTTAGAATTATTTGTCGAGCGCAGTAAATGCCTGTTTTAGAAATTATTTTCTCTGTTCATAAAATCTTCAGTTGCTATTAGAGGGTTGTGGAAGTTGTAACTGTTGCAACCTGGTAGTGTTTAATTGTGATTGAAATATCAAGTTACTGATGAAAAAGCTGACACCAAAATTAAAGTACATGAAAAATAGTGCAGCTGGTCACTAAAACAATATCTTGTACCAAATGCTGAAAAATGTAATATATTGCTGCATTAGCTTCCTAGAACATTAGTTTTGGGACACTGGTCACAGAAATAACTCCTTACTCAGGCACTAAGGTGTAAATTAGGCATTCCATCGAAAGGAGAGAGAACACTTGAGCACAAGTTTGACATGCCCATCCCTGTGCCTCCCACACCTTGATTATCGACTGCTTAACTTCTGGCTGCTAGTCTCCTGAGGTTGATTCTAAACTTGCTGCCATGGTGTTAAACTAGTGTTATAGATTGGTTATCCATTATAAAAACCATCCAATTTTAATTTATATTGTTTTTCAGTATTATCCAGTCTAACAGCAGTAAAATTAAATCTGCCTGATGTTTCTTAACATCCTGTTGTATATATCTAATACAAATGGTGAAGAAAGAAACTTGAGAGTTACCTCTGTCCAAATTACTTTCTTGTCCTTGCCCACCTCCTTTTGTCCTTCTATAAGTTACATGTGCGTTTCCGAAGAGAAGGCGTAAATAATAATACTGGGCAAGTTGGACATTTGAGAGGAAGAGATTTTTGTAACCATGACACCTATCTTAAAGGGCCAAAGCCACTTCACGCCAAAAGATATTCCTCTAGCGCATATACCCTTCAGAGACACACTAATTACCACTGATCAATTTCCAGCCACAATGAATAACATTTGGTCAGGGGCACACTTACAATTGATTGACCTTTGACTGCTGCTGACTTGTGCTTTTTCAAAGAATGTTGTAATAAAACTAGGTTAAAATTAAGCGATCAGATTTATTATACATTGGTATAAAATGCTTCACTTGTTAGAGAATTGTTTACATTGTCATAAAGAATCTACGGCCTAACTGATATTAAGGCAATAATGTGTGATTTTTTTTTTCTCCTATATCCTGTTTGCTCAGATATTTAGCCCCATTTTGGCCTTTGAAGTACTTAGACCTGATTGGAAGCTGCCTTCAAGTAATCAACCATATATGTCTTTTGGGTGCTTCCTTGAAATTTTCAAACAGTGAACATTGTTTAGTATTGCAAAAAATAATTTTCCTGAATTTGACCATTTTCATATACCAAGTATGGTTTTCATCTGGTATGTTTTTTTTTATCTTTAGACTGGTGATGGTGTGAATGATGCCCCTGCTCTAAAGAAAGCGGAAATTGGAATTGCCATGGGATCTGGTACTGCTGTAGCAAAATCTGCCTCGGAAATGGTCCTGGCTGATGACAACTTCTCCACAATTGTAGCAGCAGTGGAGGAAGGCCGTGCTATCTATAACAACATGAAACAATTTATTCGCTACCTCATCTCTTCCAATGTTGGAGAAGTAGTCTGGTAAGTAAGAGGTCCTGTTGTATGCAATCATTCCAATTTCTGATTACTCATTTCTTCCATTAAGGAAAAGATTACGTTGAAAAGCAATAATTCAGTCAGTATATCTGGATCTTAGAAAATAAAGTTTGGCACAATTTAAATGTTATTAGTATTGTGAAAACAGCTTATGCATTTCCACTGAGGTCACAAAACCAATCCTTTCAATTGGTGGGTATGTATTTAACTAGTTCTCATACACGGCACTAGATGGAGCATAGAATCTTGAGGCAAAGGCCACTGGGCCCAAGAACCCTAATAACCAATCCCAACAAGCTGGCTTCTCAACATACCTTTTATCCTCCTCCATGCAGTCAGTTCACTGTTGAGCTTATTTCTATAATTTGGTTCAGTACTTGACCCATTTGCCACATTTTCCCAGGTGAATTTTCAAGGCTTTACAACCCTGAAAACTTTGATTGTGTCACATCAAAAGACTCCCTTTTCCCTTTGAAAACAAGCCAACTTCTTTTAAATTGTTGAGGTAATCCATATTCTGATACTATTGAATTCTCTTTGGTGTTTGCCCCTTGTTACAAGGGTGATAATAACTTTCCTGTGATGGGTGAGCAGAACTCCACTCAGTACTGTGACGACCTAAGTTGACAACTGTCTTATACCATGAGAATGCAACCTTTTGTGAGTTGTACAGGTTTCTGATCCCGTCACAATAGCGAAGCAGCCCTTGTCAAATCACAAATACCATCCTATACGGCTGATGGTGGCAAACTATCCTTCCTACCCTTCTCTGCCTGTCTGTAACTTTAGACATGATTGACCACACTATCCTCCACTGACAGCTTTCTACTGTTGCCCAGCTGGATGGGGCTGCACTCACCTGGTTCCATCCTTATTTACCAGTCACAGCCAGAGAATCACCTTAAATTACTTCTCTTCCCCTCTTCCCCCAATAATTAACATCTCATTGGGGACCCACTTACTTACAATTGATTGACCTTTGACTGCTGCTGACTTGTGCTTTTTAAAAAAAAATGTTGTTATAAACCTAGGTTAAAATTCAGTGATCAGGTTTATTATGCATTGGTATAAAACCCTTCACTTGTTAGAGAATTGTTTATGTTGTCATAAAGAGTCTCTGGTCTAACTGAAATGAAGGCAATAATGCATGATTTATTTTGATATCCTGGCCGCTCAGATATTTTGCCCCATTTTGGCCTTTGGAACACCATTACCTCTGGTGTTCCCCAAGGTTTTCCCCCCTCATTATTCTTTATCTACCTGTTGCCTCTCAGCAACATCATCTGAAAATGCTGTCAGTTTTCTATATGTATGCTGATGATACACAGTTAACTTCCACCCTCAACCCCCTTTACTGTCTCTAATTTGTCCAACATCCGGCACTGGATGAGCAAAATTTTTCTGCAACTAAATATTGGGAAGACTGAAGCCATTATCTTTGATTGATGCCACAAACTCCACTCCCTAGCCACCGTTCCATTCTCCTCCCAGGCAACTGTCTGCAGCTGAACCAGACTGTCCACAGCCTTGGTGTTATATGTGACCCTGACTTGGGCTTCCATGCCCGTGCCAATCTTAAGACCATCTGCTTCCACCTCCATAACTTCATTAAACTCCACCCCTGCGTCAGCTCATTTGCTACTGAAACTCTTCTTGTCTTTGTTACCTCTAGACTTTACTATTCCAACACATACCAAGTTGGCCTCCTATCTTCCGCCATCTCCAATCTTGGGGTCGTGCAAAACTTTTGCTACCCATGTCCTAACTCGCACTGAGTTCCGGTTGCTTGTCACCCCTGCATTGACCTACCTTGACTCTTGGTTAAAGAATTAAAAGCCTTATCTTTGTTTTCAGATCCCTCTATGACCTCTCCTTCCTATCTTTGTAACTTCCTCTAGCCCTTCAACCCTCAGATATCTGCAAACCTCCACTTCTGGCCTCAGCATCCCGATTTTAATCACTGCACCCAAGCTCTGGAATTCTTTCCCTAAACCTCGTCGCATTGCTATTTCTCTTTCTTCCTTTAGGACACTCCTTGAAACCTGACTCTTTGACCAAGCTTTTGGTCATCTGTTCTACTAAATCCTAATGTAACTTAGTGTCAAAATTTGTTTGATAACATGCTGTGAAGTGCCTTGTATTTACATAGTACTTCTAGCATAATAAATCAAGTTGTTGCTGGTTATTTTGCCTTATTGCTGTAGTTTCAAAAAGGGAAGAAATCAGACCCATGTATCCAAGACTTAGCCAAATACCTGTTACTCGGTAAAATAATGGAAACCAACGCAGGAGCTGCAATAGATTAATAAAACCAGCATTGACGAAAAGAGGAATGTTGCTTAGCAAGCCACTTTAACTTCTTTGAGGGTGTGACAAATAAATTAAATGCCTTTCTTTAGTCTCATTGACAAGGTTGCACTTGAGAGGCTCTTACTACAACTCAAATGCCTGGTAATATGAGATGAATAGCAGTGATCTACCTAAGGGCAAGCCCTCTGTTAATTTCTCCACACCTAATGGCCTTGTGCTTTTCTCTTCAGTTGCTCATAGGGGCCTCCTGTGAATACTGAGCATTGGTACTCGGGGAACAGTGAGCTATTCAGTTGGGATGGGCTCTGCTTGAGCTGGACTGGGACCAGTGTCCTGGCCAATTGTATAAATAGGGCTGAGGGTGGGGCGGGTAGGGTAAGGGTGAAGGAAGATTTAGAATTCCAAAGAGAGAGGCCGAGGCATCAGAACAGTCTAGCGATGTGGGTAAAGACAAGTGGAGTGGAGTGGGATGGGAAGGGACAGAGTTTAGCAAAAATTGTACATCAGTAATTGCAGGGAATCAAAGTAAAAAAAAAAAAATGAAATCAGGTGTTCTTTATCTGAATGCATAAAGCAGCTGCAATAAGATAGATGAGCTAGCGGCATATATAGAGGCAAATAATTTAGATCTAATCACCATTACAGAGACAAGATGATCAAGGCTGGGAAATAAATATTCCAGGGTGTACACTATTTTGGAAAAACAGACAGAATGGTAAAGGTGAAGGGGTAGCCCTGGTGGTAAAGGATGACATAAGCACGTGAGTGAGAAAGGGTCTGGCCTCAGAAGATCATTTGTAGAATCAGTATGGGTGGAAATTCGGAATAGCAAAAGTCAGAAAACATTGGTGGGCGTAGTTTATAGAGATGTAATAATTGTGGGGGACTTTAAGCTGCATATAGACTGGGACAATCAATTTGGCAAGAGTGGTCTAGAAGATGAGTTTATAGAATGTTTTCATGACAGTTTCTTGGAGAAACACATTGTGGAACCATCAATGGATAAAGCTATCTTACATCTGGTATTGTTTAATGAAGCAGTGTTAATTAGTAATGTCATATTAAAAGTTCCACTGGGAAATAATGATCATAATACCATTGAATTCCATGCTAGGTTTGAAAATGACATACTGCAATCATGAACAAGAATCTTAAACTTAAAGCCAATTACATAGGTATATGGGGAGAAGTGGCTAAGGTTAATTGGGTAAATAGAGTAAAAGCTATGTAGGTAAATGAACAGTGGGAAGCATTTAAAGAAACAATTCAAATTGTTCAACAAAAATGAATTCCATTGAAAAGCAAAAACTGAGCAAAGAAGTTCCATTTGTGGCTCACTCAGGAAGTTAAGGATAGTATTTGATTAAAAGAAGAGGCTTATAATGTTGTAAAAAATAGTAGCAAGTCTGGGGATTGGGAGTGTTTTAGAAACCAACAGATGGCCACCAAAAAGTTGATAAAAAGGGAAAAAATTAGAATGAGAGTAAACTAGCCAGAAATATAAAAACAGATTAAGAGCTTATATAATTATATTAAAAAGAGAGTAGCTAAAGTAAATGTTGGTCCCTTAGAAGCAAAGACTGGAGAAATTATCATGGGGAATGAGGAAATGGCAGAGCCATTGAACAAATATTTTGTGTCTGTCTTCACAGTAGAAGACACAAGTTTCATACCAGAAATAGACTAACCTAGGGGCTAAAAAGAGTGAGGAAATTAAGAAAATTAATATCAGCAGAGAACAAGTATTGGGGAAACTTAAGGGATGAGCATCAACAAATCCCTGGGAGCTGATGGCCTATACCCTAGCTTCTAAAAGAGTTGCAGAGAGAGTGGATATTCTGGCTATGATTTCCCTAAATTCCTTAGGAACAGTCCCATTAGACTCGAAGATGGCAAGTGTTACACTGCTTTTCAAGAAAAGAGGGAGAGAGAAAACGATGAACTACAGACCAATTAGCCTTACATCAGTTGTTGGGAAAATGTGGGACTCTATTATTAAGGAAGCCTTAACAATGCACTTAGAAAAGCATAATATGATTAGAACAAGTCAACATGGTTTTGCTAAAGGGGAACCCTGTTTGACAAATTTATTAGAGCAATTTGAGGATGTAACTAGTAAGGTAGATAAAGGGGAATCAGTCGACATATTATAACTGGATTTCCAAAAGGCATTCAGTGAGGTGCCACACACAATGTTAATAGGCAAGACAAGGGCTCATGGAGTTGGAGGTTATACTTTAGCATGGATAGAGGATTGTTGAATGGATAGGAAGCAGGGAGTGGGTATAAATGGGGCCTTTTCAAGTTGACAGGAAGTGAATAGTGGAGTGCTGCAAGGATCAGTGCTGGGGCCTCAACTGTTTACAATCTATATTAATGACTTAGGTGAAGAGACAGAGTAATGTATCTAGGTTTGTTGACGACACCAAGCTAGGTGGGAAGGCGAGCTGTGGGGAAGACACAGCGAGGCTGCAAAGAGACATAGGTTAAATGAGTGGACAACAAAATGGCAGATGGTGTATGATGTAGGGAAGTGTATTCACTTTGGTCTTAAGAATAGAAAAGCAGAATTTTTTAAAGGGAATGAAACTTGTATGTGTTGATGCTCAAAGGGTCTTGGGTGTGCTTGTGCAAGGAATGCAGAAAGTTAGAAAATTAGGAAGGCAGATGGCATGTTGGCCTTTATTGCAAGAGGATTGGAATATAAGAATAAAGAAGTCTTACTACAATTGTACTGGGTTTTGGTGAGATCACATCTAGAATACTGTGTGCAGTTTTGATCTCCACATTTAAGAAAGGATATACTTGCATTGGAGGCAGTACAGTGAATGATCACTAAATTGGTCCCTGGGATGAGGGAGGTTGTCTTATGATGAGAGGTTAAGTATTTTGGGCTTATATTCTCCAGAGTTTAGAAGAATGAGAGGTGATCTCATTGAAACCTACAGAATTCTGAAGGGGCTTCTAGGGTCGATGCTGAGAGATTGTTTCTGTTGGTTGGGGAGCCTAAAACACGGGAGCACAGTCTCAGGATAAGGGGCCGTCATTTAGGACTGAGATGAGGAGAAATTACTTCAGTCAAAGGGTTGTGAATCTTTGGCATTCTCTACTGTGGAGGGTTGTAGATGCTCCATCATTGAATGTATTTAAAGCTGGGATAGACAGATTTTTTGGTCTCAAGGAGTTAAGGGGTGTGGAGAGCAGGCGGGAAAATGGGAGTTGAAGCCCAAGATCAACCATGATCATATTGAATGGCAAAGCAGGCTCAACAGCCTATATGGTCTACTCCTACTCCTATTTCTTGTGTTCTTATTCTGAGGGGACTTGATGGAGTGGATGCTGGAAGGATATTTCATCTTGAGGGGAAGCCTCAAATTAGGCGACCCAGTTTAAAAAAAATTAGGGGTCTCCCATTTAGGACAGAGAGGAGGAGAATTTTTTTCTGTGAGGGTTGTTAGTCTGTGGAATTCTCTTCCCCAAAGGCTGGGTTATTGAATATATTCAAGGCTGAGTTAGATTTTTGATCAACAAGGGAGTCAAGTATAGGGGCAGGCAGGCAAGTGAAGTTAGGGCCGCAGTCAGACCAGCCATGATCTTACCCAATGATGGAGCAGACTCGAGGGGCTGAATGGCTTACTGCTCCTAGTTCTTGTGTTCCAAGCCTGTAGAAGTTATACAGAGGTTAAAGCATGCACTGGTTAGACCACAATTTTACCATGAGCTATTTTCATTTGAAAAAAACAGAGGGAGCAACATGAATGATCCTAAAATCGATCAGAAAAGCCTAGAAATGTTTATGCTGCATAATCTGGAGAAGGGTTGAAGAGGAGCCTCATTAATGCGCGATATACTTTTCAATACTCTATTATAATTTATTTTATTTAGTGTGCGCATAGTCATAGAACCAAGCAGTAGCCTTGTCAGTGACTTGATGGAGTTCTTTAAGCTTGCCTTCAAGTTTAGTCAGTGGACACTCCTCGACAATGTAAGTCATTGATTGGATTGCACACAACTGCAGCCTGGATAGTCTTGGCGACCCCACTGATGTTGGGCAGCTGCACAGAGGCATTGGCCAATCCGGAAATGGTTTAAAAGAGCCCACCACTGCTCTGGGAGATTGAAGCCAGGTGAACAAGCAGTGGCGTCTATGATGGAGTGCTTTCTGGTGGATGTTTTCTCCTGCCATAGGCCCTCCTCATAGTGGGTTTAACCATATCTAGTGACGTGACAGCTGGTGGCTGTGAAAGTTCTTGACTAAGGGCAGGCTTGAGTTGGCCTCAGAGTTGGACCTTCTCCAGTAGCTTGCCAGTTGCAATTGCTCTCCTGATGTGTGGGGGGCAATGATGCTCAGGACTGGGAGGCGAGTTGGGCGAAGAGTAGCTGTGTTGATGTACATTGTTGGGTTGAGTTGCGCGTTGCTAAGTTTGGTGTGAGCAGATTGGTGAGTTTGTGATGGTAAGAGCAGAGGTCCTGAGGGGTCTTGGCCTGTGATACTGAGGAGATTATTGAAGGTTTTAATTTTTTCTGCAGTCCTGGTGAGGTGCTGTCTCCAAGCAGGGGTTTTGTCAAGGATGACACCGAGATAAACAGGGTAGGGATCATGCTTCAGTCTCTGACCATCCAGGGTGATGTTCAGTTCCCTCTTAGCACTGGCATTATGAAGGTGGAATGTGCTAGAGACTGTTTTACTAGTGCTTGAATTTAGGCACCAGATCTTGCGGTAGTTGGCCAGTTTGCAATATTGTCATTTAGCGTATCTTCCAGCTTTGAACAAGGAAGAAGCAAGTGATCAGGTCCTCGCATTAACCACGTTCACTGAAAATAGTTTTCAAAGGAATCTTAAAACACGGGTGTTTTTCCTTGACCTCACTGCAGCATACGATACAGTTTGGCACATTGGCCTGTTTGTCAACTCAGAACCTTACTTCAAAATAAGTTGTCCCAGTAAGACAAGATGTTCATTTAAAATGCACCTTAGAAAAAAATCATTGCTCAAAGGATAGTAGATAATTTTAAATGTTGCCTGGGTAAGGTTGTGGGACTAAAAGATATTGGAGCCATTAGAATATGCATTTGGAATACAAGACTGAGAGAGTTGGAGCACCAGAGTGACTAGCTGGACCATAAATGGCTTTTCTTGACCTATCACCTAGTTTCTCTTTGCTTATTCAGTCCAGATTCACTTTTGCCTTTTTCTTAGTAACGAAGCACTCTGTTGATGCCTTAATAGATTTTATAATTTATTGATTCATGACCATTGCATCTCACTTGATCGTTACAGTGGTTTCACTGTTGCATTTAACACATGTCCCTCTTGTAGTGCCTTCTTCCAAAACTTAATTTTCATCATGACACGGGTAAGGAGCAGCTTGGATGTGATGCTCCCCAATGTCCAAATGCATTCTCATTTGAAGCAGGAGACATTGGAAAGAGGTCAAGAATGGAGCCCTAGCTGATTTAACTGCCCCTGTCCCTGCCACCACCCCCATTCCAGCAGAGATCAGCTAATTCAATTTGTACCAGGCTGCAAATTGAGGACCAGTAAGCTCAGCTGTGATTTTGGATAAACTTAATGGGCAGAATTTTGCCTTTGACGGGTGGACGGGCCCCACAGGCTCGGCAGTGGGCGGGCAGCCAATCGCCGCCACCAAAACGGGCCCTGCCGCCATTTTGAGTGGGCGGGCCACCTGACAGGAAGCGCTATGCGCTTCCTGTGGTGGGCGGGGTGGGGGGGTAGGAATTCTCCAACTGTCAAAGTGCGCTGTTTCACGCATACACACAAAAGAGCGCACATCTCCCTGAGACTAAGTGCTGTCTCAGTGAGAGCGCTGAAAGTTTTATAAACCTAAAAAAATAGAAAAATAAATAAATTATTCACATGTCCCCCTCATATGACAATGTCACACGAGATGGGACATGTTGATAAATATCACAAAGCTTATTAAAGTTTTTTAAAACAGACATGAAACCTCATCCCGCCAGTGGATGAGGTTTCATGTTTTTTCAGAAGCCTTAAGGTTGACGGGCAGGGCCTTTAATTGGCGTAATTATCCTGTCAATGGCCTCAATTGGCCATTGACAGGTCAGCGGGTGGACAGCTGATTTTGCTGTCCGCCCGCCTTCCTGAATATTTAAATGGGGCGGGATGACGTCAGGGGTTCCCCCCGGCGTCATTTTCACGACGGCGAGAGGGCTCCGCCCCCAACTCACTGACGGGAAAATTCTGGCCAATGTGTCATTGGGGAAACATTATTTCACACAACTTTGCGTTGAACTGCATCTGTCAACCATTGTGTTAATGATCTAAATCTTTCTGAATCCAATTGCGTTGTTGCCTGCTTTTTTAATGAGTCCTGTTTCAAGCCATTAATAAAATAATTCCAGTGCTCCCTGATGCCTGGCGATTAAAATTCATAACTTCTTTGAAGCTTAAAAATATCTTTAAACTTGTTTTGCTATATTTATAATCAGCCGTATATTATAAAATAATAACATATGCTACCCAGAACCACAGAGAATCACAGAATTGTTGTACTGCGCAGAAGGAAGCCATTCAGTCTATCGTGTCTACACCAGCTCTCCAAAGTGAGCTATTCACCTAGTGCCATTCCCCTGCCTTCCCCCTGTAACCCTCCACATTCTTTCTTTACAGATAACAGTCCAATTCCCTTTTGAATGCTTTGATTAAACCAGCCTCCACCATACTTTTGGGCATTCCAGACCCCAACCACTCGCTGCATGAAAAGGTTTTTCCTTGGGACATTTTTTGCTGCTTTTGCCAATTGATTTAAATCTGTGCCCTCTCATTCTCGATCCTTTCATGAACGGCAACAATTTCTCCCTATCTACTTCGTCAGGACCCCTCATGATTTTGAACGCCTCTGTCAAATCTTTTCTTGACTTTCTTCAAGGAAAACAGTCTCAAGTCCCTCATCCCTGGAACCATTCTTGTGAATTTTTACTGCAATCTTGTCAAGGCCTTCACATCTCTCCTAAAATATAGTGCCCAGAACTGTACGCAATACTGCAGCTGAGGCTGAACTAGTGCCTTATACAAGTTCAACATTACCTCCTTGCTCTTGTAGCCTAGCACCCTAATTAATAAAGCCCAAGATACTGTATGCCTCAACCTGCCGTGCCACCTTAAATAATTTATGCACGTGTACACCCAGGATCCTCTGCTCCTGAGCCCCTTTCAGAGTTAGACCCTGAATTTTAGATCGTGTCTCACGTTCTTACCAAAATAAATCACTTCACATTTCTAGTGTATCAACTGTTTAGAATTCAGAGCAGAAGGGCTGATACTGCTAGGCATCATGTGACCATAAAATTACACAGTAGTTAAGAGTTGTTTAAAGGTACTATTTGAAAGGCTAGGTAAGGTAAATATGCATGACAATTAAAAGCTCCAAACAGATGGACCCATCTCTGCCTCCTCCTTAGTCTGCCTGATTTTGTATGGCAAATGTTGGACAGCTACGGTTAAACTCAAAACACAGTCTCAGAGTTTTGGATTTTACCCGTAGATATGAAGACTTTAGTCATCCAGCTTGTAGAGTTCTGTGTAGACTGAATGATCTGTCACCAAAATACACTGCCAGTGAGCAGGAAAGCACTGAAAGACCAACAATCCAAGGAATTAATGGTAACAATGTTATAAGTTGCAAGAGATTAAACAATTGTAAAGGCCACTGAAATAGATTCGAAAGGAACACATTTTAAGGCTTTTCTGTTGCACACATTGGCTGGAATTTTGTCAAGCCAACAGGGGTCTCGTCCACTGGTCAGAGAGCCCTTCAGGCACAATCGGCTGTTGCTGGGCCTTTCCAGCGATTGGGGGCCTTGGCGGCAGAAGACCCACCTGCTGAAAGCTGCCGACTTGTCATCGCTACCAGCGCCAGCAGGAGCGGTGGCTCCTGGTGGTACTGCATCCACCCGATGTACAGGATTGTGGAGGCATCCAGGCCACGGGAGTGAAGGCTGGATGGGGGTTTTGGGGTTGGCGGGTCAGGGGGGCTGGTGATTAGAGGCAAGCACAGGGGGTGGCTTTCAGTGGCCACCCCCCGAGCCTGATGTCAAGTCTCTTGGATAACGAGAGCACCACACCCCACACCAGGGTAGGGTTGGAGGGAAGACTCCTGTCACTGGGAGACTGATTCGGGGCTTTTCTCTCAACTAAACCAGTTTGGCCACCATGACTCCCACCACGAGGCACTGCATAAAATCCAGCTCATTATGTACAGTCTGTTACTGTAAAGGAAGAAAATGCTATTGGCTTCACCTACTTAAAGTCTGTTATACTCTTAATAGAAAACATTGAACAAATCTGTGTGTATAATATTGCATAAAGACAGGGACATTCATTTCACACTCAACTGGCGTCCACTAAGAAAGCAAACAAGCTCAGATCAAAATCAAGTGAAGGTTCAAACCTGTACCCAATCCACACAGTTATAACATAACACACCACCATATCAAAAACCAGGAACAAAATTTGTATTATCCATCAGCAAGGAATCAGTGGGATCATAAATTAGTATTTCCTTTGGCAAAATTAATAAAACAAAAGGGCTGCAAATGGGAAAACTCCTCTGTTCAAAAAATTAAAAGGTTTCTCAATTTGCCGAATCTGGCACTTTCATTTTGGTGTTGCCACTGGCTGAGCAAGACCTATGCATTAGCAGTTTGCGATACTATAAGAACAGCTTAAGGAAGCAATTTTAAGTTTTTCAGTTGTAGAGTTAGTAATTGAAAAGAAAACCAAACTTTCATTTTCCTTCTTCCTTCTCAAAGTGGCACTTACACAAATCTCAGTACTATACATGCAACAAAAATATCAAAATATTAAAGACATGTTAGCTTTCAATTGAATTTGAATACTGTCCAGAAGATTATGGCAGCAGGTCAATCCAACAGTGTAAAGTCCCTGAGCCAAGACAATGGGGACTAACGCCAAGAAATTAAGAGCTACCCTCTTTACTACTGAGTGGTTTTCGCTTTGTATGTGTAAATGGCAGCATTGAGTGCAACAGTACCTTTTACCCATTCATGGGATGTGGGCGTCGCTGGCTAGGCCAGCATTTATTGCCCATGTGAAATTGGTGGTGAGCTGCCTCCTTGAACCGCTGCAGTCCATGTGGTGTAGATGCATCCACAGTGCTCCAGAAGGGAGCTCCAGGATTTCGACCCAGAGAAAGTGAAGTCAGGATGGTGAGAGGGGGAACTTCCAAGTAGTAGTGGTCTCATGTGTCTGCTGCCCTTGTCCTTCTAGATGGTAACGGTTGTGGGTTTCGAAGGTACAGCCTAAGGAGACTTGCAGTGTTCCTGCAGTGCATCTTGTAAATGGTGTACACAGCTGCTACCGTGCATCGGTGGTGGAATGTTTGTGGATGGGGTGCCAATCAAGCGGGCTGCTTTGCCCTGGATGGTGTCAAGCTTGAGTGTTGTTGGCACTAGTACTGGAACTATTGTATGCTGCCATTAATTTCTGTCTACCGAGGCAGGGAAGGGGTCAAAATTACTATTAGGGAAGTTCAAATCTGATTTGTCCAAGTCTTGTAAAATTATATCTGAAGTTGAAGGTAGTTAAAGTTCCATTCGAAATGACATTGCACTGGGAAAAGAATATCGCTAGCTATCTAATGAGAGAATTTCATTCTAACCATTAATTTGATAATTGAGGGGTGAAAGTGGCTTTAAAAAATATACATTATTGAAATGGAAATGAGGGTTCTAATTCAGATGTCAGTTTGAAGGGGTAGCCTATTCTGAATTTAACTTTATTATTCTAAGTTCAATCCAGGTGTAGTCAAGTTTTACAGAGAAAAAGCATGTTATTTTCATCCTGATTCGCAGCATGATGGTCAGGTACTGAGTCGATGTGTTTGATACAGATTTGCCTGTAAGAATAGATTTCCCTTTTATAATGATGAAGTGTTTCATCTTTTGAACAAAAATTGCACGCACATTTTGAATCATTTCGGACAGCAGTCTCAATCCTTGACTTGACCCATCTTCTGCAGAAACACTCCTCCTTGCTTTTTCACTTCCAGCTTTGACCATTCCAGTTTTCTCTGGGTTGGCTTCCCATCCTCCAGTCTTTTTAAACTAGAACTCATCCAAAATTTTGTTGCCCATATCCTAACCCGCACCAAGCCCTGCTCACCCATCACACCTTCAGCTCACTGATCCGCATTGCCTCCCAGTCCACCAACACCTCTGATTTAAAATCATTATCGTCTTGTTTTAATGCCTTCAGGGCCTTTCCCTCTCTTAACTCTGTAACCTCCTATAGTCCTCCAAAAACCCTGCACTCTGAGAGCTCTGGCCTTTTGAGCATCCCCCGCCATTGACTTTTGTACCTTTTTGTTTCATTTTAATTTTACCTCTCTTAATCCACAGAAGTCTTAACTTTTGATCTATTTATTTTTCCATTTTCTCTAAGTATATCTATTTTTCATTTTCATTGCTCATTTGAAAGTTTACTGTTGCTGAGCAACCACTTTGTTCGTTTACTTTTCTACCAAGTTAATTTTAGCAGTGCTTTTTTGGCCATTTTAGTCCAGTGCCCTTATCTTGCACCCTTTTCTTTGTTTGTATTCACTTTGAACCTGATCATGTTATGGCCATCATTTCCAAACTATTCTACACTCTCATCAGTTACTTGCCGTGCTTCACTTCCCAGAACTAAATCAGACAATGCTTCTTTCTTTGGACTAGGAAGCAGGTATTCTAGGAAACAGCCCAGGCTGAATTCTGAGGAGGCATTCTGTACTTAGACTGAAATAAATGTATTGTATGTGGTCAATTTTGGGAGTTAAAATGACTTTTTTTTTGTTCTCGTATATCACCTGACTTTTCCTTCTGATCTCACTGTTTGCATGCTAAGGAATTGTCATTTTCTTAACTGTTCCTCAACTCCATTCATATGGATTTCTCCATTCACATGGATTTTGCACCTAACACAAATCTCCAAAACATCCATGTCCTCTAGTTACTAATTTTCCCACAGAATGATTTGAAGGCAAGTTTGCATAATGCTGATTATTTTGCTGGGCTAGATTCCAAATTACAGCATTTAAGATGGATAGGGACTGGAACAAATATTCTATTCACCCTTAGAAAGCCCTTACCAACAGCGTGGAAATGCATTTCAGGTGCGGTCGTTCTGCTGAGTTATTCTCTATTCCCAGTAAAGGTGAGTCTTCCAGGTGGTCATGTTTGCTGTCCTCCTTCAGGAATGTATCTTTTCTTGAATTGAGAGCAAGGACCTAACGATAACATTGGACATGGAATTGTAACAGAATTCAGGTACTCTACATATATAGAGTTATGTAGCACTAATAGAAAGTAGAACTGATCTCTGATCACTTTTCGTTTTCCTCAGCATTTTCCTTACAGCAGCTTTAGGCTTTCCTGAGGCTTTGATCCCTGTACAGCTCCTGTGGGTGAACCTGGTGACAGATGGACTGCCAGCCACAGCACTAGGCTTCAATCCACCTGATCTGGACATCATGGACAAACAACCTCGCAGTCCTAAGGAACCCTTGATCAGCGGCTGGCTCTTCTTCCGTTATATGGCTATTGGATGTAAGTACTTACGTTAGAGTTGGCAAAGTTTCACAATTGGCCAGCAAGAGCTTCTAAGATTCATTGGTTGCCTTTGGATTCAACTGTGACAGTGCAATTGACTGATGAACATTCCTCACCTCAGTATAAGTTTGAATGTGTCAGGTCTGGGGAGCTTTGAATGCTAACTTATTCTTTGTTTCAAAAGAAAGACGAAGGCGAATGCATACTTCCATTCTGATTTTTTTTTTGGTTAAGCGTCTTGTAGAAAATCTTTCACTTTTTTTTTCCACTCCCCTTCTATATTTTTGTAAATCATTTAAATCTATCCATTTGTGAACAAAGTATGATAGTGACTATCTTTCTACAGTAGGAATGATGTCTGGGGTATTATTTTATTAGGTCTTTTCTCCAGACATATGCTTTCATTGCTACATTTGTTCTGAAGTGATTTTGGGGGGAATCAGAGTGGATTCATTCAGTGTGGGTTCCCTAGCAATGTAAAAACACTGAACATTTTCATTAGGAGTTCAAATAGCTAATGCGATTTCATTAGGGCCTTGAGTTGCCAAGCAACACTGGCTGTATAAAGTCAGACATATTTTATCTATATTTTTGTGCATTTAGCCTCAGAGTTTTTGTGCAGGCAATTATGAATGATCAAAGGGATGGGATCTAGGTGCCGTAATGTAAATTGGATGTCATGTATCTTTGTTGGCAGTAAGCAATGTAGTATCTGCTCTGGTACAATGTAAGCTTAAGTATTAAATCTAGTACCCCTAAAATAAATAAAATTAATTTATCCTTTCATCCATTATCAGGTTATGTAGGAGCTGCTACAGTTGGTGCTGCTGCTTGGTGGTTCATAGCTGCTGAAGATGGACCCAGAATTACTTACTACCAGCTGGTAATATTTCATGCAGTTATATTTTTAACATGAAAGCATTTCAGTCTACTCATTCCCAAAAGGCTAACTTTGGAGATATCTCTATTTATCCTGTAGCACTTAAAATGCAAATGTGATGCTAGGTAATGAAAACTGCTGCATGTAGAGCTGTTTTTAAAGTCAAGTAATTTATCTTGACTGCATGTATGTACAAAGTTTAGTCTTCTAAATCTAAAGCAGGCAAAGGCTTGTCCTACCAAAGACATTGTGTGATTTTAAGATTCAGTTGCTCCTTTATTATGGAAATTGGTGAATCATAGGGGTAGCTGTTCCACAGGCCCAGGTAACCTGCCAGTACCTCAGCCAAATAACTCATTAACATAGAGTTTAGATTGTAAATGCTGACAGGCTTTCATCTGTGGAGTATATCACAGTTGAGCCTGATTTTTGTTGTCCAGTTTCCACCTTGTAGAACAGATCACTGGATAATGATCAGGTGAGAAAGCTATGACTGATTTTCCTCCTCCTCCAAGCCTTAGGACACTGAGGCCAATGTTCCCATTGTTGAAATCAACCAACTCCACCTGTACTGCAGATTAAATCTGGAATTTGGCTGTCCATTTGGAAAAGTACCACATGGTATCACACACTCACCCATTGAACTATTGGAAGTATCTAATTTTTTTAAATTGTAATTAATGCCTGTGTATATTTTTGTCTTTGCTTTTCTACAGAGCCATTTCCTACAGTGCAACCCAGAGAACCCAGATTTCGAAGATGTTGACTGTGAAATATTTGAATCTCCTTATCCCATGACTATGGCACTCTCTGTCCTGGTGACCATTGAGATGTGTAATGCTCTTAACAGGTTAGAAATATTACAGACATTTCCCATGAAATGTTGTGCTTTCTACTTGTAATTATTGCTGTGTGAACAAGATAAAATAGCTGATGATTGCTTTAAAATGTATGCAACTTGCTAAAGTTTTTAGACAATGGATTTATTGATGATTAGTTTACAGATGCTCATTCATCTCCAATGCTCATCCACAAAATGTATTTACATAATTAAAATGCATGAAAAATTATCATTTTCAAGGACATATTAAATTGATACGTTCTATGGGTAAACTGCTACAACTAGGTAGAATGTTGTTTCCAATTTCATGTAAGAGGTAATATTAAATCTTACAGTTGGAGCTTGTAAATCTCCTTTTGTGTAGTAGGTGTTCCTGATGTGTCATAATGCAGAAGTAGGATGCTGATTCATCCGTGACACAATTTTCCACATTTGCTTGCAGTTTATTTGTGAGGGGGCGTGGTAGTGGGGTGGAAGGATCATGCTATGTTTAGTTGTTTCCAAGGACTGTTCATGACATTTATGGTTAGTCAACTTGTGCATTTCTTCTACACCTGCCAGCAGCTAGCTCATGAGTGACACTGGCAAAAGCCTTGGAACAGGTTTTTTTTTTTGCAAAAGCTTAAGGAGGAAGCTGCTTACTTAGTCAGAAAATTGAGTATTAGGCCTAATTATTCTTTGATGGAAAATGTTTAAAAATTATGTATAACTAATAGCTCTCATGGCTACCAGAGCTCCATGCCTTCTGCAACATTTTTTTTTCTTTAAATTAGCTTTGATAGAAATTAAAACAAAGTGCTGGAAATACTTATCAGATCAAGCAACAAACATGAGGGATAGAAACTGTTCTGACGAAAAATTATCAGCCTGAAATATTAACTGTTTTTCTCTCCACACTGCCGCCTGACCCAGCTGTGTGTTTCCAACATTTTCGGTTTTTGTTTCAGATTTCCAGCATCTGCAATATTTTGGTTTTGTTTTTGGTAGCTTTAATGACTCAGTTGGGATGGGTTGATTTTAAAGTAATTGCTTTTAGGAGCAACCTGTTTACTTTTATCTTTCAGTTTATCAGAGAACCAGTCATTGTTGAAGATGCCACCTTGGGAAAACGTTTGGTTATTGGGTTCAATCTGTCTGTCGATGTCTCTTCACTTCCTCATTCTATATGTGGAGCCACTACCGGTCAGTCAGATGGCTTGCTTTGTCCTCTACATTACCTCGGTCACTTGGAAATTTTGTATTTCACTGTGGAATCTACTTAACAATTTATTTAAGTCTAGGTGGTGATCTGGAATACTGTGCCATTGCTTTTGCTAACAACTGTGCTTCCCAATTTTAATATCTTTATACAAGTTCATCTACATTTCATAGGGCTGGATTATTCTGAGGGCAGACTCCCCTCACCCCAGCATAAATGTTAGGAGCAAAGCTGCCTCTATGTATAGCTGGCTCGCCCCACTTTAATTTTTCAGATGGCAGCCCCTTGATTTAGTAGGAGGTGGGACTTCTGTCCATCTCCAGGGTGAAGTCATACCTCCTAGAGCTCCCGGTCAAATGGAGGCTAACATCTCATATCACACTGGCAGCATCAGTAGAAGCAGTGACCACTCCTAGTGCTGAGGCAAGGCCACATTCGTGGCGTTCAGTGACATTCGGGTATGTCCAGGATCTCGCTGGAGCCAGACTGACAGACCCTGGTGTGGAGCATGTTGGACGGTGGGGTGTTGGACGTGGGGATGTAAAACTGTGGGGAGGAGTCTCTGATCTGGCACCGGGGGCCTGCAAAGAAGCAATACACCCCCCCCCCACTCAATCCCCTTAACTGCCCATCAGCTCGCAGGGTTAGACCTGGTGGGCTGCGCGTTGAGCACCAATCTCTCCTGCCACCTTAAATCAGAATGGTGGTGGGATGAGGCCCTTGATTGGGTATTACTTGCCCACTTAGGGACCTCAGTTGGACCATCAGCAGGTGACCCACCTGAGCCTGCCCAGTGCTCATAAAATTGCAGTTGGTGGGCAGGCAATGGGTATGCCATCGATGGTGCAGCACCCTAATTTACAGGTCCACCCACTTGCTTTTCCGCCCCGGGTGGCCTGTAAAATTCAGCCCATGAAGCTTTTGTTACATAAGGGCATTCAGATCACCACCTTGTGCTAACACTAACTTACTTTGTTGCTCTTTCCCTGAATGCTTTAGAGCTTTTCTTCATGTTTACCTACATTTTGCCCAAATGTTGGGTAGCTAGGCTGCAATATCCAAATAACATTTTGCAAGAAAAAAAATCACCTAGCTTTTCTCTTTAGTGAAAAGTTTGTCATGAGCATTTTCCGTATTGTTGCTGGTTTACTAACCAGTGGGGGTAAAAAATATGTTTCAGTACCTATTCCCTTTCGCAGATTTGAGCACTTGTATTCAATTTTGATCCTCTTCTTTAACCCTCTCTTCCACTGGATACATTGCTAGTTCATAATTATTATCAATTCCTTGGAATCTACATTTTCCTTGGTTTTGTTAACCTCTTTATCAAATTCATCAACATTTTTTTTTATTCAGTACCCCAATATATAAAGCATGAATCCAATTTGCCCTTTTAACTAACTTTGCTTATCTGCAGTCCCACTTCTAATGTAAGCATTGAGGCAATATTGATCAATAAATGGGCGGCCCATTAATCTTGGATATTTGGACATTTGAGTTCCAACCAAAGGAGTGCCTACAAGGCACAGGTCTGTGTGATGCTCAAGTTTGGACTGTGTTTTACTCTAACTTTGAAACCAGCCATTTTTTTGGTAATCGTTGTGACTTGCTTGAACTTGCAGTACAGGCTGAGGCTATTTTCCCCATCATGTGGGTAACATTGTAGCTCTTTAACTGAAAATCTTCAATCTCAATTCCAACTTTTCCGTACCCCTATCATTTTTTTTATCCATTCCCCTTGAAGCAATGTTGTAACCTCTGCTACAGTAATCAATTGTGTTAAAGCATTTCATGTGGGGGAATAAAACCTTGACTCCTAAATATCATGAGAAGAATGAAGGGAGGTTTGTACTCCTTTTGCTGACCAGTAGAGACCATGCTTCATTATTGGCCCTTTGTAAACATACATGCTTTCAAATCAATACTATGAATTTAATTTCTTCCCCCACCCCTAAATCTCTTGTCCCTGTGTAAAAGTGCCCCAATTTTTCAAGTCTTTCTTCATGTCAATAATCCCCTCATCACTCCTCATTTCATTCTCAGCTTTTGGAATTTGTCATGGTGAAATATATAAAATCCTAAGTTAAACTCTGGATGGAAGTTACGAGTAAAATATTGTTATATATGTGACCTTAAAAAGAAAAATGAACTAATAAAAAGGCTTAATGTAGGAACTGTTCTGTATTAGTACTTCCCTGCATACTTCGAGTCATTGAAAAGTAAAGTTTTTTTTTGTGCTAATCGGTGTTCATTCTGTAGGTCATTTTAAAAAATTATCTCTACTGAGAGTAAAGCGGACGTTTTCTTTCTTTGTCTCTTTGCAGCTCATTTTCCAAATTACACCTTTAGATGTAACACAGTGGCTGATGGTGCTGAAAATCTCTCTACCTGTCATTCTGCTGGATGAGACACTCAAATTTATTGCTCGTAACTACCTTGAACCGGGTAAAGAGTATACTCTGCCTAGTGACAAACTGTGTGGTTTCTCAGCATGTACAGAGGGGATTTCCTGGCCTTTTGTGCTCATTTCTGTGCCCCTGGTTTTCTGGCTTTACAGTACAGACACTAATTTTGCTGAAATGTTCTGGTCTTGACTGGCATAGAGCTGTCGTTGGCATAGTGAAGACATGGCATTTGATTAACTTCGAACAAAATTTTTATCATTTAAACACTTGATTCCAAGAGTCTGTTTCTGCTGAATTTCATATGATATGAACCCATGTATGGATGAAGTTAATATTTTTTTTCCTGAACTCTAGAATGAAACAGGATTGATTTTTACACAATTAAAAAAAAACTCTTTAAAAAAAAAACTGTGCATTGGCGTGTACAGAGATTAATACTATTTTCTGCGATATTTTGTTTTTGTAGATGAAACAGCATGTACAGATGTGTTCTGTTTACTAATTTGTTCATCTTTTGTGTATAAATTGAGAACCAATGAGCCGACGGGTGTATTTTTTGGCTAAAGAAATGGATTACTAGAGAATGTTAAATTCTTTGGAAATTTTAAAAAAAATTGCATGGTGTGTCACCGCATGGCTACTTTGGTTGGGTTCTATTTTAGACTTTATTTTGTGCCTTCTGTCAAATGGTTTTTAGTTCAGAACTCCTTATTTTCTGCACTCAGTAGAACATTGCTACCTCAACCAGCTTTTTAGTTTAGTTTCCTGTAATCATTTCTGTGTTCTTAACTGTCATGTTTACAGTTCAACCTTGTTTGAGGTATGCTAATTACTGCCTGTGCAGAACAACTCTCTTTTCCCCTGCCCACACCCCATATTCCTGTTTTTCCCCAATAAGTTTAAATGATATTTATTTAAATTACTGATTTGTATTTTGTTGTAACAGTCTTGATGGGATTCTTTACTTTTTTTTTTGCCAGTTCACATTGGATGTTCTACGTCAGGGGTTAATTCACATGAATCAAAAAATAAAATGTTTTAGACTAACAGAGAGGAAATTCTCGATGTCTCTCTTTTAACCAGGCTGGTTCATGTAGTTTCTTCAAATGCAATACAAAAAGCCCTGCAGATTAAATTGTTTCTAGGTCTTATTTGTTAGTCTCTTAGTTGTCACAAACTTGGACATGGTTTGAAGAACTATTTATTACTCACATGTATTTGAAAACACTTAAGTAGCTGGAAGCTAATTGTTACTTCTAGATGCTAATGCTGAGCACAGACATGCAACAATGATATTTTAAAACTAGAAAATGTAGGTGCAAGCTGTAAGTAGCACATTACCAAATACTCATTTGACATAATGTATAGAACTAAAAGTAAATTTTAACATACTATCATCATACTAACTGTTTACAACTGTAATAATCTAAATGTTGGGTAATAGTGTTCTAAAGCATGTTTTCTAAAGTGACATTTAAGTGAGGTGATTTTTACATGTGTTAACAAACCTAACAATGGTGTTTTCTTCAATGCCTTCCAAAATTCATCATCTAAAGTGAGTATATTTACATTTTGTAATTACCTAATTCCAGTTCTGGATGTCGGACACACTTACTCTCCTGAGTTTAGTCCAGGATTCTGGTATGTTAGATCAACGCAAGCGTTTTTGTAGATCTGTCAAAACTTGCAGGATTTTTGTTTTTTTAAATCTAGTTCCTCTTTTGCTGTTCAACTTTCTTTCATGATATTAGTGACGAATATTTCAGGAAAAATATGCTTTTTAGGGTTAAACATAACTGGAAACATCTTCACTAAAATGTTGGCATTCCGACATTTGAGTGTTAAACTGTAATTTATACATTTTTTGAGTCTACAAATGACCATTGTATCTGAATCCTGGATCAGACTACTTGAAGCATGCTTGTACAATAACCCTTTGCTTTCATACACATTAATCCAGATGGAGAAATAAAATGAAAGCAGTTGAGATTTTTTACCAATTAAAAATCTATATACAAAGGTGTTTTTTTTTAAAAATGTGATTTTTAAAGTAAAAATTATTGAAGTAGATTTTATAGCAAGATCCTAATCTCGACATTCCACAAGGGAACAGACATTTCTTCAGCTGCTTTCAGCATTAAGGGTAACATGTATCATAGCATGTATCACTAAATGACCCACAGTGCTTAACATTAGGCTTGTCTGAGGCCTTATAAAATACTGCTGACTGGCCATATTCTCATTAAAGCACATTGTATGATGCTTGTTTTTACTGAGGTGTGGCCAAGTGTGCATGTGAGATTCTGAAGGATTGACAGTGGCATCTAATCTTAATAAGATCATCTCCCGTTTCTGAATACCATCTGAGAGCAGCACTCTCCTATTATCAATTAGGGATGTATTTCTTGAGTTCAATTTGAGAGAATTTCTGGACTGTTGGTAAATTGGTGACTCATTGAGAACATTCATGCCAAGACTACGTTTTCCCATTTACAGTATTTGTTTCTTGAAATCAATTAGATGTACGCACTTTATTTCTTATTGTACCAATTTATTGGCTTTATTCCTTTAATTTGGGAAGAGGAGTAGGTGAAGAAAGCAAGGAGGATGTTCTTGTTTCACCTGAAAGCTCCTCATTTTGACCTGTAATTATGATCCAAATTAAGCCTACTGCTTAAATTGTAATAACTTTATTTTTTTTTAAAAACCCACTTCATTTTTTTCCCCAATGAAAATGGATGGCATCAGTTGAAACCAGAATTGGCCATGTAGTAAAACAGGCTGTCGATTTGCTGTGAGGTAGACCGGTTTCACTCAGCTTGGAAATGTAGTATACGTGACCATGACAAAATAGCTATTCATAGAGTACAGGTATTCTGAAGTAAAGTGAAAAGGATCTTGCCCATAGAGTTAGTTATTGTTTTGTCGCCATCATTGAGAATTCATTTTGGAGCGTCCAGGTTAACTTAGCCAGTTTATCCAATAGGTAGCCAAATAGACTCATCAATTCTGATTTAGCCCACTCTGCTCTGGCCTCAGGTGTGCTGGAAGCAGGCTACAGTTGCTTATTGCGGCAGAAAATCAGCCAGATTCAAAGTGATTCGTGTTAGAAGTAAGAGTGTGATATTAGGTGAGAACAAGATCAGACCTGACAATGGCATATACCTTACAAATGTTGAAGCTCGCATGTAAATTATGCTCACTTGAGTGAGATGCTAGAAGATGTCTGCCATCAAACGATTCGTACCCAGGGAATCACTTCATTCAGAAGACGGAAAATTGGGATTAGAGTAATGGGTAGGACAGCTCACTGTTTAAACCTGAGTGATAGGGCCAGAGCTCAAAACTTGTGATTGGCATGAGGAGAATCACTAATTTAGATTCATCAAGAGAATGTACACAAGGCATTCTGTCAGGAAGGGAGAGATGGATAGATGGTTAAACTAGTAATACAAAAGCCCAGCAGATGGCTGTCAGCAGATTGGCTGCATGCGTCATCAAAGCAAATCAAGTGTTAGTGTGGAAAGGGTGTGTACACAGTTTGAGAATTCTGAAAGAAAAAAACAATGGAAAAATTGGCATGCTAAGATTGAACCAAAGTGTGTCCCTTTTCCCATGGGATAGGAATATAAACAGCAGTGTTTGCAATTGGTGCCAGTAGTCTGTCATCCTTTTACCCACAGTATTAACGAAAACTTGTGTGCATGTTTCATTCACTTTCACTGCTTCTTTAAAACAATTCTGGTATGTAGTAACTATCTGTAGCACTGTTGCTTTAAGTGTTTACAAAACGAAAGTTGCCTGTTTTTAAAAAAAAAAAGCAGTTCCTATTCCTCAGAATGGCTTGTTTATTATCCTCTATTGGAAATGCTTTCTGTCACTGTCAAGCAGGCGATGTCCAGCACTCTGCTCACTTCCATTTCTAGAGCAGATTGTTTAGTTTGGATACTCCTTTTAAAAAAAAAAACTGTTAACGTGACCAACCAGCTAATTTTTCTTTTTCCTTTCTCAACAGTTATGGATGATGAAGAGGAGAACAAGTAATTCCCTTAACAATTTTCAGAAAACTAAGGTTCTTTTGTTATCGCGTGCATGTGTGTTTTTAAGCACAACTACCAAGACCATTGCATGTATAATGTGCAACAATAGTATGCTATTTGGAGGAAAAGTGTGTTAAAAAATTTAGGACTTCAGAGAAACTGTACATTTGTGCAATACATCCTCGTGAACTTTACAGTACTCCAGAGAAGTCGGGTTCTTTGCTAAAGAGATAAACGTCATCGACTGTTGAGGACCCACATCTCTGTGTAAAATTTCATTTGAATTTATAAATTGTACATTATGAAAAATGCATGCCTTCTGTTTAAGTAACAGAATCTGTGTATTGGGTCATCAAGACAAACGAAGAACTACTTTATAAAAATGGCTATGTACAAAATGCTATTATATTTATGAAAAACTTAGATGAAAGATACAAATCATGAATGTAAATTACATCCTGTAGGTTGACAATTTCATAACTTCAATGTATTTTTTTCTAAGGAAAGTTTTTTTTTCTCTTTGGTGTGAGACAAAATGAGAATTCCCTCTTGCACTGTAAGTTAACTATTTTAAGTTGTAGCACATTAACAGAAGCGTTGGTGCAATAAGAAAATTGTGATGCAGATTTAAAAAGAACCTGTCAGTTGCCAGAAAACAGCATGTTTAATGTTGAAAATCTGTAAATAAGATCCTATGTTTATTTCAGTGATGACATTGTAACATGCAGATTTCATAAATTCAGGTAAATAAAGTTACTCCACATTACGTCCTTTGTGATGTTTCCTTTAAAATGTAAAATGCTTTTCACTTAACTGTAATCCAACATCTGTTATCCTTGCAGTGAAATTAAATACTGTTTTTTAGTACAGAAAAGGTTGGAAAATTATAAATAATTGCTGTACCTCCACCCAGCTAAGAATTCTGCATACTTGAGTATGGTACCAAGAATGTAATGCAGTTCAATAAGTTTATCCCTGAAAGCTTTCACTAATTCTTTAAAGTTGGTTCAAGTTTTCATTTTATAATGAATACTGATTTAATAAGGATGCCTCCAAGTTGTGTCAAAGTTTTGCCAAAATATAAAGTAATTATGTGTTGCTTTACTCTTGCTCCACAATCTCAGCAATCTAAACATTTGAGGAAAAATGATGTCTAACAATCCACAAAGCTGCATTCTGCATTGCCTAAGATTTAGTCAGGTAAAGACAGGGTTCCAAATCCTTGTGATTCTGGAGAATTTTGACTTCAATTTTTTCTTTGTTTTCCTTCCACACTCATAAATGTATTACAACTGATGTCTGTTTTGAAAGCAACTGGTGTCACCTTCGAATCCCCTCCTTCATTTGATGCTGCTTCATCTACATAGTGGTATCTTATATGAAGCTGGATTAGGAGAAGCAGAGCACGTAGTTTATCAGCTAAATTTAACTTGAGGAATAACTTCCAAGTTAGCATAACCAGGCATGCACAACACTAAACAAACTTGCATTTATTTTTAATTTAGTCCAGGCAAGTCATATTGCTGGCTTTAATCTGTAAGATGGACTGAACATTCATAGTAGATTTGACGAAGCAGCATCTTTTGAGCTACATGGTGCTTTCCTTTGACACTTTGCACCTACCCACGTTCAGTGACTCAGATGTGAACTAAACAACATAAAGGAAAGTATCGATCACAATATTACAATTAACATTTTTCTTTGTGGGGAAGAGAAGGGAATCACACCCTATTCTGCTCTTTTGGCATGTAAAATATTGGGGGTTTTTTTCAAATATGCAGTTTGATAGCTAATATTACCTGCCTCATTTATGCATGTTCTATATCTTTTCTGCCTATATCCTAATTCACTTCAAGTCTCACTTGCCCATCATCTTTGTCCTCTGAACTACATTGGCTCCCAATTGCCTGATGAAGCAAATTTTAAAAAAATGTTATTATTGTGTTTAAATTCTTTCATGGTTTTACCCCATACAACCTTTTCTCTGCCAGCAGTAACCCACATTACCTCCAAACCCCCCGCCCCTAAATCTCCTTTCCTCTGATTCCAGTCTCTAGTGCATCTCCACCTTCATCCCTTCATTTACCCCCACATTTTACCACCTTGCCATCAGCTGCAAGAGCTCCACACTCCCTAAACCCCTCTGCCTTCCCATCACCCACTCTTTTCAAGACAAAATCTCCCTGACCATGCTTTTGGTCACCTTTCCTTTTGGCTCAGCACCCATGTTTTTCTTGGGCTATCTATAATCCTGTATCTATAAATAAGAAATGGCTTTCTATACCTTCATTCTTTTTTGTCTGTTGTAACACCAATGATTTGTAGGAAGTGGCTGATAGATATATGATTCTTCCTAGTCATGGGATGTCATTGAATTTAGACTTCAAATTCCGCTGGAACTGTTGAAGGTGATTTTATCCATTCCAGTAACATTGGGTTCTCTCCAATAGGATGTTTTCAAAAAATTAATGTTCACCAGGAATTCATGTGCAACAATATGTTATAGTACTGTGCACACTGCAGCACTATTCTAAGTGGATTGCATGAATTTATGATTGTAGTGCTCCATGGAATCCTAAGAGCTGCAATTGTGCCATACTATGAAGAGTACTGGGAGTTGCAATGTGCATTGTGATGGGGAAATGCTGTTATTCACAGCATGTAGCACAATGGGAGAAGTTAGCTGCTGCAATGAATGAGAATGCGTCCTAAGAGTGAACAGACAATGAAATGACATCTCAAAAAGGCAGGAAGTATTCTGTATAAAATGTTGTTGTGCAATAATGGTTGAAAGATACGAGAAGTGGAATCCTTCAAGCTGGAGCATTCATTTTGTTAACCACAAGTTTGGCTTTAGGCAGTAGTGCCCTGAAATATTGCATGTAACAGCGTCGCACTGTGAATCTGTGAGGCCCATGCTGTAAATACTTTGTAATATTTTTTTCATGAGTCTCAAGCTGGAGGTGAAAATTTTCTTTCAATTAGAGTATGTAACAAGGACATATTTTTACCCCAGATTTGAATACATAGGTGAAGGTTCATCAGCGCTCTAATGAGTTGCTAATTATAGATCAGATTTCCTATAATTGTCAACCCAATTGTATTTAGCATAATTAAAATTGGTGGAAAATGAATAATGCATTTCCTGCTTTACTACCAAATGTATGAAGATATCAATGTTTAACTTTTTTTAAAAAAAAACCTTGTCTGAGATCAGTTCATTCAAAAGTGGAAATATTTTTATTTTTCTTCTGCTCAGAAATGCAAAGTGTGAGAAGCTGCGGTACATTTGGTTCAAGGTGCTAAGAATGGTATCTTCCATTTTGAATTTGGTTAAAACATATTTCAGGTATCCTGTAACTTGCACTGTTCAATATTTTTGTATTAAAATTACACCTAGATTAGGAATTTTTTTTTCAAGCCTACCTATTTATGTGTGAGTTGGCTGCATTGTCACCTTTATCAAATTCAAAGCCCACATTGAGTCATCTGCTTCAAATTTAGAATGCAAAAGGCACTTACTTTGTTTCAGCTCGAGTGCAGCCCACTTGCATACTTCAAACCTTGGTGAGTCAGTGACTAACTCATATCAAATCATATTAGTGTGTGTTTGAATTGGCGGATGGTGACTGATAAATTATTAGTCAAGTAACGTGATAAGATTATTTTCGCAGTATGCAAGGTTTGGGTTGCTGTTTGATTTAAACAATTAATTTGCTTTACAATTATGTGTACGTGATTCCGTGTTTCACATATTCCAGCTCGGGATTTCATTGTTCTTTATAATACTTGACTGAATATGGGAGTTGCTGGCAAGGCCCACATTTAGTGTCCATCCCTAATTGCCATCCAAGACACAGTGGTGAGCCACCTTCTCGAACCACCGTGATGAAGGCCCTCACACAATGCTGTTGAGTAGGGAGTTCCAGGATTTGAACCAGCAACAATAAAGGAATGGTGATATATTTCCAAGTCAGGATGGGATCATGGGGAGTGGCTATGTTCCCATGCACCTGCTGCCTCTGTTCTAGCTGGCAGAGTTAGTTGGTTTGGGAGATGCTTTCAAAGAAACCTTGTTGAGCTCCTTTGTGTTGCTGCAATACATCTTGCAGATAGTACACAGGACGCTGGTGGGGGGAGTGAATGTTTAAAGTGGTGGATTGGGTGCTAATCAAGCAGGTTGCATTCCACTGGATAGTATTGAGCTTCTTGAGTGTTATTGGAACAGCACTTATCCAGGCAAGTGGAGAGTCTTCCATTGCCCTCCCAATTTATGCCTTGTAGATGATAAAAGGCTTTGGAAAGTCAGGAGGTGAGTCACTTGCTGCAAAATATCCAGCTTCTGACATGTTCTCATAGCCATGATGTAAGTGCGTGGCTGATCCACTTGCATTTTTGATTAATGGTTAACACCCCCCCCAACACACCCTGGTCCAGGATGATGGTGGGGAGATTAGATGATAAATTATGCCAATGAATGCCAAGGTGAAGTGGGTAGATTTTCTCTTGTTGGAGATGGTCATTGCCTAACACTTCTATAGTGTGAATATTAGTTATCAGCCTGAATGTTAAGCAGGTCTTGCTGCATGCGGACAGACTTCTTCATTAGCTGAGGAGTAGCAAATGGTACTGAACGTATGCAATCATCAATGAACATCCCCACTTCCAACCTGATGATGCAGGCTAGGTTATTGATCAAACAGCTGAAGATGGTTGTGTCCAGGATACTACAGGGATTTGCTGGGGCTGAGATGATTTATCTCCAACAATAATCATCATACTTGTGCTAGGTATGACTCCAGCTAGTGGAGAATTTCCTCCCTGATTGCCTTCGACTTCAATTTTACTAGGACTCATTGATGCTATACTCTGTCAAATGTTATCTTGTTGTCAAGGGCAATCGCTTTCACCCCATCTTTGGAATCCAGCTCTTTTGTCCATGTTTGCCCATGGCTATTTGAGTTCTGGAACCATGCAGTCCTGGTGGAATCCAAACTGAGCATTGGCGAACAGGTTTTTGCTGAGTAAGTGTTTGATAATACAGTTGATGACCCCTTTAATCACTTTACTAATGGTTGAAAGTAGACTTATTGCTTCTGATTTCATTGTGTTGGCATTACAGACTAACATCTGTATTGCTCCAACTTTTATATGGTTAGCATCCGCTAAACCAGGCGTAACCTGATAATGAAAAGCCTATAAATGAAAACCGAAAAATGGATCTTGAAGATTTCAAGTGATTATTCCTTTTGGCGGCATGTTCCACTGTGGGATTGTCCTTGGGAAGAAAGATTTTTGATGCACTGCCTTGGAAACAAATGGTCTTTATAGGTTGTGTGAATGGCTACCTCATGTTTCATCACTGCTGGAGAGCACTAGATACCTGTTTGTGTCGATTTTCACCAATCCGTATTTTATAGAATGTGGTCAGTCTATTTTTCTTCCTCCTTTGTTGTAGTGATTCCCGTTCCAAATCTTTGATCAAGGATGTGTCACTGGTGTATTTCCCATACTGGTTTGTGCAGAATTATGCAGCATGGCTTTGGTTCACTTCAATCGTATTTGTATTTCTCAACTTACAAGGATCCCACACACAACCTGGATATTCCAGGATTGGATGAGCAAATGTTTGGTAAAGTGTAACTCTGATATTTTTGTTGCAATACCAAATATCTGTCCTCAGAAATCCAAGGTAACATCCAGCTTTGGATGTTATCTGCTGAATGTGCAATCCCCATTGAAAATTGGTTTTAAGGTGAGCCCCAGGTATGGTTGTGTATCTACCTGTTGGAGAATTTGATTGCAGAAGCTATCTGGTGGATCCTTGTTGACAGAAATGCACGTAACATAACATCTTTTGGCATCGAATGCCACCTCCCATTGGTCTTACCATTTTTACAATTCCAGAAGATCATCTTGCAGCGAATTGATACAATCTTGAACTTTCCCTGATGTCCTTTAAAATAATTGCACCATTTTTTTTAGCTTGTTGGGAAGGTGGCTTATATAAGTCCAGAAGAGCAAAAATCCCAACATGGTTCCCTGGAGAGGGCACCTCTGAGAGGATAATTCTCTCATCACACACCACCCTGTCTTCTGTTGGTTAGGAACTGCCAGATCCAATTTAATAATGACCGTCTGAATTCAATAGTAGTGAAGTTGTCAAATGCTTTTGAAAAATCCAGTATTGCCATATGAGTAGTTTCACCTCTTTCGAGACTTGAAGTCAGGACATTGACAGTCTGTAAAAGCTGTGTTTCTGTAGATCTTGTCACCTGAAAACCATGCTGACTGTCTACCAGGATATTGTGAGCATCAAAGTGATTCATGAAATGAGAATGAACAATATGGATTTGAACCCAAGTCCCCAGAACATTAGCCTGGGCCTCTAGATTACTAGTCCAGCAACATTAACACTACACCACCATCTCCACATCCACAATGCACCACAGTATAAGTAGAATGCTAAAACAAATGCCAGGGATAAATCCCTCCATCTTCTCATCATGGACATTACCCAGCTAAGAAGGCCAGTGGGTGATCTACTTGAGGTGCACCACCCAGGCCCCTTGCTTAAAGTGACTAATGGGATGTGCGTAAAGGATGCCAATGGTTACTGATTTCCATTAATGTGGCATGGAGAAATTGCAAATAACTATAAATGAAATTGGCTGCAAAAATGCAATTCTTTCCTATGTAAAGTTGAACTAAAGCATAACTATTGCATTATATACAGACCTCTCCCACTTTCCCTTCCATAGCCCTCCCTTACTATAGATGTTCACTTGCCATCCCCCAAAAATATAGCACCGAATTTCCTCTCATTTGATTTCACCCAATGAAATGGCAGATCACTGCGTGGTTTTGTTAACGCACAAATAACATCCTATATTCAATGCTACTGCTTTGTTCAGCCAGTAATTATTAGTGGGTTCCTGCTTGTATAATTACTGAAATGCAAATTATATGCAGTATATGGTGCACAAAACCTGACATTGTTTTAAAAATATAAAATTATGTAGACTCATGCATTTTTTGTGTTAAGTGCTTTCTCTCTCCACAGATGCTGACAGACCTGATGAGCATTTCTAGCATTTTCTGTGTTTCAGATTTCCAGCATACGCAGTGTTTTGCTTTTGTTGTCATGATAAGTGACCGTGCAAGTAAGTAAGTCAGAGTATAGCTTGATTTTAGTCCCATGGGATTTCCCTACATGGGGGCACTAGGACATAGGGCTGATTTTTCCCAGCTGGGCCTTGATCCCAACATGAGCTTCAATTCTCGGCCAGGAATATATGTGTCACTTTACAAATGACTATACAGCGCTATACGTTATGAATGACATTTATTTTCTTGAAGTTTGGGGCATCTTCCGTAAGAAACTTAACTTTTTACACGGTGCACATTTTGGCATTGATATGTGTAAATATTTTCTAATATGTATACTGCTTTGAGAGAATATGCCCTTCTAAATAGAATAGAAAGTGTAATGGTAAATCATCCCAGCTGTCATTAATATCGACAAATTACACTTTTAAAAAAATTCTTGCTTCATGTTATTCCCACATATACCTCTGATCAAAGAGTGGACGAAGAAATGTCACACAAATGAACTTCTCTTCTAATAATGTCAACTAACTTATGGGCTTTTAGCTCCAAAAATAAAAATTGATACTATTAGTGTTTTTTTTATATAAAGCAGTTAGTGAGGAGCTGCTTTATGAATAAGCCTTATATACTTCATTGAAGATGATTATTACATCATCTTGACTGTGTGTAAGCTCTGATGTGCTTTTGGAGTCGGCATGTGTGATGTATTTGTTTGAATCTCACAGGAGAAGAGATAATCCATTCAGTTCCAAATCTTCATACTTGCACTGTTTGTGATGGAGTGCTGCACTATTGTCATTTCTGCTTAATCTTTGTCATACCAAATAGCCTGCAACTTCCTGTAGCTCTAAAAATGGATCAGTGAGCTCACTGATCATTGCTTTATATTTTAATTCTAAATGAAAAGTGAACTGAAGCAGTCTCATATGAAATGCACATAAACCTTCAATGCAATGTGACATTTAAACAAGAGATGGAGAAAAAAATCAATTGTAGACCAAACTATTTATAATTGCCACATAAGGAACGAAAGAGGTGATAGATAAATCCAACAATTACAGGCCAATCAGTCTAATGTCTGTGTGAAAAATTTTAGAGACGATAATTTGGGACCCAAATCCAGGTCACTGATATACTTATTCCTAATACTGATCCCTGGGGAATATTACTACCGGTGTACACTTCCCTCAAGTTTGAAAAGCAACAATTAACTATCCTCCACTTTCTGACCTTTAATTGTTCCTTTAATCATATAAGACTTGGAGAATTATGGGCTAATAAATTAGCCCATGCAAGTTCATCAGAGCTATGTATATGATTCATGCATAATAATCAGGATAAGGTAGAAATTGGGATTAAACATACAGATGGGCAGGACAATTTGCCCAATCTTAATTCATCCTTCCAGACATATCTTATCGGCCCTACCTCCATTTTGGCATCTAGTTTCTTAAATAATTCCAGGGTTTTCAACTCCTTCACTCTGCCTGGAAGTCCATTCCCAGTGTTGATTACTCTTTGTGAAGATTAACCTCCTCAATCAGTTCTAAAACCACCTTTTGATTAGTTTAAAACTATCCCATTTTCTTAACTCTCAAAGCCTCAGTGACCTATTTTTTTCTGACTGTGGCTCCATAGCTTGAACATATGAATTAGGAGCAGCAGTAGCCATCTGATTAAAACAAGCCTGTTCCGCCATTCAATAAAATCATGGCTGATCTGATTGTGGCCTCAACTCCACATTCCTGCCTACCCCTGATAACCTTTGACTCCCTTATTAGCCTAGAATCTATCTACTTCTACCTTAAAAATATTCAATGACCATGCCTCCACTGCTCTCTGGAGAAGAGTGTACCAAAGACACCCAACCCTCTGAGAGAAAACATTTCTGCTCATTTCTGTCTTAAATGGGATACCTGCTTATTGTTAAACTATGTCCCTTAGTCTCTCCCATAAGGGGAAGCATCCTTTCAGTGTCCACCTTGTCAAGTCTCCTCAGGACCTTATGTTTCATTAAGATCACTGCTCATTCTTCTAAGCTCCAATGCATACAAGCCCAGCCTGTCTAACCTTTTCTCATAAGATAATCCAAACCCCAACAATCCCAGGTATCCGTCTAGTGAACCTTCTCTGAACTGCTTCTAATGCATTTATGCTCTTCCTGAAATAAGGAGACCAAAACTCTACACAGTACTTCAGACGTGGTCTCACCAATGCCCTGCACAACTGTAGCAAAACATTCCTACATTTATATTCTATTCCCCCTTGCAATAAATTACAACATTCCATTTGCCTTCCTAATCACTTGCTGTACCTGCATACTAACTTTTTGTGATTCATGTACAAGGAAATACAGATTCCTCTGTACCTCAAAGTTCAGCAATCTCCATTTAAATAATTGCTGCTTTTATCCTGGGCTATCACAAAACCACCTACTTCCACCTTTGCCAAGATTTCAGCTGATCTGAAGCCCTGCTTTTGTTAACCCTAGACTTGACCATTCCATCATTCTCCTGATCAGCCTCCCATCATTCACCCTCCATAAACTTGAGCTCATCCAAAACTCGACTGCCCATGTTTTGGCTCCCAGTCCACCAGCACCTCAGTTTCAAAATTCTCATCCTTGCTCAAACCCCTTCCTAGCTGTTACCTTGTCTAATTCTCCAACAATGGATTCCCCCAACTCTGGCCTCTTGTGCATCTCACACTCCCCCCCCCCTCACCATTAGCAGCTGTTCATCAGCTGTCTAGGCCCTAAAACTTGGAATTTCCTTCTAAACTTCTGTTTCTCCACCTCTCTTTTAAGGCACTGTTTAAAACACACCTCTTTGGCAAAGCTTTTAGTCACCCCTCGTAATATCATCTTTGGCTCAGTGTCATTTGAAGGTATAGAGAATTCATATTTTTTAATGTGAGTAAATTTTGCTAGAAAATTGGGGATTTGTTCATGGTGATCCTGATTACTAGGAAGAAGAGAGACTCAGCAGATTAGGTGCAGTAAATAAAGCTCTTCAATAATATAACAAAGCACCCAAATAGCTATCAAGTACATATATTGCTATAGTGTCTGTTTATTTTAAGTAAAGTACTGGTTTAAAATGTGCAGTAAATACAAAATGTAATAAAAGGAGCCAAATATTTAATTGTGTTTTTGTTTGAATAAAATTGGATCTATTTTTGCCTCTTTGAAAGTCACGCACACAAGTAGCAAGACATGAAGAGGGTGCTTAAATAAATTGTGTTGAACAGCAGTAGAATTAAGCAAATGAAAGGCTGAGTCACTCCAAGCTGTTACAGCTTCTAGCAGCTGGCAAAGTGGCTTGGGCTCAAGTCTCTGGGAAATGATGTATGGCAAGGAATAATTTTTTAAAGAAAGGAAATGTGCAAAATACAAAAAATAAGTAATTTACTAATAAATATTTTTAGAATTATCTGGAATTCAATGCTGTAGAGATAAATGGGATTTTTCTTACGCCTCAATGAAACACATTGGGATACTTCATCTACATTGAAGTTGGTACAAGTGCAAGCTAAATGTATTTTTCACTAATCTAAATTATGCTGCTTTGGTCAATTGATATTAATTGATATTGTAATATTGTGGGCCTGCCTTTTTTTTTTATTCATTCTCGGGATGTGGGCTTCGCTGGCTGGGCCAATGTTTATTGCCCATCCTTAGTTGCCCTTGAGAAGGTGGTGGTGAGCTGCTGCCTTGAACTGCTGCAATCCATGTGGTGCAGGTACACCCACAGTGCTATTAGGAAGGGAGTTCCAGGATTTTGACCCAGCGACGGTGAAGGAACGGCAATATATTTCCAAGTCAGGATGCTGAATGGCTTGGAGGGGACCTTACAGGTGGTGGCATTCCCATCTATCTGCTGCCTTTGTCCTTCTAGCTGGTAGTGGTCGTGGGTTTGAAAGGTGCTGTTGAAGGAGCCTTGATGAATTCCTGCAATACATCTTGTAGATGGTGCACACTGATGCTGCTATGCATCGGTGGTGGAAGGAGTGAATGTTTGTGGATGTGGTGCCAATCAAGCGGGCTGTTTTGTCCTGGAAGGTGTCAAGCTTCTTGGGTGTTGGAGCTGCACTCATCCATGCAAGTGGGGAGTATTCCATCACACTCCTAACTTGTGCCTTGTAGATGGTGGACAGGCTTTGGGGAGTCAGGAGGTGAGTTACCTGTCACACAATTCCTAGCCTCTGACCTGCTCTTGTAGCCACAGTATTTATATGGTTAGTCACAGTTCAGTTTCTGGACAATGGTAACCCCCAGAATGTTGATAGTGGGGAATTCAGTGATGGTAATGCCATTGAACATCCAAGGGGTGACGGTTGGATTCTCTCTTGTTGGAGATGGTCATTGCCTGACCCTTGTGTGGATCAAATGTTACTTGCCAATTGTCAGCCCAAGCCTGGATTTTGTCCAGGTCTTGCTGCATTTGGACATGGACTGTTTCAGTACCTGAGGAGTTGCGAATGGTGCTGAACATTGTGCAAACATCAGTGAACATCCCCACTTCTGACCTTACGATGGAAGGAAGGTCATTGATGAAGCAGCTGAAGATGGTTGGGCTGAGGACACTACCCTGAGGAACTCCTGCAGTCATGTCTTGGAGCTGAGAGGACTGACCTCCAACAGCCACAACCATCTTCCTTTGTGCTAGGTATGACTCCAAACAGCAGAGAGTTTCCCCCCCTGATTCTCATTGACTGCAGTTTTTCTAGGGCTCCTTGATGCCACGTTTGGTTAAATGCTGCCTTGATGTCAAGGGCAGTGACTCTCAGCTCACCTCGGGAGTTCAGCTCTTTTGTCCGTGTTTGAACCAAGGCTGTAATGAGGTCAGGAGCTGAGTGGCTCTGACGGAACCCAAACTGGGTGTCAGTGAGCAGGTTATCACTAAGAAAGTGTCACCTGATAGCCCTGTTGTTGACCCCTTCCATGACTTTACTGATGATCAAGAGCAGACTGATGGGGCGGTAATTGGCCAGATTGGATTTGTCCTTTTTGTGTACAGGACATACCTGGGCAATTTTCCACATAGCCGGATAGATGCCAGTGTTGAAGTTGTACTGGAACAGCTTGGCTAGGGGCACGACAAGTTCTGGAGCACAAGTCTTCAGTACTATTGTGGGAATATTGTCAGGGCCCATAGCCTTTGCAGTATCCAGTGCCTCCCGTTGTTTCTTGATATCATATGGAGTGAATCGAATTGGCTGAAGACTGGCATCTGTGATGCTGGGAATCTCCAGAGGAGGTCAAGATGGACCATCTTCAGCCTTATCTTTTGCACTTATGTGCTGGGCTCCTCCATCATTGAGGATGTGAATATTTGTGGAGCCTCCTCCTCCAGTGAGTTGTTTAATTGTCCACCACTATTCACAACCGGATGTGGCAGGACTGCTGAGCTTAGATCTGATCTGTTGATTGTGGGATCGCTTAGCTCTGTCTACCAATTGCTGCTTATGTTTTTTGGCATGGAAGTAGTCCTGTGTTACAGCTTCACCAAGTTCATTTTCATTTTATACCTCATTTTTAGGTATGCCTGGTGCTGCTCCTGGTATGCCCTCCTGCACTCTTCATTGAACCAGGGTTGATCCCTGGCTTGATGGTAATGGTAGAGTGGGGGATATGCCAGGCCATGAGGTTACAGATTGTGTTCGAGTACAATTCTGCTGCTGCTGATGGCCCACAGAGCCTCATGGATGCCCAGTCTTGAGTTGCTGGAGCTGTTCGAAATCTATCCCATTTAGGATGGTGGTAGTGCCACACAACACGATGGAGGGTATCTTTAACGTGAAGATGGGACTTTGTCTCCACAACTGTGCAGTGGTCACTCCTACCGATACTGTCACGGACAGATACATCTGCAGCAGGCAGGCTGGTGAGGATGAGGTCAAGTATGTTTTTCCCTCTTGTTGGTTCCCTCACCACCTCCCGCAGACCCAGTCTAGCAGCTATGTCCTTTAGGACTTGGCCAGCTTGGTCAGTAGTGGTGCTAACGAGCCCTTGCCACCCTCAGTGCTTCCTCCAAGTGATGGAAGGATGGCAGATTTCCTTCCCTAAAGGACATTAGTAAACCAGATGGGTTTTTACAACAATCGACAATGGTTTCATGGTCATCATTAGACTTTTTAATTCCAGATTTTTTTTATTGAATTCAAATTCTACCATCTGCCATGGTAGGATTTGAACCTGGGTCCCCAGAGCATCCTGGATTACTCGTCCAGCGACAATACCACTACACCTCCCCGCTGAACTAATTTCCTTGCATCTGAACTCTTTTTGTATAGCTTCTAACCATTTATATTTGTGACTCTTCTGATGCCCTCTACAACTTTCAGTTCAGTTCAGTGATGGGTCAAAGCAGGCAATGATATGGAAGTGATAGTAAAAGGAGTTGAGGATACGGTATAATATGGGATAGGAAGCAGTCGAGAGTTTGCAAAACTGCAGCTGTAATTGACATAGTGCTGCATTTGGATGGAGGCTGGCAATGTTAGAGAAATGGTAGTAAGTTTTGGAGAATATATGGGGTCAGAAACAGTTGGAAAGCTTGGTTGTAATTGAATTTGTGGAGCTTATATAGTGACAAATGCAGAAGCAAGTAGGGTTGGAATGGACTAGGAGGATATAGATGCTAATACCATAAATCTGCCATCGATGGTCTAGTTAATGAGTGAGATCATGGGAAGAGAGAGGCCTAGGAAATGGCATTTTGAGGGCCAGCTCAGTCAGTAGTGGTGCTACCGAGCCACTCTTGGTGATGGACATTGTAGTCCCCCACCCAGAGTACATTCTGCATCCTTGGTGCTTCCTCCAAGTGGTGTTCAACATGGAGGAGCACTGATTCATCAGCTGAGGGAGGGTGGTACGTGGTATTCAGCAGGAAGTTTCCTTGCCCATGTTTGACCTGATGCTATGAGACTTCATGGGGTTCGGAGTTGATGTTGAGGACTCCCAGGGCAACTCCGTCCTGACTGTATACCACTGTGCTGCCACCTCTGCTGGGTCTGTCCAGCCGGTGGGATCACCTCCCATATATAATTATTTATACAATTTATATTGTTATATACCTCAATGATGTTGACTCTGCTTCTACATGTTGTCATTTAATGCACTTCCCATTAGACTGTAGAGTTTCAAGTTTCACTACATTTTCTTCACAGCTTATTTGCTTTAATGACCGAAGGGACCTTAGTGTCATTGTTCATAAATCACTGAAAGCTAAAATGCAGTTGCAGCCAGCAATTAGGAAGGCAAATGGTATGTTGGCCTTTATTGCAAGATGATTTAAGTACAGCTTGCTGCAATTTTACGGATCCTTGGTGAGACCGTACCTGGAGTACTGTGTACAGTTCTGGTCTCCTTACCTAAGGAAGGATATACTTGCCAAAGAGGGAGCACAACAGAAGTTCACCAGACTGATTACTGGGCTGGCAGAACTGTCCTATGAGGAGAGATTGAGGAGACTGGGCCTATATTCTCTAGAGTTTAAAAGAATGAGAGGTAGGTGATCTCATTGAAGCATACAAAATTCTGACAGGGCTCAAAAGGGTAGATGTAGGAAGGACATTTCCCCTGGCTGGTGGGGTTGGGGTTGGTGGGGGGTGGTTATCTAGAACCAGGGGATACAGTCTTAGAAGAAGAGGTAGGCCATTTAGGACTGAGATGAGGAGGAATTTCTTCACTTAGAGGATGATGAATCCTTGGAATTCTCTACCCCCAGGGGCTGTGGAGGCTCAGTCATTGAGTTTGTTCAAGGCAGAGCTTGATTGATTTCTCGCTATTAAAGATATCGAGGGGTATGGGGATAATGCGGGAAAATGGATTTGAGGTAGATCAGCCATGGCCTAGTTGAATAGCAGAACAGGCTTGAGGAGCCGAGTGGCCTACTCCTACTCCTATTTCCTATGTGTACACTAGGGATTACTCTTGCCTCCTTGGCATCTTTTCCACAAATGTATGTTCCTTTGAAGTGTGTTGACACTGCACACAGTACCTGAATTGAAGCCTCGTTAATGTATTATGAAGGCAACTCTGAAGACTTATGCTGCATTCCTCTAGCTAATTATTTCAATATTGTAGAGCTTTTGCTGTTTTAAATTTTTCTCCTTAACTTTGAAAAGGATTGAGTTATTGACCCAATTCTATTTCGCAGTTACCCTATGCAAATTTTATTCCCTTCATTGTATACTTTTGAAGACAGGATTTGATCATTTCAAAGTAGTGCAATTTCAGCATTTTTGCATGTCACAACTCCACTCAAGTTTTTGTCTTCAGGCTATAACCAAAAAAAATCATTATAGTTCCTGAAGAAGGAGCTGTAACCAAATTAAAAATATTCTAAAAATAAAATATTGCGACTCCTGGAAATCTGAATTAAAAATAGAAAATGCTAGAAATACTTTGCAGGTCCGGCCACACCTGTGGCAAGAGAAATAGAGTCAATGTTTCAGGCCGATGACATTTCATCACAACCTTTTCAGTGATTGGTCTCATTTTGCTCTGATGAAAAGTCATCAACTTGAAACGGTTGGCAGGATTTTAATACCAGGGCCCAGCCATTGTTTTTTTAAAAATTCATTTACGGGACGTGGGCATCATTGGCTAGGCCAGCATTTATGGCCCATCCCTAATTGCTCTCGAGAAGGTGGTGGTGAGCTGCCTCCTTGAATCGTTGCAGCCCGACATGTAGGTACACCCACAGTGCTGTTAGGGAGGGAGTTCCAGGATTTTGTCCCAGCGACAGTGAAGGAACGGGCAATATGTTTCCAAGTCAGGGTGGTGAGTGTCTTAGAGGGGAACTTCCAGGCGGTGGTCTTCCCATGTACCTGCTGCCCTTGCCCTTCTAGACGGTAGCGGTCATTGGTTTGGAAGGTGCTGCCTAAGATAATGCACTTGGTGGGGGAGTCTAACAAGGCGGGGGGTTACACTATGAATGGTAGGACCCTGGAAAGTGCTGAAGGTCAGAGGAACCTTGGTGTGCATATCCACAGATCTCTGAAGGTAGCAGGGCAGATAGATAAGGTGGTTAAGAAAACATCTAGGATACTTGTATTCTATGCCTCAGCTAATGAAGGCAAGAGCAGGGAGGTTATGCTGAAACTGTATAAAACGCTGGTTAGGCCACAACTGGAGTACCGCATGCAGTTCTGGTCACCACATTATAGGAAGGATGTGATTGCACTGGAGAGGGTGCAGAGGAGATTTACCAGGATGCTGCCTGGGCTGGAGGGTCTGAGCTATGACGAAAGATTGGATAGGCTGAGGTTGCTTTCTTTGGAACAATGAAGGTTGAGTGGGGACCTGATAGAGGTGTATAAGATTATGAGGGGCATAGATAGGGTGGATAGGAATGCACTTTTTCCATTAGTAGAGGGGCTAATAACCAGGGGCATAGATTTAAGGTAAGAGGTAGGAGGATAAGAAGGCAGTTGAGGAGAATTTTTTTCACCCAGAGGTTGGTGGGAGTCTGGAACTCACTCCCTGAAAGGGTGGCCGAGTCAGAAACTCTTGTAAAATTTAAGAAGTATCTAGATATTCACTTGCTTTGCCCTAGCCTCCAGGGCTATGAGCTAAGCACTTGAAAATGGGATTAGTGTAGTCAGTTCGTTGTTGACTGCCGTGGACATGATGGGCTGAATGGCCTCCTTCTGTGCTGTAAACATATATGAGTCTATGAGACTTGGTGAGTTTTTACAGTACATCTTGTAGATGGTACACAATGGACGGAATGAATGTTTGTGGAAGGGGTGCCAATCAAGCAGGCTACTTTGTCCTGGATGGTGTCAAGCTTTTTGGGTGATTTTGGAGCTGCACTCATCCAGGCAAGTAGGGAGTGCTCCATCACACTCCTGACTTGTACCTTGTGGACAGGCTTTGGGGAATCAGGAGGTGCTTTACTCACCGCAGGATTTCTAGCCTCTGACCTGCTCTTGTAGCCACAGTATTTATATGGCTAGTCCAGTTCAGTTTCCGGTCAATGGTAACCCCCAGGATGTTGATAGTGAGGGATTCAATGATGGTAATGCCATTGAACATCAAGGGGCGATCATTAGATTCTGTCTTGTTGGAGATGGTCATTGTCTGGCCCTTGTGTAGTGCGAATGTTACTTGCCAATTGTCAGCCCAAGCCTGGATTTTGTCCAGGTCTTGCTGTATTTGGACATGGACTGGCTTCAGTATCTGAGGAGTTGTTAATGATGCTGAACGTTGTGCAATCATCAGTGAACATCCCCACTTCTGACCTCATGGTGGAAGGAAGGTCATTGATGAAGCAGCTGAAGATGGTTGGGCCTAGGACACTACCCTGAGGAACTCCTGCAGTGATGTCCTGGAGCTGAGATGACTGACCACCAACAACCATAACCATCATTTGTGCTAGGTATGACTCCAACCAATGGATAATTTCCCCTTGATTCCCATTGACTCCAGTTTTACTAGGGCTCCTTGATGCCACACTAGGTCAAATGCTGCCTTGATGTCAAGGGCAGTCACTCTCAGCTCACCTCGGGAGTTCAGCTCTTTTGTCCATGTTTGAACCAAGGCTGTAATGAGGACAGGAGTTGAGTGGCCCTGGCGGAACCCAAACTGAGCATCAATGAGCAGGTTATTGCTAAGCAGGTGCCGCTTGATATCATTGTTGATAACCCCTTCCATTACTTTACTGATGATCAAGAATAAACTGATGGGGTGGTAATTGGTTGGGTTGGATTTTTGTGTACAGGACATGCCTGGGCAATTTTCCACATTGCTGTGTCGATGCCAGTGTTGTACTGGAACAGCTTGGCTAGGGGAGAAGCAAGCTCTGGAGCACAAGTCTTCAGTACTAATGCTGGAATAATGTCAGGGCCCTTAGCCTTTGCACCATCCAGTGTCTTCAACCATTTCTTGATATCACGTGGAGTGAATGAAATTGGCTGAAGACTGGCATCTGTGATGCTGGGGATCTCACAAGGAGGCCAAGATGGATCATCCACTCAGCACTTCTGGCTGAAGATTGTAGCAAATTCTTCAGCCTTATCTTTTGCACTGATGTGCCGGGCTCCTCCATCATTGAGGATGGGGATATTTGTGGAGCCTCCTCCTCCAGTGAGTTGTTTAATTGTCCACCATCATTCACAACTGGATGTGGCAGGTCTGCAGAGCTTAGGTCTGATCTGTTGGTTGTGAAATCACTCAGCTCTGTCCATCACTTGCTGCTTATGCTGTTTGGCATGCAAGTAGTCTTGTGTAGTAGCTTTACCAGGTTGACACCGCATCTTTAGGTATGACTGCTGTTGCTCCTGGCATGCCCTCCTGCACTCTTCACTGAACCAGGGTTGATCCCCTGGCTTGATGGTAATAGCAGAATGGGGGATATGACAGGCCATGAGTTTACAGATTGTGCCAGACTACAATTCTGCTGCTGCTGATGGCCCACAGTCTTGAGTTGCAAGATTTATTTGAAATTTATCCCATTTAGCATGGTGGTTGTACCACACAACATGATGGAGGGTGTCCTCAATGTGAATGCAAGGCCTCGTTTCCACAATGACTGTGCAGTGGCCACTCTTACCAATACTGTCATGGACAAAGGAATCTGTGGCAGGCAGGTTGGTGAGGATGATGTCAAGTATGTTTACCTTCTTGTAGGTTCTTTCACCACCTGCCTCAGACCCAGTCTAGCAGCCATGTCCTTTAGGACTCGGTAAGCCGGTCTGTGCTGGTGCTGCCTAGCCACTCTTGGTGATGGACATTGAAGTCCCCCACCTGGAGTACCTTCAACGCCTCTGCCACCCTCAGTCTTCCTCCAAGTGGACGATCGACACTGGCTTCATGGTCATCATTAGACTTTTAATTCCTGATTTTTTATTGAATTCGAATTCCACCATCTTCCGTGGTGGGATTTGAACCTCGGTCCTCAGAGCATTACCCTCAGTGTCTGGATTACCAGTCCAGGGACAATATCACTAAGCCACCACCTTGCCAACCACACCCCCACCCACCTTACCTCCGCACCCCACCCCTCCCCAGCCATTTATTTCTAGGTCTTGACCCAGCACCATGTCTACAATGCACTTGCATTGCTGTTTTGGTATGCAAAGTTGCTAATTGCCTTGGACTCACTTTCACCACCCAATTAGAATTGGTGGACGTGGGAAGGAGGTGAGACTGAGGCAGCAGTGAGCCCAATTTAAAGAGTGGGTGGCAGCTTTTGCTGAGGTTGCTGTTGCCCAGGGAATGGAGTGAGCTGAGCAAAGGGCAGTGAGAAAGGAGGTCTCCTGTGACAGGGGAGCACCTCATACCCCTACCCTCCAGGTTTTTCAGATACTCCACTGGTGGTGCTGCTGAAGCCTGTGACTGAGAGGCTGCCAGTGGCAACAGGAAGCCTGCAATGCTCACCAAGAGCACATTCCTCAGCAGGTCAGCAGCAATGGAGTGCTGAGGAGGAACTAGGTATTGTTCTAGAAGCATTTCAAAGACCTCCTCAGGCATGGCAAGATGAGTTCAAAGATGAACTCAGATAACATGCCTCCTGGTCAGCAGTCACCAGAATGCAAAAGAGAGGGGCATCCTGAGGGCAAATAGAGATCTCTTGAGCATCAGAGATGTGTGTTCAGCAACCTTGATCCATGCACATGGGTCAGAATTTCAGTGCCATTGGACAGGAGGCTGGATTGCTGACTGCAGCAGTATATACAAATAAGCTGCGAGTGATAAGGTGGAGAGGCCTTGTCCTAGCAGCACCTTTCTTCACTTTGCAGGCCAAATGGGAGTTGAATACCAGGGAGAACAAGAGGGTATGCCTGGACAGTGGGGTGCCACAGCTTATGTGACAGATGCATTTCAAGGAGCAGGTCCTTGACCTGGCCAGAGTGGGAAGCTGCAGGGGGCAGAGAAACTATGGTCCATTGCAGACAGGGTGAAAATATCACAACACCTCCATGTCTAGAGGACATGTGGAAATGATCCCTGTGCATCGAGCTGTCAATGCATAAGCAGTGATTTCATTGTTTTTAGTAGTGTGAGCATCTTTTAATTGTTCTGATCTCTCATCACGATCTCTTATGTCCCCCACAGGGCCAGCTGCAGAGGGTCACGAGCCCACACAATGCCAAGGAGTTAGAGGAGGAAGACACTTCAGCCATCTTTCTTGTACTCGCTCCACCACCACAGATACTCACGCCTTGATGGGCCCTTGCACCAGAGTGTGCCACTGGGCAAAGCGCACATCAGAGCTAGAGGATTAAGGGAAGGTGGAATTGGCTGTGGCCAATAACCTCGGAGGGTGGAGGATAGGCATAGCAGGGGAGAAGAGAGGCAGAGCCTTGGGAGTCACTAAATAGATGGCTCTACCTGGAGAACCAGAATGAGATGTGTTGGAGTTATCTAAAACTCTATGGAGTCATTGGATGAGAATAGAGGAGTTGTTCATTTCTTGTGTGCTACAATATCTTAGTGCTTTGAGCACATGAGCTCCTGGTCAACAGGCACTAGTGCAAAGAGAGGGGCATCCTGACAGTGCACAGCGGTCTCTTGACCATGGGAGAGATGTACTTGAAGGGTTGAAATCCTTGAAAGTTGATAAGTCACCAGGGCCAGATGGATTGTTTCTGAGGCTACTGAAGGAAGTCAGGGAGGAGATAGCAGATGCTCTGAGGATGATTTTCCAATCTTCACTAGATACAGGGGAGGTACCGGAGGACTGGAGAAATGCAAACGTAGTTCCATTGTTTAAAAAGGGATCAAAGGAAATGCCAAACAATTATAGGCCAGTTAATCTTACATCGGTGGTGAACAAGTTAGTAGAATCAATCCTGAGAGATAGGATTAACTGTCATGTGGAAAGGCATGGATTAGTCAAGGATGGTCAGCATGGATTTGTTAAAGGAAGGTCTTGCCTCACAAATTTGATTGAATTCTTTGAGGAAGTGACAAGAAGGGTTGATGAAGGTAGTGCAGTGGATGTTGTGTACATGGATTTTAGCAAGGCATTTGACAAGGTTCCACATGGCAGATTGGTCAGGAAAGTAAAAGCCCATGGGATTCAGGGTGATATGGCAAACTGGATAAAAGGTTGGCTTTGTAATGGGAAACAAAGGGTAATGGTCGATGGATGCCGTTGCGAATGGAAAGCTGTCTCAAGTGGTGTTCCACAGGGCTCGGTGTTGGGACCCTTGCTGTTTGTGTTATATATTAACGATTTGGACGTGAACGTGGGGGGCACGATTGGGAAATTTGTAGATGACACAAAGATTGGCCGAGTAGTGGATAGTGTAGAGGATAGCCTTAATCTCCAAAATGATATAGATGGGTTGGTGGAGTGGGCAGTGAAGTGGCAGATGGATTTTAACATAGAGAAGTGTGAGGTCATACATTTAGGGAGGTCAAACAGTTACAGGGATTACACAATAAATGGGAATATACTAAGAGGGGTAGATGAAGTGAGAGATCTTGGAGTACAAGTACACAGGTCCCTGAAGGCAGCAGTTCAAGTAGACAAGGTTGTAAAGAAGGCATATGGAATGCTCTCCTTCATTGACAGAGGTATAGAATATAAAAGTAAGGATATAATGTTGGAATTGTATGAAACACTGGTGAGGCCACAACTGGAGTATTGTGTGCAGTTCTGGTCACCACATTACAGGAAGGATGTAATAGCTCTGGAGAGAGTGCAGAGGAGGTTTACAAGAATGTTGCCAGGGTTAGAAAAGTGTAGCTATGAGGAGAGATTGGATAGGTTGGTGTTATTTTCCTTAGAACAAAGAAGGCTGAGAGGTGACTTGATTGAAGTGTACAAAATTATGAGGGGAATAGATAGAGAGGACAGGATAAAATTGTTTCCCTTGGTGGAGAATTCTAGAACCAGGAGGCATAGATTCAAATAAGTGGCAGAAGGTGTAGGGGGGACATGAGGAAGAACTTTTTTACACAGAGGGTAGTGGGTGTCTGGAATTCGCTGCCCAAGTTGGTGGTAGAGGCAGAAACTCTAAACTCTTTTAAAAAGTACCTGGATCTGCACTTAAGTGCTGTAAGCTGCAGGGCTATGGGCCGGGTGCAGGAAAGTGGGATTAGAAAGGGCACCTGGGTGTCCTTGGGCTGGCATGGACAAGATGGGCCGAATGGCCTCCTTCTGTGCTGTAACTTTTCTATGGTTCTATTTGTGTGAGCATTGAAAGAATGGCCAACCTCACAGAGAGACATATTCAGTATCTCTGAGTGGATGCAGAGACAGTGCACAGAATGCATGCAACACTTTAATTACGAACCTTTACAAGCAATTTGTCTGTGCTAAAGTGAGCTATAAAAAATATTAGAATTGGACAAGGGTGAGTTGGTTGATTTGTAATATCATCCTCCGAGAATAGCTTGAGAAAATGCCGCATTTAAGCGACATCACTGAACTCAGTTGACATGCAGCTTGGTATAAAATGTGACCAGTCACTTGTAAAGGTCCCAACCCAGTTTCCCAGAATATAAGGTTCCTTCCATTGAGCACTGTCTCTAGATTCGTGATTAAATTTCCCAGCACAGAAATGTCACCAGTTGGAAAAATCTCTAACTTAGTGACATCATCTGCAGGGAGCGGCAATTGCATGGAATGTAGGTCGGAGGGGGCTGGAGAATCTGTCATGGGAGAAGTCGATAATTAAGGGAATATGATAGGGAGGGTGGGGGGTCTTTGAAATGGGAGTGTCTTTGAAAGAGGGAGGGATCTCTGAAATTAGGGGTTCACTTCTTTCCCATTCTTGGTTTTCCCTTTTCCTCACTTGCAAGTGATTTCCTGTTTTTGGAATTTGTGACTGTCTGGGCTTATTGCAAAGCCCATGATTGTGTTAGTCTCTTTTAAGAAGTGGCTGACACCTCAGCAAATATCCGCACACAAATTTTCTGAATCACAAAATGTACAGCTCTATCCCTAGGCAGGGCTATTAGTGGAATATAGGCCATTGCCCACTGCAACTAGTTATCTGCTAGGAGAATATTTCAATCACAAAAATGGTCTGTGGAGCTGGAATTTAAAACTGCATGTTCTCTGTTGTATTGACTCGTTCGACAGTGTTAAGATGTAATTTTGGCAGTGACCTTATTCTGATTTTTAAGAGTCCAATTCAATATGTCAAGAAAATATTTTTTAAAAATTGCTTATAGCATTGAATAGTTTTAGGGCCTCATACAATGAACTAAGCAAGATAAATTCCGCTTTATTTCCAGTTTGAATAAACTGGGCAGGTTCACATATCTGAACAGAAATAAACCTTTGGGGAGGAAGATGAATGGAACTCAAAGTGACAGCTTGAATGAATAAAACTAATAGACAAGAAACAACATTCTACAAGACTACAACAACTTGCATTCATATAGCACTTTTAATGTAGTAAAACATCCCAAAGCGCTAACAACCAAGGTAAATGTCATAGGAAACAAATTCAATATAAATTGTACAATATAACCTGTGCTTTTGGAATTTTATAGCAAATACATTGCAGCAATCTTAATGGTCCAAAGCAGGGATGATGTACAGTGATAACAATTATCATTTATTTACTTACACTTTTAAACTTTATACATTGAATTGTGCTAAATAACCCAACTTGGTTTTTTGTAAGGAGGTATTGTTGGTGGCATTTGTGTGGCATAAATTAAATTGGAGCAGTTGAGAATCATACATCTTGCCCATTGGCTAATACTCCTGCTTATTTTGATCTGTTTGTCAGTTAGTTATTTAGCCCTTGAGTGTAAAAATTTAAGCTATAATGCCTCAGGTATATTATGGGACCTAAAATGCCCTTGAAAGCATACTAAGGTCATGCACTTAAAACTGTGCCATTCAGAACAGGTTCATAAAGAACCATTTTGTTACAGCTATGATGTGCTTCAAAACATGCTCTCACTTCAACTTTCAGAGTATGTCATCTAAAACTGAGTTTATATTAATGCACAAACTATGTTCCCATGACTAAAACTATTGAACTGAGTCACTAACCAAAGAGAACAAATCATTCTGGATGCTGTGCACTACAGAAATGTGAATATTGGTAAAGCATGGGATGATTTACAAGCATGATTCTTGCAAATAGCAAAAAAAAAAGCAGAATTGTTGTACTGCAAAACATAATATACGCTACATTTTGAATACAATTTAGCTTATGCAAAACATGATTTTTCTAACATTATTTGAGCTATTTATGCAAATTGATGGTTGATGGCAATGCAAACAAATATCAGGTATTGAGATTTGAAGTGCAGTTTCTGATTTCCATAACAGCCAAAACAGCTTGCAATGTCATGAAAACAATTAATCTAACGAGTTCAAGAGTTTATAGCAAATACATTGCAGTTTGCACATTATTGATAGAGGAAGCCCCATGCATCAACTGTATTTGTAATACTATTCAGGTATCAGTTCTGGCAGATTGTGGGATTTAGCCACATAACAGAAACCCAATGTTTACAGGGGAGTGGTGCAATGTTGGAGATGTCATCTTTGAGTAGCCTTCAAATTGTGGCCCCAGCTGTTGTTTTAAGGTGAATGCAAAAGATCCCATGCCACAACTTGAAACTCTTTCGAGTTATCAACAGTCACAGATTGCAACTCTTTCAAGTACAATCACAGTTCTTGGTTTTCCGGGAGTGGGATATGAACCCACAACCCTCTGATTCAAAGGCGAGGGTGCTATGAACTGAGCCACAGCTGAACTTGAAGAGGAACAAGGGAGCTGTCCTGACCAATATTAATCCCTCAATCACCATGGCTGAAGAATAGATTGCTGGCAAATTGCTTGCTGTTTGTGGGACCTCTTCAAATTTCACTCATTTTCTTGGACACACTGGAACTAGTGGGTACATTTTAAATGTTTTTATACCAAAATATTCATTAAGAAATTGACTACTGTACACCAATGTAACTATTAAATGGTTCAGTATAGTTTGTCATTTTTGGTGATTTTGAAACCAGGCTACTGACAGATGGAAACTTAGACACTTATTAACAGTGCTTATTTTTGATTATTAAACCCATTTTCAGTGGTATTAATAAAACTGCATCATTAAATGCATCAAGGAATACTTTTTAATAGAAAAAAAATGACACTCTAGTGGGCTTCCCAATTATGCTGGTCCGTTAAAGAATTTATATTAGCAATTATACAAATGAATTTTCTCAGAAGCTGGAACTGCAACCTAACTAGTGCAATCTTCTTCACATCTTCATTGCAATTATTGGATTGCATCATTGATGAAAACTCTTCCCCACCATTACCTGCTCTACTTTTATTTAGTTGATTAGTAGTACAGAACTTGAGTGTTGCTGAAAAAAAGAGACATGACTAGGTTTTTCATCTTGCACTCATCAGGACACTCAGAAGAATATCAATATAGAACCATAGAAAAGTTACAGCACAGGAGGCCATTCGGCCCATCTTATCCAAGCCAGCCCGAGGACACCCAGGTGCCCTTTCTAATCCCACCTTCCTGCACCCGGCCCATAGCCCTACAGCTTACAGCACTTTAGATGCAGATCCAGGTACTTTTTAAAAAGAGTTTAAAGTTTATACCTCTACCACCAATTTGGGCAGTGAATTCCAGACACCAACTACCCTTTGCGTAAAAAAGGTTAGGTGTCATTCCATCAAAGTCATGTTTCTCATGGAACCCAACAAAGATGTTTGCGAGAGCTGGGCCTAGAGGGGATCCCATGGCAACACCATCTAGTTGGGCATACATGGTGTCTTTAAAACTGAACCGAACTGCACGAGTTGCCAAGTTCATAAGTTCAATTAGTACTGATTGAGGCAATGGTGGCAGGTCTAGATCTCCATGATATAGTGCTGCAGCGCAAGTATATATGTCTTCCTTAAGTGGCACATTGGTGAATAGACTAGTGATGTCAAATGAGCACATGGACACATCATTGCTATCTATATGCAAGTCCTGTATGGTCTTCGCAAGTGTGAAGATATCCTTCACTGTGGATGTGGAAAACTTGATCAAAACTGGTTGTAATAATTCGCCCAACCATTTTGCCAATTCATGTTGTGCAGAACCGGTCATAGATAAGGTGGGAAATAGAGGGACATCACTTGTGTGTGTCTGGAGCCAAACATATGCAGACTTAGCGAACCGTGAAGACGAACTGTCTCATACATATCACACTGTAGCTCATCACTATTACAGAAGTCCAGCGAGCGTTTTTTTTAAGCTTACTTTCGAGCAAGAGTCCCTGGTCATGTTGAGTAGCAGGTCCAATGGATACGAATTTGGACCTGTCATTAAGAATGGCGTGCAGTGCCAGTGTGATGCTAGGTATGTAGGCCATATGCCCCAAGACTGGCATACTGGAAGCTACATATATTAATTCACAGGGCCCTGTTCTTTGCAGACAGAAAGAACATGTACACACACTGCACCTGTTTCAGCTAAACAAAATAAGTTAGTCATTCGCTAACTCATTCCTCAGGGCACTGCCTTGACCAATCAGGGTCAAGCTACCTGGTTTAAATTTCAACCAAAGCCTGGCAGTTAACTGTCATTCACCATCAGTAGGGCATTCACATTGCTAACGCCACTTGCTAACCAATCAGGACTCTCTTCACATACAGTATAAATCGTTGTTCATAGAATCACAAAATCTTAACTGTGCAGGAGGCTATTCAGCCCATTGAGTCTGTTCTTTCAGTGAGCCAGTGCGATCTACTTAATCCCACTCCCCTGCCTTATCCCCATAACCTTGCACATTTTATTTTCAGATAGCAATCCAATTCCCTTTTGAATACCTCGATTGAAACTGCTTCCGTCACCCTTTCAGGAAGTTTGTTCCAGACCTAACCACCCTCTGGATGAAAAAACTTTGCCTCACATCATTTCTACTCCTTTTGCCCATTATTTTGAATCTGTGCGCTCTCGTTTTTGATGTACTCTTGGGAGGGGACAGTTTTTCACTATTTACCCTGTCCATACCCCTCAGGGCCTTGAGTATCTCTATTAAATCTCCTCTCAGCCTTCTTTGCTCTAAGGAAAACAGACCCTGCCTGTCCAGTCTATCCTCAGAGCTAGCTGTTTATCCCTGGAATCACTCTTGTGAATCTCCTCTGTACTCTCTCCAATGCCTTCACGTCCTTCCTGAAGTATGGCGCCCAGAACTGGATGCAGTACTCTTGATGAGGCCTAACTAGTGTCTTATAAAGTTTAACATGACCTCTTTACTCTTGTACTCAATGCCCTATTAATAAAACCTAGGATACCATATGCTTTATTAAATGATCTCTCAACATGCCCTGCCATCTTCCATGACTTATGTACAGATACACCAAGGTCCCTCTGTTCCTGCACCTCCTTTAGAGTTTCTCCCTTTATTTCATACTCTCTCCACATTCTTCCTGCCAAATGAATCACCTCACACTTCTCTGCATTGAACCTCATCTGCCATTTGTCTGCCCAATCCACCATTATGTCCATGTCCTTTTGAAGTTCAAGGCTATCCTCATCACATTTGGCAATGCTTCCAATCTTCAAATCATCCACAAATTTTAAAATCATGCCCTGCACACCACAGCCTAGGTCATTAATATATATCAAGAGGGGCAAGGGTCCAAACACTGACCCCTGGGGAACTCCACTGTAGACCTTGAAAAACAACCATTTATCACTACTCTGTTTCCTGTCACTCAGCCAATTTCTTATCCAAGTGCCTACTTTCCCTTTTATTCCATGAGCTAGAATTTTGCTCACAAGTCTGTTGTGTGGCACCGTATCAAATGTCTTTTGAAAATCCGTATAGACCACATCAACAGCATTGCCCTTATCAACCTTCTCTGTTATCACCTCAAAAAACTCCAGCAAGTTAGTTAAACATGATTTTCCCTTAATGAATCCATGCTGGCTTTCATTAATTATCCCACACCTGACTAATTGACTATTGATTTTGTCCAGAAGTATCCCTATCACTGAAGTCAAACTGACTGGTCTGTAGTTGCTGGCGTTATCCTTGCACCCCTATTTGAACAAGGGTGTAACATTCGCAATTCTTCAGTCCTCCGGCACCACCCCTGTGCCAAAGGATGACTGGAAGATTATCACCAGTGCCTCTGAAATTTCTACTCTCACCTCCCTCAGTATCCTTGGTTGCATCTCATCCGGTCCTGGTACCTTATCAATTTTAAGTAAAGATCGCTTTTCTAATACCTCCTCCTTCTCAATCGTAAATTCCTCAAGTGTACCTGTTACCTCTCACCTTGGCCTGGGTAGCATTCTCTTCCTTTGTAAAGACAGATGCAAAATACTCACTTGATACCTCTGCTACTTCTCCTGCCTCCACATGCAAGTCTCCCTTTTTATCACTAATCGACCCTACCCTTTCATTTACCACCCTTTTATTATTTACATACTTACAGAAGACCTTGGGATTTCCTTTTATGTTAGCTGTTAGCTTCTTTTCTTGCTCCCTGCTTGCTTTTCTGATTAGTTTTTTCACTTCTTCTGGTCCTTCTATATTCAGCCCGATTCTCCATTGTATTTTTTACCTGACATCTGTCATATGTGTACTTCTTCCTTTTCATCTTCACTTCTATTGCTCTCGTCATCCCAGGGTGTTCTAGATTTGTTTGTTCTACCTTTCCCCTTCAAGGGAATATACCTTGACATTGCTTGCAACACTATCTCTTTAAAGGTAGCCCATTATCCAGCCACTGTTTTTTCTGCCAACATTCGATTTCAACTCACTCGACTCAGATGCATTCTCATCCCATCGAAGTTGGCTTTGCCTCAATTAATTATTCCTGCTCTGGATTGCTCCTTGTCCTTCTCCATTGCCAACCTAAACCTTATGATACAATGATCACTGTCCCCTAAATGCTCTCCCACTGTTATTTGATCTACTTGGGCCAACTCATTCCCCAGAACTAGGTCCAACAGCACCTGCCCTCTCATTGGGCCAAAAACATACTGCTGCAGAAAATTATCTTGAACACACTCCAGGAATTCTCGCCCTTCTTGTTCCTTTGAACTATTCCTTGTCTATATTTGGATAATTGAAGTCCCCCATTATAATTCTTGCACCTCTCTAATTTCTTTGCAAATTTGTTTCTCTGCATCCCTTCCACTAGTCGGTGGTCTATATACTACACCAATCAATGTTATGGTACCTTTTTAATTCCTTACCTCTAGCCAAAGAAATTCCGTCTTTGACCCCTCTGGAACATCCTCTCTCTCCAGTGCTGTATTACCACCTTTAATCAATAAGGATACTCCCCCTCCCCACCCCATTCTTCCTCTCCTGTCTCTCCTATAACCTTGTACCCAGGAATATTTAACACCCAGTCCTGCCCTTCTTTGAGCCAGGTTTCTTTTAAAGCAATAATATTATAGTTCCATTTGTCAACATGTGCCTGCAGTTCACCTATCTTATTAGCCACACTCTGTGCATTCTTACCCCCCTTTCACTATTGATGTGCTTATAGAATACTTTGGGATTGCTTTTTGTTAGCTGCCAGTCTTTATTCATAATCCCTCTTTGATTCTCGTATTTGCTTTTTCCACATCCTTTCTGAACCTTCTATATTCAGCTTGGCTCTCAGTTGTATTTGCCTCCTGACACCTATCGTAAGCACACTCTTTTTTCTGTAACTTAATTTCTATCTCCTTTGTCATCCACAGAGCTCTGGATTTGTTTGTCATACCTTTTCCTTGTGAGGGAACATACCTTGACTGTGCCCAAACCATCTCCTCTTTGAAGGTAGCCCATTGTTCAGCTACTGTTTTTCCCAACAACCTTTGGTTCCAGTATATCTGTCCCATCTCCGTTCTTGCCCCATTGAAGTCCGCTCTCTACCAGTTGATTATTCTTACTCTGGATTGACCGATGAAATTTTCCACTGTCATCCTAAACCTTATGATACAATGATCACTGTCACATAAATGTTCCTCCACTGTCACTTGATCTACTTGGCCCACTTCATTCCCAAGAACCAAGTCTAGCAGTACCTCCTTTTTTGTTGGACTGGACATATACTGCTGTAGGAAATTCTCCTGAGCACAATCTAGGAACACTTGTCCCTCACTGACCCGTACACTACCACTATCCCAGTCTATGTACGGGTAATTAAAATCCCCCATTATAACTACTCTATGATGTTTATGCCTCTCTGTAATTTCCTTGCAGGTTTGTTCCTCTATATCCTTCCCACTAGCTGGTGGTCTATATATTACACCGACAATGTAATTGTACCCTTCTTATTCCTTAGCTCTAGATAAATCGATTCTGTCCTTGAATCCTCTGACACATCTTTCTCCAGTACTGCAATACTCTCCTTAACCAAAAACACCACCCCTCCTTTTTTTCCCTTTCCTATCTTTTCTGAACATCTTGTAACCATAAATATTAACACCCAGATCTGTCCTTCCTTAATCCAGGTCTCCGTTATCGCCACAACATCATAATCCCACAAGGCAATTTGTGCCTGTAACTCCCCAATTTTATTAACTATACTCCATGCATTCACATACATGCAGTGTAACCCTGATTTAGACTCCATTACTTGCTCCCTTACTCCAACTCCATCTATTAATTTACTATTCCCTATTTTGGTGCTATCTGCCTCTCCCAGCATTCCGTGCACCCTGGTATTGCTTTCTAATATTCTCTCCTGGTTCCCACACCCGAGTTAGTTTAAACCCTCCCAACAGCACTAGCAAAATACCCCCCAAAAAGCTCAGTCCCGGCTCTGTTCAGATGCAACCCGTCCGACTTGTACAGGTGCAATCTCCCCCCGAGCTAGCCCCAGTGTCCCAGGTATCTAAAGCCCTCCCTCCTGCACCATCTTTCCAGCCACACGTTCATCTGTCTTATCTTCCTATTTCTGTACTCACTTGCACATGGCACTGGGAGTAATCCAGAGATTGCTATTTTAGAGGACCTGCTTGCTAATTTTCTACCTAGCTCCCTAAATTGCGATTGAAGGACCACATCCCTCTTTCTACCGATGTTGTTAGTACCAATGTTGCCCATGGCCTCTGGCTGTTTGCCCTCCCCCACAAGAATGTCTTGCAGCTGTTCTGTGACATCCTTGACCCTAGCACCAGGGGGACAACAAACCATCCTGGAGTCACATAGACAGCCGCAGAAACGCCTGTCTGTTCCGCTAATAAAGAATCCACTCTCAGTACTGCCTTTCCGATCTTCTCCCCCCCACCTCTCCCCTTCCTGTACAGCTGACCACCTGTGGTGCCATGGGCTTGCTCTCTTGCTGCACTCCTCCAAGGAGCCACTGCCCTCGCCGACATCCAGAACGGAAAACCGGTTAGTGAGCTGGACCTCTGGGGACTCCTGCAATACATGCCTCTTTCTCTTGGGCTACCTGGTGGTCACCCATTCCCTAACCTGCCTGCTTTCCCCTAACTTGCGGTGTGACCTCCTCTAAACGTGCTATCCACGTAGTTCTCTGCCCCACAGATGCACCTCAGTGACTCCAGCCGCTGCTCAAGCTCTGAAATGCGGAGCTCAAGTTTGTGCAGCCGGTGACTGCACGAGCTTGTCTGGATCATGAGAAATGTCCACGACTCCCCACGTGCCACAGGACAGGCATTCCACTTGGCTGAGCTGTCCTGCCATGCCTTAACCTTAAACTTTTAAATCACTTTATTTACATTAACTTTAGTTACTTTTACTTACTTTAAACTTACTCTTGACTATTAACTTTATACTTGAGAAAATAGAAATTCTTCACCCTTCCTCACAAATCAGCTCCCTCTCCTGTGCTTATAAATTCTTACTTTCCCCATCCTTATTTTTTTTAAAGAAATTTACATTTTTCAAAGTTACTGGGGTTGAAACACTGTCCCGAACAGCAGCTGCTCAAGAACCAATCAACTCACGGCTTTCCTGTGACACCACTCACACTTTTTTCAAAACCACCAAGCAGCTTAGGAAGGGTGCTCCCACACAGGTCCGACTCCTCTCGCCCCCGGTAGGCAAGATTGCCTCTCCTCTTGCGCTGTTTTCAATCTCCCGACTGCCTCTCCTCTCCTGACTTGGAGGTGAACTTTCAGACAATGGTGTTCCCATCAATCTGCTGCACTTGTCCTTCTAGATGGTAGTGGTTGTAGGTTTGGAAGGTGTCCCTGAGTGAGGTCTCGTGAGATGAGTGGCATAAGGCGGAAAGAGCAGCTTTTGAGTTGCAGGTTTGCAGAGGTAAGCTGCAAGCTGGAGAGTCAGCAAGAGAGGAGTCGGAGAGAAGGAAGGTCAGCGAGATGGAAAGTAGGCAGTGGCCAGGAAGATCAGGGAGCAAGAGACACCGCTCTAAAATGACGCTGATCAGGTAACACGACCCTACATCAGGCCCTGCCTGAAACAATGTAAAAACAAGATTCCTGATGCTAAAGATGAATATGGGCCCCATTAATTGGTGAACGTTAAAGTGGAATGACTAAAAACAGGGACTTGCTGTAATTGAAGTGAAAAAGTCGAGTGGGTTTCCTGAGAAGGGAGTGATTAACTTCAGCTTGAAGGAACTAGGAATGGTGCAGATGATGACACTAAGAAGGTGAAACTAGGCAATCAGGAGTTCAGCTAAGATGATGAATGAACAGGCTTCACGGTAAGAGGAGTAACTGTGGGAGAGAAAATACAGAGAACAGGAGGTGAGGGCAATTAGTTGGAGGGTAAGTGGAGAGTCAGGAATTTAGGGCATTTCGCAGAGGCAGAGGTCAACTATGTAGATGGATTGGATTTTAAACAATATTCCCATAAACTAACAGCTTCAGTTATAAAAAGTTAAAAAAATTTTTTCCTGCTGCTTGCAACTCACCATTATTAACTGTAAATGCTTGACCCAGTTATGGCATACTCTGGATTTGTACCTATACAGGAATACGTTTAAAGTACAACTTACATAACTGTAACTTTGAGTGTACTTGCTATAACTGCTAAGCTCTATGTACACACTGACCCGAGCAAGAAAATGAAATGCCAGCAAAAGAAGTTTTAAGTAATTGTTTGATTTGTGGCAGGTATTGATTGATGATTAGTATTTTTTATTTGGGGGTTGGGATGGGTGGGTGAGTGAGGGAATGCAGAAAATTGTGCAATGTGACTAGCAGGCTGGGTTTGAGCAGTTGCTGTATAATTGGTGGGAAAATTTACCAGTCCATATTTAAAAGAATTAGAACAAAGTTGACACTTTAAAATGTGATTACACTTTCCCTACAGGCTATTGATGCACACCCAAAACAAGGCTCCTAATTATATAATTTCACACACAAATGAAAAATTATTTGAAACAGGCATGTAATTAACTTTCACCAAAAATGAGAAGCTAACAATGACATTATTTATTTTATTTTAAAGGAAAAAATACGTGCATTTCATACACAATGATGCTCATAACTGCTATGTATACATTGTATACATTTTAATTAGTACGGCAAAATTTTATTCCACCTTTGTATACTTTACAAAATACACAATAGAGATATCAAAACATTATGTTCTTGCAAGAACTGGCTGGTGAGTACACACAAAACATCACAGCTATCAAAAAGATTTAATACAAATAATAAGTTGTAGGAACCAGTGGATGCAGTAGTGTCCAGAATTTAATTCTTGCACACTCAAAGAGCTAGCCAATAACAAATGCTACAGAGGTGATCCAGTAAATCCCGGTTTTAATAATGTAATGTAAAACTCAAATGGATCTGGGAATTTAGTAGCTGAAAATCTATTCCACTGGGATTGATGTTGAAAAAATAGTGGTGTCAATGGGAAAATTCACTGGAAGAGGGAGAACAATTCAAAATAAAACTGATGGTAGTCAACATTTCAAATCTCTGAACACAACAGTGATAAGAAATCCATCGCTTGCTGTTTAAAATTTAGCTTCAGGATTCACAATTTTAAAAAAATATCCCTTTCTTGGCCACCCCACGTTAAATTTTAAAGCTTTCGTGAATTAAAATACTTATTTCAGCATCCAGAGCTTTGTTTAACGTGAATTGAAGTAATCCCTTCATCTGAAACATTAGGCTCACTTTGTTGCTTTCATCAATTTGAAAGGTGAACATTCTCAAACTGAAATATGTAAATTATAAACAACACTCAGCATCAAAAATATTTCACACAAGCCCATTCCAATGTCACTACATCAGTTAACTGGTCTGGATTAACATTATGGGGAGAGGAAGGGGCTTTTGTAAAGCAATAAAATCAAATCTGTACCAAGGTGTATGGTCACAGTAGAAATGTACCTTGTGAAATAAAAGTTGAAATTCTGAACGATGTATTTTCCTCTGTATCGTGAATCAATGATTATTAGTTATAAAATCCGACCCATTTGGGTAATAGCAGAAGCACGGATTCCAAACGTGTCAGTTCATTTGAAAAGGCCTACAAGTAATTATTTGTGAGGATTTCAATGCTTTTTTCACTGCATGCCAAACCACTGTTCTTGATCTGCCCACTGTGCAGTCTCACTATCGCTTCCCTCCAGGTCCCCTTCTTCTCCACTACCTTCCATGTCATCCACATCCTCCTCTTGTGCTGCCTCAGTCTGACTTTCTTCCTTCTCCATCTTCTGCATTCCCTCTAAAGACTTCTGATCATTGGGATCCATACTGGAAATGGAAAATAAGTTACTAACCAATTACTTTAAAAATTACTACCTTCTGGAAAAGAGTATGCTTCGATCTTACTGGTATAGCCATAAGATGAAAATCTCAGCACAGAGGTTTGGAGGGAGAGAGAGAAAACTGAGATATGCTAATTAAAGTAGAGAGCTTCAAGTAAGTGATAGTAATCAAAAGCAACAAATTCAGCATTATTTCAAATAATGTGTCCCATTAGTATTTTGTAAAGGATTGAAGCACACATTAAAAGACAATGTACTGGGTAATAAACCAGTTGCAAAATTTGTAGTTCTGGTATCTGAACACAAATAACACTGATCAAAACATTGTAACTCTTTAAAAATGTGGGTATGGTGGCCCCCAATGAAACATTAATTCATGAATGAAGGTAGTAAAAATAACAAATTCATTTTCTGCCCTAAAAGGAAATCCATCTACCCACAATCTCCACAATTTGATTTTTTTTCCTTTACTTTTCCATGGTGACTTATGCTGAGATATGGCTCTATGTATGGCAGTAACACTCTTGGCACCATGGAGAAATTCATATTAGAGCCCAAGAAGTGAATGGGCTATTCAGCATTGGGAAGCAGCCAGGTCTGACACTGTCTTCATTGCATCCACACAAGCTTATTGCAGCAGGGGCCACTGGGCAAGATGACAACATGGCAGCTAATATTTCCTACCTCAGCTTGTAGGCTCTTAGACTAAATGTGGCACTCTTGCAGCTACCTTAGCTGATACCAACTAACTACACACAAACCAGCAAATAGAAAGAAAATAACAAAATTAAAAAGATCCAGATTCCTGAGACTTTGATTACTGAATGCAAATATAAAAGGAAAGAAATGGTTTATGCCCAAGACCTTTCTCATACTGAGTTCCTTGCTTATCACCACACTATCAGAACATAAGAATAGTTTCTGGAGTAAGTCATTTGGCCCTTCAAACCTCTTCCACCATTCAAAAAGGTCATGGCTATTCTTTGCCACTTTCTGAATTAGCCCCATATTCTGATTCCCAGCAACCAAAAATCTATCAATCAATCTCTGCTTTGAATATGCTCAACAATTCATACATCCAAAGCTTTCCGAAGTAGAGAATTCCAAAGGTTCATAAGCCTTTAAATGCTCTCATCCTAGTCCTAAATGGCTAACCTCTTATTCTGAAACTGTGACCCCGCACCCCCACTCCCCCAAACTAGTTCTAGCCCCCTCAGCCTGGGCAAACATCTTCTCAGCATCTATCCTGTCAAATCCTTACGAGTTTTATACTTTTCAATGAGATTGCCCCCCAATTCTTCTAAACTGTAGGGATTGTAAGCCTCAAACAACTCAATCTCCCTTAATAGGACAAACCTCCCCATCCCAAAAATCAGTCTAAGTGTACATTTGTTGTATTTCTTCTAAGGCAAACTTATCCTCCTTAGGTAAGGATAGCAAAACTGTACACTGTGCTTCAGGTATGGTCTCCCCAATACCCTGTATAATTGCATTAAGACTTCTTTATTTCAATGGGTTTAGGATACAAGAGTAAAGGCAAAATGCCACTTTTCTTTCCTTATTGTTTTCTGTACCTGGGCATTAACTTTGAGATTCGTATACAAGTACACCCAGGTCTCTCAGCATACCTATAGAAGATATTACAATCGGTTTTTGTGTGTCTTTCGAATTTACTTCATATACTGTTTTCTCTTTCTTTAGCAATTCTTGGGCTATTCTTTGCAGAATTCTAAAATCCTCTCAATCCTCAGGCTTTCTATTCTCTTTGGCAGCATTATAAGCCTTTAACCTAACACTGTTGTTAACTTCTATTGTTAGACACAGTTGGACCACATCCCCATGCAGTGTTTAATTGCTTAAGGCAACGCACATGCGTTGCAAATTATAACCTAATTCTTCAAATGTTTGACATTGCTCATCTAATCTTATGTTCCTATTTTCACCACACAACTGCAGGGAGAAATACAGAATGGCTGGACACAGCCCCACGAAGAGATGGGATCATTCCAGGCAGTTCAAAAAAAAAAGAGTAGACACCCTAGAATGTCATGAATATCTAGCTCTTAGTAAGAGCCAAATCATTCTGAGTTATCAATAGAGTTACTAAACAAACTGACTTGTTCTCTAAGAAATCCTACTTTACTCCAATATGAGCATTCTCTACTCTATTTTTATAAATTGACATCTGATTACAATCATTTCTTTATAAAAACAGCAACATTACCTTGCATAATATTAAGGGATTTTGAATGAGCACAGAAGATGGGAAACCAGAGTCCTTCATAATTTGTCAAACTTCACCTGGCAATCTGCAGGCAAGTGCTTTATTCCCCCAGTCCTCCCAGATCTGCTCCCACTGTAAATAATTGCTGCTCAATGATTTAAAAACTGTCAAACTTCCTCAACAATTGCGGATGAGCACAAATGTCAATTAAAACAGATTTAAATTCATTTGATTGTGATTTTTATGCTTGTTTCAGAACCTGGTCAGTTAATTTGTCCTCGCCATGACACGTAATTTCTAAATGCCAAAAGACAACCATTAAAAAGAAAACAAGTACAGTTTAATTGCAGGCAACAACAAACATTTTTGTTTAGCATACCTTAATGCAATGCTGTACTGGTCCATCGCTTCCTGATAATCACTTACAGCTACGAGAAAATCTCCAAGCATCCGATGCAGAACACAAACACTCTGATTTGCCAGTGCATTTCTCAGAAGTGCTATACCTTCTTCATACTTCTGTTCTCGACCTATCATGAGTTAAAGAGATTTTAGAAACCATGGAAGTAGTCTTCAAACATTCACAGTACAGAATATAAAGTTATTTTAGTTATAGTTAAATCTTAATACTATCCCTTCAATTTCCCCGGCACTAGGCATGTCACCTGTTTACAGGCTGACCATTAGGTGATGTAGTGGTTCATTTGCTCTAGTTTTCCTTTCCCATCTATGGAGAAGCATTTTCCTTTTGCTCTAGCCTCTCCCAGATGGGAAGAGTGAAATTAAGGATCAACCATTTGTAAATTCAATCTTCTTTCACCATGAATCAGTACCTCAATATTTTCTTTTTAATTGAAAAGCAGAGCACTAAGCCTCCCAACTAACTTTTAAAATACACTAAAATTTAGTCTATAGGACATGATTACATAATGGTTAATATTACCAGAATTAGGCAATAAAATGATGCAATACTTAGAAATATATTTATGTATATTTCAGAGGAGTTCAAGCACATAAGGAAAACAAAAATCAGATTCCACTCTGGTAAATACATGTTTAAGTCTTATTTATTGAATATTTTTTACGTCTTTATCTACTGGTCATGTAACTTCTCACAAAACTTGGGGAATATAGGTTAAATAATGACATTTTAAAAAAATGTGATATAAAGCAACGCAGAGTTTGGAAATTTATTCTTTAGCATTTGTAAACCAAATTTTCAATATCCTTTGTAACTACCTTTCCATTAGATGATACAACCAAACTTTAGAGGATTAAAGTGGCCATAAAATAGTTCTCTTTAAAAAGAAAAAGAAAATGGAAACAAATTCTGGGCTGTTGTGTCAAGCAAAATGGAAGCTGCATCCTTCCTAATTGCTCCAAAATTTGCTAGAAAAAAGAAAAAACACTAACAATTTAAACACAGGATACAGCATATGGGTTTGACAAATCTCATTTTAATTCAATTCTTCACACTCTTCCATTTTTGTCAAATGTGTTGTTAGACAAGCGGTGGAAATTTTTGAACAGCAGGCAGAATGTCCAGTTTTTTTTTTATAAAGTGTGCAAAAATGCATGTTACATTCCAAATGAAAAAAACTGATAAATTATATTGGATCTCTCATTTTTGCAAGGACTGTCAACTTTTTCCACTATAATTCTTAATGATTAAGATTGGCATTCTTCCATCTGCGAGGGATGATGGGAACGCAGCCTCAGAATTTGGTGAGGTCAGATGAGTTCATCTGCTGCACTGCTTTAGATGGCTAAATAAGCCAATTCTGGGAAGTCAAAGTCTGCCACAGGCGCCACAATGAAGTTGTCCCTTGCCGGTGACGTGGGATGATCTCTGCTAGTGTCTTGTTTGCAGGGCTGGCATCGTCTTTGGAGCTTCTGAAACCAGGTCATTCTGTGGCGTACCCCTGTCTACAGCTGGTGTGGCCATTTGCATTAGTCACCAGTTAGAATGCCAGCTAGACCACCCTACTTGTCATGATTGATGTTGAGGGCTTTTATATTTCTTTAGACAGCATCCTTGAATCAGATTCTGAACTATAATGGAAGCTACCCATGTGAAACTTATCAGGCTGCAATTACGTCCCTGCACACGTTTAAGATGGTGCAGCATAACCATTGGCAGGAGACTGTAATTACATCATTGCCAGCTTTACAACAGCCTAAACATAAACATAAGAATCTATAATAGAAATTTTAAAAATGATGACTTTAAAATGGGAGTGAATTACAGATGTATGCCCTGATCTAATTATTTCCATAACCACACTTCACCTGAAGACTACATTTGCTCTGGACTCCCAATGTGCAACATAGTGAAAGATTGATTAGTATATATAAAACATTACATAGTAGCAGAGAAACAGGCCATCCAGATGAACAGGTCCATTCCAGTCTTTAGGCTTCATACAAGCCTCCTCCCACCCTTCTCATTCGACCCCATCAAAATATTCCTCTTTCCCCCCGTTCCTCATTTGCATAAAAATGTAAGTCTTTCTTTTTATCCAGCTTCCTCTTGAATTCATCCATGCTATTCACCCCAACCACTCCCTGATGTAGCAAGTTTCACATTCTAACCATTCTTTCAGTAAAGATATTTCTCCTGAATTTCTTATCACATTTATTTGCTTTATCTTACATTTAAGGCTTTTAGTTCTGGTCTCACCTGCAAGTGGAATCCTCGGGCTGGATTTTGCTGCCCCAAAGACAATGAGTTTACCCCAATGAGTTTACCATCATTACTCAGCAAAAACTGACAGCAACTTCTGATGTTTGCACGTACGCAGTTAACACGGAGGTCTAGAAGTTGCTGTCAGTGATTCCCTGATCCTCCACAGGACGTGAAGTTCTTGCATAAATCAATTAGAAGCCATTGATTCAACGTGAATGTCCACTTTTTAGTCCCACTGTACAGACCCTTTAAAAAGTTACACCTTGTTGAATGAAGTGTAACTAGGTTTTTAAAGGTATACTAAGACATGCCTATTGTTGAACAGCCTCTCTGGCCCTGAAAAACTAACTTTCTATTTGTGGGACATTATATTCCTTCATTCGGGGCTATGCAATCCACAGATTCTTGATTTTCTTTAAAAATTTGCAATTTTTCAGCTTTCACATTAATCCCATATGCACGCCCCAATCTTTATTTCACTTTGAGATTATAAAACATGAATGATTAAAACCTGCTTGTTAATTGCTTGTTTGCTTTCAGAGAATTCTTCAATGCAATTGGCTGCTTAGCCCGTCGGATGACGGCATCCACCAATAGAGGTAAGATCTTCTGCAGCTGGGGCCAGAATGAAATTAATCTCAGAAAGCAGAAATCTACACCAGGGATCACTAGATCTTCGTGGGCAGCCTTGTTTGAGATCAGCAGAGTGTGCTATCACTTCACCAGTGACTACAAAATCCAGGCCATTATCTTTGCATCTACCCTACTGAGCTCTTATTTGAAAGAATTTCTTCTAACTCTATCTGTTCTAGGATCAGCCATGGCTTAGTGGGAGCATACCTGCCATTGAGTCAGAAGCTCACCACAAACTTGAACCAACACGTTAATGCAGTACTGAGCAACTGCTGCATTATTGGAGATTCCATCTTTTATGAGGTGCTAATTGAGAACTTATTTGCCCTCCTCAGGAGGATGACAAAATCTCATAGTGCTACTTGAAGAATATTGGAGTTCTCCCATTTTCCTGGCCAATGTTAATCCTTCAAAGACAGGTTAAATAGCCTTTCATCTCATCTCTGAATGTGGTGTTTGTTGTGTGAAAGCTGGCTGTAACATCTGCCTACAAAGCAAATCATTACACTTCAAAATTAATTTACTAGTTGTAAAGTGCATTGTGTACATCAAGGATCTGAAAGCTGCTATACAAATAACTCCTTTCTTTCTATTAATCCTCAATCTATGCCTGCTGGTTACCAATTTACCAACTAGGGGAAACAAATAGAAACAAACCTTTCAAATCCCTTTGTTCTCTCTTTATGTTCTGATGATAAAAGCCTCAACTTTTCAAATCTTCCTTAATAACTATCAATCTCATTCTTAGTTTCTCTGCATTGAATTTTTATGGTACCCTTTCCATGCTTCTAATATCTTTCCCAGTGGGGTGCCCAGAAGTACATGCTATATTCTTACTGTGACCTAACTAATGACTTGCTCATATTCAATATTTTCATAGGGACATTCATTATGTAACCAAGGGCACAAACTGAAGTCCATGGATGGAGCACAAAATATCAGTAAATGTATTTTCACCTCTTCCTTAATTTCTATCACAATTAAAGGCTATACTTGAAACTGTACTAACTCATCAAATAATTTTTAAAATACCCAGAAAATTAAGTTTCATTATACCATTGTTTATCATGATCAATTCTTCCAACACAAATGATAGACAAATATAGCTTACTCAAAAGTTCTGCCTTTTTCACCACTGCTTTCAGGTAATCTGATTTCTGTGCCAGAGCTTTATCCAGCAGTGTCCTTGCTTTCTCTTGCGTCATTGGGTCTTCCAAGCATACAGTGGCAAAAAGGGTCAAGGTCTGGGCATTTGGACCGAGTGTTTTGAAGACATTATTCGCCATCACCATTGCTTCACGTATGCTGTTTGAAGCCAAATAGCATTCAACTAGACCTGCAACAATAAATTAAGATGACTTTTAGAAAAATCGTTAATATTTAAAATGTCAAATAACTAAGAAGTTGTTAAATAAATACTTGGTAAAACTAATTAATTTTGTGTTCTATCACGGTAATGTTTTGAAGCTACAACTTAAACTGGGACAAAGGCTCCCTGATGAGACATCTAAAAAAAAAACTAGGGCAGTTGTCACTGGACCAGAGAAGGTTAAAAGAAGGGGATGATCTCCCATGTGTTTGGAATTATGAAAGGGTTTGAGAAAGTAAATACCAAATCAGTGAAACCAGAAACAAGTCACTTCGACTTTGGATTTGGAGTAGAAGCATGAAGGGAAAGTTAGAATTTTTCCACACAGGTTATTAAGAATATTGAAGTCACGTTTTTATTTTAATTCATTCACAGGATGTGGGTGTCGCTGGTATTGCCCTCGAGAAGGTGGTAGTAAGCCACCTTCTTGAACTACTGCAGTCTGTTATTTTGTCATAGATGTCTGATAGAACAGAGTGGTTTGTTTGTTTGCTGTGTGACTGGAGTCACATACAGGCCAGACTGGTAAAGATGGCAGGTTTCCTTCCTTAAAGAACATTAGTGAGCCAGGTGGGTTTTTATGACAATGTGGAAGTTACATGGTCACCATTACTGATGCTATCTTTTTAATTCCAGATTTAACAGAATTCCCTACGTGGTAGGTTTTCAACTCAAGTCTCCAGGTCATTAGGCCAGGTCTTTGGATTATTAGCCCAGTCGCATAACCACTATGCTAGCAAATTGTCTGTTTTTTTTTGTGTGTTTATTAAAAGAACTTTATTAATTGCATGTCAATCTCACAGTGTTGAACACTAGAAGCTGAGGCTAAGCAAAATCTTCAGGTATGGGAGAATTAAAAAGGTTGGGTATAATGGTACTAAACTACCAGTGATCGCTTCCTTGTATTGCTCACCACTCAAACCCCCATCCCCTTATAATCAGAGTTGCCTTACGCATTGAAAACAATAAGGGAAGGGGTCAGTACGAGGAGATGAGGAGGGGTGGGAGTATTGATGGACAGCATAGATGAGGGAAAAAGTGGGCGGAAAACCCTGAAAACCATGTATTGAGAATAAGAAAAAGTTTGTAAAACTAGAGATAGTCTTTTAAAATAAATAATTTTAAATATTCTTTAGAGATGGGAAAAATGTGTATGAACAGAAACTGAACAGGGCCAAGCCCACAAAATCAGCAGATGTCTGGAGGGAGCGAGCCCACACTGTGCAGAAGGCATAGGGAGGCTATTGCATTAGTGTGTGGCGCTGAGCCCAGGGGCAGCATTGGCAGCCAGTGGCTGAAATTACTTTAAAATTAGCTCTGGGATAGTGCCAATGGCTGAAATGATGCACCGACTTGTGAAATTAGGACCAATGGAGGTAAAAACTGGCCGACTGCCATGGAAGAAGCTGATGTAGAGAGGAGAGTACAGATTGCTATCAGGAGTTGTTAAAATACAGTAAAAGAATTCGGGGGCTGTGGCAGGAGCTGAGCAAGTCCAAGGCCAGCTCCTGCTGGACAAGAGGAAGAGGCAGCGCAGGAGGTAAAATCTTCTACTAAAAACAACGGAGTGGGGTGGGAGGGAATTAAGAGAAAAATTTAACAGGAAAGAGCAATAATATGAAAATAAAATCCACGATGTAAAAGTTTAAAATTCAGCTTACAGTGAACTTATGATAGGGGAGAAAATAATTTCCTCCCCATGCCAACCAGGTAAACTGACCATTTTGTTCTGTTGCCACCTAAACACCAGAGTCTGAAATTGCTTGCAGACTCAGAGCAATTCTTTTAAAATATTTCAGTATCACTGATATATTAATTGGAAAATTTCATTTAAAAAAGCAGCATAACAAATGAATTTGTTGCATACTAATGTTGGCATTGAGATGGATGATCAGCCATGATCTAACTGAATGGCGGAGCAGGCTCGACAGGTCGAATGGCCTACTCCTGCTCCTATATCCTAACAAGTGTTTGTGGACAAATTTAAAATGGGAACTCCCTATCAAGGGATACACACACAACTTTTCATTCGAAGGTGCAAATACATATATTATTACAATATATAAAGAGGTTGGATAAGTTGTGGCATTGTTTCTTGATCTGCCCAGAGCCACTGAAGCTCTGCTCTCTTTGTGAAGGGTGCAACATCAAATATTGCAGCAGCAAGCAACAGATCAAATGCAGAATTCAAAGCTATTCTGCTTTACCATTATTTACACATGGATTTTATACAACTCAACTAAACCCTTAATATACAACTACTACAAATTTTAGGAAATTCAGTGTTTTCCACAAGGATGTTAATAAGAAACTTGCCTTCATAGCAATCCATTCGGCATGGAGCAAGGCGCATTGCTTCTCTGAAATGTATGATAGCTTCTTGGATTCTGCCTAGGGCTCGCAAAGCTGCACCTTTTAATAGTAAGGCTTGTACACTGTTGCTATTCAGCTGAATTGCTTTTGCTCCCAGATACAGCGCACGTGAATATCGTTTGCTGTACAAACACTGATACCTGTGGACAGAAAGGCAAAGAAATGAATGACAGATATCATTTCTAATATGCTAAAACATATCCAATTGTGAGTGGCATTTTTTTAATGTTAACTGCAGAAAAATCCACTGCATGGGCTGCATGATACTTCCTGTGAGTTACAGTCTGCTTGTTTGATTAAGTCACATCAACTTCACAGTACAATTGGATTCAAATATATGCTCACTGCAATATGGTCTGGGCTGCAGAGTGGCATATGGGAATTACAGTGCCATTGTTTCAATTAAAATTTCCACAAATATTTAGAGATCAGGATTGCTTGATGTCCTGCATTAGGCTTTGCATACTGACAGTGGAGGGCAGGGGGAGGGGTGGGGCGGTGTGATCAAAGGGGACTTATTGGAATGACAAAGATGGAATGGATATGTTTATGGGTCAGTTTACAATTATTTTCTTAACGGGATTCTGTTATGCAAATTTTCTGCCCCTGCAATGCTACATTTGGGGTGTCTCAAGAAACTATGTTTGATCCCAGACCTTCCTCACCTACACACCATCCCTTGGATAATTCCATGTCTGTACAAGATGTAGTGTGCACACGGCATGCTGACAACATCACCTTTATCTCACCTCTTTTGCCCCCTCCACTAATTATGTTGCCAGATGGCTTGTCTGAATTCCAGTCTTGAATGAGCAGCAACCTCCTCCAGATAGTCACTAGCAGGACTGATGCCATGTCTGTGAGACCAATGATGCTTTTACCCCCTACCATGCCCACCCTCTCATGCTGAACTGAATTCAGGTTCAGGGTTCTATTTAATCCTGAATGTCTGACCTCCTATCTACCTAATTACAAAGACTGACTACTTCCACCTCCATAACTTTGTCTATCTCTACCCTACCATCAGTTGCTAAAATTCTTGTATGCCTTGACCACCTCTAGCCACAACTTTTCCAATGCTTTCCTAGCTGTCTCCCATTGGTCACCATCAAGAAACCAGCTCTTCCAAAACCATATCTGTTCTCACCTTTGCACTTAAATCCATTCATTGTCTTTCATCTTCCTACCTCTGTAACCACTTCCAATTCTTTATTTCCACTCTTTCTACTAACTTATCAATTTATCTGACTCTGGGCTCTTTCTCTTCACCCTACCATGTATAGCCTTTCTTTCAGCCAACCAGACCTATGCTTTGGAATTTCCTCCTTCAGACTACTCAATCTTTCCACCTCCCACTTTGCCTAAAGAGCCTTCTTAAAATGCACCAAGTTGTAGTGACTTCTCCTAATATCACTTTCTTTGCACCTCAGTATTTATCTTCTCCTTAGTCACCTGAAGTGCATCGGGCATTTTTTCTATGTTAAAGGTGCCACATAAATGTAAAACTTTGTCAAATCAATGGCATTTTCAACTACAATTACAGGGGGCCATTTATTCATTCATTAATTGTCACTTGTATTCAGTCAAACCACAATTTCTTTATTGACAAATCTGGTCAGATTTGCTTATTTTCCCCCAGGTTCATTTGACTTTCTGTTCAAAGAAATGCTATGTTTGTGACCAAGAGAAAAAGGGGTTACAAATATGAACTGATTAAACTAGTTTAGTGCTCAGAATTGCAGCACTGAGCACTATAATTAAAATACTTTGTCACACCACTTATTAGATTTTATTCTATTGGATGGTTACACTAGGCCTCAAAAAATATTGGGTCTCAAGTAGGTCCCTTAATGAGGTGACCCAATTTCTAATCCATAGCCAACTTTATGAGCTGAGCAAAAACATATAATTGGTGTGGTCTGAATAATCATGACCAAATGCAAATGTATACAGCATTCTCTTTAACTATATCTTACTATTTGTAGCACTGTTGAACTTGTATCAATTGTGCTGTAAACAGATTTAATTTTCTTCCCTTCATATACACAAACACCACTGTAACAGAGAAGTCAGTGCAGAGAAGACAATTGATATTCATTATTTGGGCTGACAAGTAACATTTGTGCCACACAAGTGCCAGGCAAAGATCATCTCCAACAAGAGAGAATCTAACCAACTCCCATTGGCGTTACCATAACCGAACTTCCCACCATTAACACCCAGGGTGGCGGGGCAGAAGGTTACCCTTGACCAGCCATACAAGCACAGAGAGGGTAAGAGTCTGGGGTTTCTGCAGCAAGTAACTCACCTCCTAGCTCCCCAAAGCCTGTCCACCATCTACAAAGCACAAGTGAGGAGCGTGGTGGAATACTCTCCACTTGCCTGTAAGAATGCAACTCCAATAACAATCAAGAAACTCAAAATCATTTAGGAGAAAGCAGCCCCTTGCTCAACACTCCATCCACCAGCTTAAACATTCACTCCCTCCACCACAGTGGCAGCAGCGTGTGCCATATACAAGATGCATTGCAGCAACCTGCCAAGGCTCCTTCGGCAGCACCTTCTAAACCTGTGATCTTTAGAAGGATAAGGGCAGCAGATGCACCATCACCTGCAAGTTCCCCTCCAAACACACCATCCTGACTTGGAATTAAATCATTGTTCCTTCACTGTCACTGGGTCAGAAACCTGGAACTCCCTTTCCAACAGCACTGTGGGTGTACCTACACCAGATAGACTGCAGGGACTCAAGGCGACAGTTCATCACCACTTTCTTAATTTCTCAAGTTTTACCAAAACTTATTTCTGTATGCAGTAATACACTATATTTGGGATATTCTTGGTCTGCACCACAATTCCAAGTTTCTGATTTGGGTCAAGCAGTTGGGGTTGGGGGAAGGGAGACGACAGACATAAAAGCAGATATTTGTCAATACCTTATTAGGGGGTGGGGTAGGGGTAAAGGGACAACTTCTTGCACAGCTCTTGCACACCTCCTGGTAGCTGGGTCAAGATCAGCAGAGACTATACCTAGGAAGAGCTGAAAGATGCTGTGGATTTTGGGTCCCTATGTGTCACCTATGAAGAAACCTGCACATACAGAACTAGTGGAAACCTGTGTAGCAACTTTGGCACCAACACTGCAGTCACAATTACCTGGACAGAAATCACCTATAGTATTATTAATCATAATATTACCAGGAAAAAAGGGCTTTTGTTTCTTCCTGTAAGGTAAATTTAAAAACTCAATACTTACCCTGAGACAACCCATGGTTCTGCATGCTGATCAGAAATGTTGAATAAACGTCCACCTAAATTTTCGACATCCTCTAGTCGACCCTCACCTGCCAAAAGGTACCCATATACATCCATTCCTAAAGAGAGGGTAAGTTTGAAAGCATAATTCTATCAGATAGATCACTGTAATGCCGTATTTAACTCTATATTTCTAAGTGTTGTACTGAAACTTGTACACATCCAATATTTTTATTTCTGTTTAAGTATTGCTCAAGAAATGTACTCAGTTGAATAGTCAATTTAACTCTCATTGTGGCTTTAAACTGGCCCAGTAATCCAGAGGCCCAGGCTAATGTTCTGGGGACATGGGTTCAAATCCCACCACAGCAACTAGTGGAATTTAAATTGGACTAATAAAATCTGGAATTGAAAGCTAATCTCAGTAATGGTGACCAAGGAACTATCAATTATCATAAAAATTCATTTGGTTCACTAATGTCCTTTAGGAAGGAAATCTGCCATCCTTATCTGGTCTGACCTACATCTGACTCCAGATCCACAGTAATGTGGTTGACTCAACTGCCCTCTGAAATGGCCTAGCAAGCCACTCAGTTCAAGGACAATTAGGGATGGGCAACCATGCCAGCAGTGCCCACATCCCATGAAAGAATAATTTTTTCAAAAAGTAGCCCAAATCTTCAGGTGCCCTCTTTAAAAGAGAAATTGAAACTATAATTTAGCAAACAGATAAACAAACAACTAGAAATTGCAAATGTGTTGGCACCTATTTGTACGTTACTTACCCTTAATTATATATGGATCCAGCATCTGAGCCTGCTCAAACTTTAAGATTGCATTTTTGTTGTCACCCACTCTAAAATACAAGTCTGCTAGGCTTCCCATTAAATCCACATTATCCCGCAATAATGACTTTTTCTCCAGGGAGCTGTGAATATAAAATAATTGTAATAGTGCAGTGATTGGAAGGCTACCACTTTAATATCTCTTTTATGCCTTTCTTCTACAAACAAGCATCCAGCAGTCACTGGGTACTAGCCTGTCTAATGAGCTACATGACAACCCATCGGGTGGGAAATGCTAAAATTTTTAACATTATAAAGCAAAAACTAACACTTTCCACAGAAATCTCATTATATAATCTGCTTAAGTTCTTCAAAAATCTTGAACAATATGGTTAAAACAATAAAGCACAATTAAGTTTTTTAGCAGAATATAGCTAATGGATTATGGTTGTACTTGTGCTTAGGTGGGTCTAATTAAATGGAATAAAACAGGACCACATTTCTCCACAACTTTGTATCTTCAAATTAAACTTTTGTTCTTTTTTGTCCCTCTGTCTCAAACTACAAATAATAACTGAAGGACTGAGAAGCTTTAAAGAACAACAAATCAACCTCAGCTGAGGAGGTGTCCATATCTTTATTAGATAATCTCAGTGTATTAACACATCCATATCAGTATTCAGGACTGAGGAAGATGCCAATTAGCTCTCACACATCAGCAGATTGCGTGATTTTCAGTTTACAAGCTGACGCCTGCTCTCCAGGAGTAGTGCAGAATAAACTTAGTTTTTATTTTTTAAGTAGGTACTGGATGTTTAAAATACAGAACAGCAATGTCTCCTTTAAATAGAAAGGAACTTGAAACACAAAGGCCAGAACCGTCATTTTCTCCTCCTGCACAGTTTACAACATTTTCTTACCAGATAGTATTGATTGCTCTGGTGTTGTCACCAGTGTGAACAAAAGCATATGCCTTGATCCAAACAGATAGCCAGTCTAGATTTGGAATACTCTGAATCACATTCATAGTCAGAGATGCTACCTCTGCACCCTTCACTGAAAGAGACAGGAGACCTGGAGAAAAGAATGGGCAGGATATGAATAGATGACTTGCGGTTTGAAAGATTACAAAGCAGTTGGATATTATATACTTTGTATACAGGACTTCTTGGTTGTTATCTTTTTTGCAGTGCATGCATGTTACAGGATTTTCCTACACTGACCTTCTTATAGATGATCCAATATCCTATAGCCAATTTGACTCACTCCACATAATAAAGAAGCTGCTGAGCAGACTGGACACAGCAAAGATTATGGGTCCTGATAACATGTCAGCACTAGTGCTGAAAATGTGCTCCTGAGCTAACTGTGTCCCTGGCCAAGCTGTTCTAGTGTAGCTACAACACTGATATCTATCAGTGTGGGAAACTGTCCAGTTATGTCCTGACCACAAAAAGACATATCCGATCTAGCCAATTACCACCACATTTGAACACACAAACATCAGGAGGAGGATAGCAACTTTGCCTCCTTCGAATTCATACAGTAAAAAAGAGATATAGAAAAGAAAGATTTACAGTGCAGAGGCCACAGAGGAAAGAGCTATTGTTTCACGTGGGTCCAGAGTCAAAGTCCAAGAAGGTATTTTTTCATGGAGGTTGGCGGGCTGAAAACTGAAGTTGTATAATTCACTTTTCTGGCAATATTGGCTTCACATGATGAGACAGACACGCAGAGATGAACCAGTCTTGTAAGCGATGGTACAGAAGTTCCAGCCAAAGCAGTGTAGATGGGGCCAGAGGTTCAATTTAGGCAGAGCTCCCTTTCTGTAAGGCTGCTTGTAGGATGGTAAACAGCAGACTGAGATTTTGCAGTACAGCAGGGCAATATTACTGGTTATACAAGCTAGAAATCTATGTCACATGTCACCCATCTCTCCCCATTGTTTTTGACATGGGATGCATATCCCTCGTCTGGTCCCAGAGATGGTTAAATGCCTCAACCATAAAGAATTGAAAGGAAGGTTGCGGGGCCCTTTGTCCTAACAGACAAGTTTACTCTGGTTGGCCAACCTGAGTTATGAAATGCAGATGGCCTTTGTATAGTTCACTTTGAATTTGGTCTGTGCAGCGCACAGGGGTGTCGTTAGTGTCTCTTCAGGGATAACGAGGTGCAAGTTTTGTCATTACTGCAAGGTAGCTCCTTTTGTTCGAGGGTCACAGACAGACACAGATGATTCAGCTATTTTAAAAGGTCTTTGTCCAGTTTTTTAAGTTTCCTCACACCATCCATATACAAGGCACAAGTCAGAATGTGATGGAATATTCTCCATTTTCCTGGATGAGTGCAGCTTGACATCATCCAGGACAAAGCAGCAGCTTGATTAGTGCCCCATCCACCACCTTAAACTTTCACTCACTCCACAACCAGCGCACAGCGGCAACGGTGTGTACCATATACAAGATGTACTGCAGCAACTCACCAAGCATCCTTCGACAGCACCTCCCAAACCAGTGATTTTTACTACCTGGAAGGACAAGGGCAGCAGATTCATAGGGACACCACCACCTGCAAGTTCCTCTCCAAGCCACACATCATCCTGACTTGGTGCTATATTCCTGTTGCTTCATGGTCACTGGGTCAAAAAGCTGGAACTCCATTCCTAACAACAGTGACTGCACATACATCAGGTCGCCTGCAGTGGTTCAAGAAGGTGGCTCACCACACCCCTCTCAAGGGCAATTTGGGACAGGCAACAAATAGAATGCTCACATCCCTTGAACAAATAAAACAAACACAACAAACTGCAGAGAAAACCATATCTTTTAAGGTCATGCAGGCTAAGACTTGAATAGCCTAGTTCATTCCAGAGTGCATCCCTTAAAACATCAGCAAGATTTGAACCAGTTGTCAATCATTTTCAAGATAATAAACTAATGCCATAACATCTGTAGTGTCCAAAATAGACTAACCATTCTTATAGGAGAAAGTTAAAAGCTGCTGCAGCTGCACGTGAACATTCAGCATTAATCAGATAATTAATTAACCAAGTTTACTTTCAGCAAAAATATCAGCTTTACAATCAATTGAAAACCCTCAATTTCAAGAAGCTGGATTGCCATGGCAAGCGTCTATGAAGCTAGTGTGAATCTCACCTCTAATCACTACAGTGCATGGACACTACCCCATGCATCATTTCATTTCCATCACACTGTCTTCTGTCCTAATCTACATTTCTCTGACTAGCTCTTTGTTGCCACTTCTCCTTAACTTGTCATTTGTACCAATAAAACGACAGTTCGTTTGGTGTACAGGAATTTTGATTTTAAAAAAATCCTACCTAGTATCGCATCCAAAGCCAGGGGACACTGTCGTAATACTTCCTTATAACTGGTGACCGCTGACCTTTCCTGTCCTGCTTTCTTATACAGGTTTGCCAACATCATATTAATCTAGATTACAGAAAAAAAAGCAGTCAGTAACACAAAAATCTTAAAGAATTTATGGTCCTAGAATTTTCTCAGCAAAAGACAAGCAAAGTAGACATAAAAGCACAGTGCTACAAGAGTGAGGAGATAGGAGTTTTAAGATAATTGCCAGAGAAGCAATGACAACACGAATAAAAACTTTTTCACACAGCAAGTGGTTAGGATCTGGAATGCGCTGCCTGAGAGTGTGGTGCAGTGAGGTTCAATCAAGGCATTCAAGAGGGAATTGGATCGTTATCCGAAAAGGAAGAATGTGCAGGGCTACAGGAAGAAAGCAGGAAAGTGGCTCTAGGTAAATTGCTCCTGAGAAGAGCTAGAATAGACACCATGGGCCAAATAGCCTCCTTCTGTACTGTAACAATTCTGTGATTCAGAGTTAACTCCGGTGGCCCACCACTCTGCTGAGCTGTTGTGGGCCATGCAGTCAGACTAAGTTCGAAGCTGCATAAGAAATAGGAAAACTGGCAGAATAGTTGTCACAAAGTTGCTTGTGTGTTATTAGAAGCCCATTAAAAAATATACCAGAAATTGCTGGCAAATTGTCTGCCTGCACTTTCAGTCACAGTTGGTATGTTGGCAGTGGAAATCAGAAAGAGAGGTGGAAGGAAGCACCTGAAAAACAAATATATTTACCCTACAGAAAAGAGCAGACTCTCTTTAAGGCTATAAATGTTGTAAGAATTCAGCACAAGATAAATGATTCAGTAACAAATTCATGTTAAGATACAGTTAGGGTGTCAAATTAACCTTGTTTATGAGCTTTAAGACTTTATTTACAAGATGCAAAACCACTTTTTAGTTGCTCACATAGCCACAGAAACTGCAGTTTAGAACTAACAATTCAGAGCTCTGTAATCACAGAATCTCAGTGCAGATGAGGCCCTTCGGCCTATCGAGTCTGCACCGACACGTGAGAAACACCTGACATACCTCCCTAATCCCATTTACCAGCACTTGGCCCATAGCCTTGTGTTTCAACATAATGCATTATATAAACAAAGCATCACAATTTAAAACTGTGCTAGGTAAAAATTTAAGTTGCATCAACAGTATATGTGTTTGAACAAATCTGCTCATATTATTTTACCGAGTTTACACAAAGTACTTAAAAATTTACCTTTGGAGTGCGCTGCCTAGTGGATATGGTGTCCAGTATTGCAACTGCATCCCTTTCTTGACGCAACATTGTATAGCATTCAGCCATTTTATACTTAACTTCAATCTCTGAAGGCAGACACTAAAATAAACATAAGAAATTGTTAAATATGGTTCACCCTGAATTACACGGTTACCCGTTACAAATCTCAAGTATCACAAGAAATCACTCCACTACAGCTGACCGTACAGTGCCATAGAAAAACCTCTTTTCCTTCATTGTGCGGCATACATTGCTTCTTAGATCATTTTCTCAACAATTTGGGGATAGTGGAAAACACTGTAGCTGCATTCAATATAAGTTCTTAAATTGACAAATATTTTACACATTCAGTGCACTTATATTTTTCAGAACATGTTTCTGCACTTTCTCCTATCCAGGAAACTTTGCAGCTATATATTTAGAAAAGATTGTGAGCAAGGACTTCTGCTTCTGTATTTCCCAGTTTGCAACTTTCCACCCATTAAAATGAATGGATGGAAAATCAAAAGCTGATGACTGAGCATAAAAGTGGAAAACCTAGGCATATGTGCAATAAATACATTGTAAACTATAGATTATATTTTAATGTGTACAGCAGCAGCATGCCCTTAGTACTGTACCAACTCCATGATGGGAATTGTGAAAAGCAGTTTAAAAGAGGAATAACTACTCCTTGTGGTGCCAGCCTGAATTAGCCTATACTGGTAAATGGTTCTGTCACATCTACTGAAATTAACGTGCGCACACACATAAAAGAAGAAATTAATAAAACATACACTATACTAAGTTACATGCTCATTGAAGTGGTGGAAGGTATAAAATGAAATGTGAAACAAGCTATTGAACGGAGGTACAAATAAGTCAAAGTGAAATGTTTGAAAAAAAGCTACCAACTTCTGAAACTTTTCTGGCTCTCTGTTGACATCCCTACAAAGTAAACAGAACAGACCCATTAGGATAAGTCGAAAGAAGCTTATAAAGACACACAACAAAATATGACAACTGGGCCTTTGAATCTTGCCAGCAGTATCTACGAATAACAATTCTACCAAAGTGATCTGCACTTCATACAATTGATCATAACTACTATTTTCCTAATCTATCCAGCTGAGTTCAAGTATTTCACACCACTTTTAAAGCAGTGATATGGATGAAACAGTTCTGTGTAACAATGATTCAACTCCCTTGCTGCTTTAGTGGATAAAGGCACCGTGGGATATTTCACTAAACTATACAGATTGCAAAATATCAGGTTAGGTCACCCAATCTCAGGCAGGCTAACAACCAAGCTGCTGCAATTAGCTTCAGCACAATTGAACTAAGGAGAGAAAACTAAATAATCAGCAGGGCTCCCATCCCTGAAAGCTATCCAGTGACCCCTGGTGGAAAGTCTGCATACAACGTCAGGGTATAACAAAATTAAGTTTGGCTGCAACACCCTGCAAAAATATTGATACATGCAGTCTGGGCTCACAGATAAAGAATGGTCATTTGGATGAGGTGCTGAAGAGCGGTTATCAAAATTAAGCATCAATGAAAGATAGGCAGAAAAATGGGGAAGTGAGGGGGTGGGCAGGGAAATAAAAGAATGAAGAGTTTGCTCTTATTACCAATTGGACAGAACTCGAAGCAAGTGGACATCCGTTCTGGGTACCAAAATATGTGGTCAAATACATTTATAAAAACTCTCTTTAACATTACAAAAATATAAGTGAACAGTATGTTACTGCTCTCATGCATGAGCATGGTAGTATAGAGGTTATGGTACTGTGCTCAATTTAATAAATCTTTGTGGGCTGCCATCAAAAACATAAAATGACCAAGAAAGCTGTCAGATTGTTCTAAAAAGCCAACTGGTTCTTTAATGTGCTTCAGGGAAAAGAGCCTGCCACTCCTACTGGTCTGGCCTGCATGGGACTAGTCTTACACTATGCGACGGACTCAATTCCATCTGAAGAAGCAGCTCATGACCATGTCAAGGCAACTAGGGATGAAGATAAATGCAGGTTTATCTAAAATGGAAAAATAAGTTTAAAAACTGCACTCTGTGGCACAGAATGTGGTTTTGCATCTATAGTTCCCCAAACAATTTACAGATTTCAGCCAGCAAGGACGAAGCGATTAAATCATCCTAACCCAAATAAGGTCTCCCTAGTTTATGAAGAAGCATTTCTCAATGCCATAGTCAGGGTTTATTGTGATGTAATCCAATGAGCAAAATTTTATCTCCCCAAGCTAACAAACATCCACACTTTAAAAAAAGTTTGTTTCTGAAATCCCACCCTACAATGTTACTTACTTACAATGGTTCATAAAAAAAAATGACATGAATGGTTAAGAATTCTCAGAATCCTCTAGATCAGCAATGTGAAACTCAAATCTTCAAGTGTATGAATTAGATACATAGATTTATGATTTCAGAATGTTGATTATATTTTCATTGAGTACCCCCACAATAAACTTAGTTCTTCAAAGCTACTAGCCCGATCAACCAAATTTAGTTCTGAGTAGTAATTAATATCCAATTCTGACAAGGTAAGGAAAATAAAAAGGTGCCCTAGATTCTTAAGAGTTTTAGTTTTGCTTACTATGAATAATAACACCTAAGAGTCTTTGATGAAACTCTCCTATGATTGCTCTCTAATAAACAGCTCAGCCTGGTTGGCTTGGCTGGTCAACTGGTTAAATTAATGAGGAGCTGAGCCAACCAAATTAACAAAATACCAGATTAGATTCCTGATCTATGATGATTTACCTCAGCTGGGGGAGTTATAGCAACATCACAATTGATCTCTTCACAACAACTATTTGCATTTATATAGCATCTTTAACATAGTGGAACATTACCAAGGCCCCTCACAGGAATGCTATCAACCAAAATTTGACATCAAACCACTTAAGACGACATTAGGATAGCTGACCAAATATTTGGTTGAAGAGGTAGGTTTTAAGGGGTAACTTCAGATAGCAGAGGATAGTAGAGTGGTTTAGTGAAGGTATTCCAGAGCTTGGGGCCTAGACAGCTGAAGGCATGATTGCCAATGGTAACACAACTAAAATTATGACACACAAGAGGTCAGAATTAGACGAGTGCAGAGACCTCAGAGGGTTGCAGGGCTTAAGGAGGTTACAGAGATAAGTAAGGGTGAGACCATGGAGGAATGTGAAAACAAGGATGAGAAGCCAATGTATGTCAGTGAGCACAGAGGTACTGAGTGAACAAGATGGTATGAGTGAGGATAGGGGGAGCAGAGTTTTGGATAAGGTCAAGTTTATGGAAGGTGCATTATGGGAGGCCAGCTAGGAGAGCATTATAATAGCCAAGTCTAGAGAAAGCCTACAGCTGTAAGATATGAATGGGGGTTTCAGCAGCAGATGAGCTGAGGTAGGGGCAGAGATAAGAGATATTACAGGTGGTCTTGATGATGGGACAGATGTGGCTGAAAGTTCATCTCAGGGTCAAATATGATACCAAAGATGAGAAAACTCTTATTCAGCACCAGGCAGGAACCAGAGAGAGGGATGGAATTTGTGGCAGGGACCAAAGACAATGGCTTTGATCTTCCCAATATTCAGTTGGAAGAGCTTTCTGCTCAACCAATATCAGATACTAAACAAGCAGTACGTCAAAATCAAAGACAGTGGAGGAGTCAAGAGAGGTTTTCAGTTCATGTCACTGAGAGGCAGCATGTAGGTGAGAAATAGAAGGGGACCAAAGATAGATCCTTTGGGGGACTCCAGTGGTACCCCAATCTGTTCAAAGAATTGGGGGGGGTGCTGAGAGGGAAAGAATGGTGAAGAGAGTCAGCATATTTGCCCCAATCGCTACCCAGAAACACCTGATGGAAATGCATTTATATAGGTGCCAGGCGGGGAGATAGGCCTCGACAATGATGCAGCCTACTGTGAAGTAGTGTTTTGACAATCCCTATGTAGACTGACACAGGAAGAAAAGGAATTTGGGCTACTTCTGCACCTGGAGCTGAATTCCCCAGACAAATACCAGGAGCTTGTGGGGTGGGGTGAAGAGTGGAAACTGGCCTTTATGTAAATATTATAAACATATGTTTCCTAAAGGCATTTGATAAGCTGCCACCAAAAAAAGTTAACATAGAATTGCGGATAACATATTAGCATAGATGGAGGATTGGTTAATGGACAGACAGCAGTGAGTAGAGATACTTGGGGCATTTTAAAGTTGGCAGACTTACTAGTGGAGCACCACAAGAACATGTGCTTGAGCCTCAGTTATTTATAGTCAATATTAATGACTGAGATGAAGAGAGAGAGCAATATACAGTATGCTGACGATACAAGACTAAGTGGGAGTACAAGCTAGAGGAGAACACGTGGCTGCAAAGAGATATGGACAGATTAAGTGAATGGGAAACAAGGTGACAGAGCATAATGTGGGGAAGTGAGTGTTTATTCATTTTGGTAGTAATAAAAAAGCAAAATTGTTTTAAAAGGTGTGAAACTTTAAAATGTTGGTGTTCAGAGAGAATTGGATGTACTCATACAAGAAACAAAAAGTTAGCATACAGGTACAGGAAGCAATTAGAAAGGCAAATGACATGTTGGCATTTATTGCAAGGGGATTGAGTACAAGAATAAGGAAGTGTTGCTACAATTGTATAAGGCTTTGGCAAGACCACGCCTAGATTACTGTGCGTACTTTTGATCTACATGTCTAAGGGTGGAGTCTAGGGAGGTGGTACAATGAAAGTTCACTAAACTGGTTCTCGCGATGAGAGAGTTGTCCTAGGATGAGAGGCTGAGTAAATTGTATCTATATTCTCTGAAGTTTAGAAGAATAAGAGGTGATCTCAATGAAACATACATTGTAAGATTCTGAAGGGTCTTGACAGGGTAGATACAGAGGTTATTTCCTCTGGCTGGGAATCTAGAACACTGGATTGATCATTTAGGACCGAGATGAGGAGAAATTTCTTTATTCGGAGTGTTGTGGATGCTCCATCGTTTGAGTATATTCAAGGCTGGGGTAGTTTGACTTTCGGTCCCTCGGAGTTAAAAGCAGACAATCAGCCAGGATTGTACTGAATGGCAGAGCAAGCTTAAGGAGCCATATGCTCTACTTCTGCTCTGTTTAAATTCATGCGACAACGTTTTTAGTCCTTATACTTGGGATCTAAACTCAGGCAGAATATAACAAAATGTCTCCAGTCTCTGCAAATGCTCCCCTATAAACTATACTAGAAAGTGACTGCAAATATGGAATAGCATATAATGTTGTGCATCATTAACTTGTTTCTACAAAATTAAGTCAGTAAACTGGAAACAATATTGAGTTTACTGCTTACTGAATACGAAGAGAGCCATATAATGATGAGCTACTGAAATTTCTGCCAGAAAGTTGGTGTTATCTTACAAATCAAGTCACAATTCTCAATTGAGGTTCAGTCATGCTTACCCTTTTAAAGAATAAAGTAGTCCCCATGCACCATAAAGTCACAAGGTTGCTACCAGTGTTCTGAAATCAGACAACACAAGGCATCCAAAGTGGTCTATAGTTACCCCCCCCTCCATCCGCCATTTCCCTTCCTCTCTCTTGAAGGGGCACCAAACCACCAACCTATCCACCCAAAAGCAACTTAGCTGAATCTGGAAAATCATGTGTAAAATTGTGAGCAACCTCTCATACAAAAAAAAAAGACTTGCATTTATATATTGCCTTTCACGACCACCATCTCATAAAGCCTCAGCTTGCTGCACAATATGTGACCTCCCTACCAATTGTTTTGGCATTCAAAAATGCTGTTCAGTACGAAGAAAGCATTTAATACATTGCTTCAGAAGCTATACTACATCAAATACATATATACTCTATATTGGTCACAGTCGATGTCAGTGTTTTTAAGCATTTAATCCAAAGGAAGCCTGATGCCAGGACAATGAGGTCCACACTATAGATATATTAACTGTGCACTTTTTTCTATTCCATTTTCTTCCCTTGGAATCCAGGTCACTCACCTTACATCCTTTCTCAGCTGCAACATAAGTATCATCTGCTTTTCTCATGGCCATCAATACCATAATTTTATCACCAAGAATGTGAATTCAAGCAGAACCAGTTAGTACTTGACGAGGGTCTCGAACAAGAGCATGGAGCTCAAAGTTCTGCCATGGGATTGAACCATTTCTGTAACTGTCTGTTATTCCACCCCTTCCCATGGCCCAAGCTAAATCTCTCCCCCAAGTCCCTGTCACTGCTGTCAGCGTATACTCGAGATTTTCCATCTCCCTTAATACTCTTCCTGAGCTCATCTTATCCTCCTATATTCCCATAAAATTGCTAACCACTCAACTTTCCTAACATTGTAAATGACTCCCGCTCTCTTGCAAAACTGTGTTAATCGCCCCTTACAGTTAGCACCCCATCATCAACCTCCCTCTCCTTTCCAAAGATCCTGAGCAAATTTTTGGCTTCCAATTTATACATACCTTTTCCACATTCTTGAATCTTTCCAATCAGGTTTCCAGCCCTGCCACAGCACTGAAACAGCTCCATCTAAACTCAAATTACATTCTTAGTGACTATGGTGGATTAACCATCCTTGTCCTCTCTGCAGCCTTTGACACAGTTGACCAAATCCTCCTCCTCCTCCCATGCCTCCCCTACATTGTCCAACTCAGTGACACTTTACTTGCTTGAACCTGCTCTTACTAATCCAATTGCAACCAGATGATCTCCAGAAACTGCTCATTTTTTTATCCCTACATTATCTCCAGAGTCATCCCAGGATCTATCCTTGGCCCTCTTTTCCTCATTCACATGCAGCCCCTTAACGACAGTTTTTGACACAGTCAGTTTCCACTTGCATGCTGATGGCACACAACTGTACCACTCAACCTCCTCTTTCAGAATTGGCAGCACCTCTGCCAACCTCTCAGCCCCCTGTATTGTCTAACCTTGAATGAACTCCACTTTTTGTCAGTTAAACATAGGGAGGACTAAAGTTGCTATTTTTGACTCCCACCACAAACTCTGTACCTTGCCATTGATCCTATCCCACTCCCTGTCAGGATTTAAAGGTGGACCAGTCTGCAGAATAAATGCATCGCACGTGACTCCAAGCTGAGCTTCTGGGCTCATATTTTAAGCACAAAAACCACATACTTCCACCATCATCATATTTCCTGCTTCCATTCTACACCCATTTGCCACTGAAAGCATCAACAATGCTTCTGTCACCTCTATATCTAATTATTCCAAAACTGAGGCAAAAGCAAAATACTGTGGATGCTGGAATTCTGAAATAAAAACAGAAAACGCTGGAAACGCTCAGCAGGTTAGGTAGCATCTGCACAGAGATCAGAAGGTTCGCTACTTGTTCCTTAAATGGAAGCACAGTCAGACTCCATCTACCGGCACCCTCCTCTCCCTGGCTGAACAACTTCTCCTTTAACTCCACTCACTTCCTTCAAATAAAAGGTGCTGCTATGGTTCCACGCATAGGTCCTGGCTATGCCTTTTTGGAGACATGTGGACCCTTCCTTGTTTCAGGCTACTTGGGGCCCCTCCATCACCTCTTTTCCTAGTATACTGATGACTGTATCACTGCCCTTTCCTGCTCCTGCCTCAAACTGGAAAATTTCATCAGCTTTGTTGCAAACTTCCACCCTTCTCTCAAGTTCACATGGTCCATCTCTGACTCTTCCCTTCTGCAACTTCCGTGTATCAATTTCTGAGAATAGTCTGTCAATCAATTTTCACTATAAGCTCACTGACTCCCACAGCTACCTTGACTGATTAAAGTCACAACCTGAAATGTTAACTGTTTCTCTCTCCACAGATGATGTAAGGTCTGCTGTGTATTTCCATCATTTCCTATGCTCATTTCAGATTACCAGCATTCGCAGTATTTCGCTTTTGTGTACATTTCCTTACATCCTACTTCCTGTAGGAATTCAGTCTATTCTCCCAGTTTCCCTGTCTCAGCCACATCTATTCTAATGATGCAACCTTCCATACTGGCGCTTCTGATATGCCTTCTTTTTTCCTTAAATCAAGGATTCTCCCACAGTGGTTGACTTCGTCCATCCCATTTCCTGCACTCTGCTCTCATCCCTTTCCGTCCCTCTCAGAACCATGATAGAATTCCCCTTGTCCTCATCTTCCACCCTGCCAACCTCCCTATTCAATGGGTCATCCTCTGCCTTTTCCAATAACTCCAGCATGATGCTACCACCAAACACATCTTCCCTTTCAGCATTTTAAATTGCCCCTTCCCTCCGTGACACCCTGGTCCACTTCTCTACCATTTCAACACTCGCTCTCCTTCACAATACCTCCCTATCTCCTCATGCCACCTTTCTATCTAAGCGTTCGAGATCCAACACCTGTCCTTTTACCTCCTCTCACCTCATCAGCCAAGGCCCCAAACACACCCTCCAGGTGAAACTGTAATTTATGTGTACTTTTCAAAAAAATCTAATATACTATATTCACCACTCACAACGTGATCTGCTCTACAATGGGGAAAACAAAAGTAGATTGGGTGATGGCTTTATGGAAAAACCTCCGTTCAGTCTGGAGCATGACCCTGGATTTCCAGTTGCCTGTCATTTTAACCTTGCTCTCATGCTGGCCTCTCTGTCCTCAGCATCCTGCAGTGCTGCAATGAAGCTCCACGTAAGCTCGAGGAAAAGGAATTTATCTTTCGATTAGGCATTTTACAGCCTTCCGAACTCAGCACTGAGTTCAACAATTTCAGGCCATAATCGCGGCCTCTATTTTGTTTCCTTTGTTGTTACAGGTTTTGATTTTAGTCTCCTATTTCCCTTGTTTTTGCTTTCAACAGCAGCTGTCCAAGTGGGCAATTATAAATAACCCAAGTGTCACAAGCATAAACTAGTTGTGCAAAATCATACGTGTGAATGTAATAAATTTTGTAATTTAATTCTATGTTATATTTTACTAATCGATTTAATATGTCAGAGCTAATGTAAAATCTAGACTGAAACTTGAATACTTCCTACGTCTAAGGGAGGTGGCTTTTATGACATTGAAGTTCCAGGAACTGGATTCAAAATTAGCAGGTACATACAGGCCCAAAGGAACATTTGGTCACTGAGCTCAGTGACTGTTCTAAATTCTCCACCTGACTGTCAACATATTACAAAAACAATCTGCAGAGCACAATGGGAAATACAACCACAGTGGAACCAGACACCTTCCCACCTAAATGCAGGAAACAAAGAGTTATGTTTCTTGCTAGTGACTAGCTCACAAGAGCATTTTCAGATCCCTGGGAAAGTTTCCTACCTTACCAAATGCATGGTGTGAATCCCAAGAAAGAAATAAAGGGATTGCTACTTGAAGTGGGGTTTGATAGTCTAAACTGAGTTGTCTGGTGGGTCCAGGCCTGGGGCGCAAAGCAACCCATAATTCAGGTATCTCAGTTGAAAAAAAACACTGGGAAAGCTGCTATAAGAAATATGTATTAAAAAAGCAGAAATACATGGTAGGACCGGTCTTTTAATGTTAGTAATAATCTATATCTGTAGGCTAAAGCACCAGGTTGTGTATGTCAAGGCATGCTTGAAGCCAAAACTAGAAGCAAAAAGTGGAAATGTTCCATTCTCCACTACGGATGCTCCCTAATAGGGCAAGCTCTCACCAAATTATACACATTTAATGCTGGCAATTTGTAGTTATTTAAATTAACAGCTAGTGGAAACTAGTGGTTTGAAAAAAATACCTGGCAACAATTTACAAACACAGATGGTTTGTACCTCAAAATGAAGGAAGCTCCTCATACTGCAACAGAGTGCACAACAACTGGATTGACTGGCTTAGTCACATTGCCATTACTGGGCAATTTACAACAATAGTTAACTACAATTCTGTACAAAATTACAAACCCAGCTGTTGAAAGTGTAACTTTAATCCGAGTTAGTTTACAACAGTGTTTTTTAAAAAATTTTTCTGACGGCAACAATCCCAAACAATGGACGGAATCATCCCAGATTTGCGCTAAGTGCAGTAGCAGGCGGGTAAAACGATGTTTCACTCACCTGCTGCAATGGCCGCATCATCCCAAACCTCACACATTAATTATGCATTCCATGGAAACACCGTTTCCATGGTGGGTAGGCCACCCGCCCACCACATCATTACCTCGCTGCTTCATCATGCCAGGCGCCATATTTAAAGTGCAGCCACGTGCACACCTGTCAGTGCTTCCAGCCCATGACTGCTGCACGGAAGACATGGCCCCAAAAGGCAAGATGACTGTAGCCCCCAGGTTCAATGACGTGTCCCTCGAGCACATTTTGAATGCAGGGGAGGCCTGCTGTGATGTCCCCTACCCTGCCCTGGCCACAGAATGGGCAGTAACATAACCAATCCGGCTTGCGAGGCGGTGGCAGCAGTGGTCAGCGCCAACACCCTGCAAAAGAGGACAGCCACCCAGTGTGGCAAGAGAATGAATGATCTCCTCCATTCTGCCAGGGTAAGTCACTCTTTTCATCACTCTCAACTCACACACTCACAAACCCATCACACATCCACAGGGCCCTCACTCACTGCCAGTTCAAGGGGCATCACCATTCACACTCTCACACACACCTTCATTGTCCTCATCCTGTCCATGGGATCACTCACCACCAACAAATGCCAGGCATACTTATCATCTGGCCTGGCAGGCATCCTGTTTACACTCCATCTCTACTCATGCAAGACAAGCTGGCACACAAGAGGGAGAGGTCACAGACTGGTGGAGGAATGCCTGAAATCAAGGTCCTCATGGACTTTGAAAACAGAGCCATCCAGCGGGCTGGCGAGGATCTGGACCATTCCTGTGCTGACGGTGAGATTGGCGGTGCTCAACCAACTGAGGATCTAGCAGTGGAACATCCATCAGAAAGCCATGCTGCGAGTGATGTGTCCTGTTTCACAGGCCATTGCCACACACTAATTATCTCTCCTTGCTTTCGCAGGCACATCTGGGAAACTGCCAAGAGAGTCCATGGCCCAGGGCCTCCAATCGAGGCCCAAAGGAAGCTCAGAACAGGAATGTGCTGAAACCCTCCCTGAAGACCAGTCACAGTCCTCACCCACGCCCTCCACCAGCGCAAACACACATCGGTGGATCCTAGCTTTACAGTAGTCTCAGGATCACGATCTGGTGAGCATAATCACACTTTGATCCAGAGCAGAAAACAGCAGGGACTTCCCAGGTGTCCTGGCACTCAGACTCAGCAAGTTTTCTGGCATCCAGCAGTCCTCAAAGTCAGATGAGGAGCCCCTGGACTTGGTCATGTCACAGTTGCTGGAGCTGCAAAGGCAAGCTCAGGCACATCAGGAAGGGATGTCTGCTGCACTCCTCAGATTGCAAGACACAATGAAGGAGTCTGTCCACCTTCAGGCTGAAGTGATAGCACCAGCGTGCCAACACACCAAGGTCAACACTGGTAGGATGGTGGCCACCATGGAAATCTTGGTCCAGGATGTTGCTCCTGCACTGCTGCGCGGGCTGAACTCCATCGCCAACGCCAAGTTGGCCTCCAACAGTATGTACGCAAGAGGGGTGCGAGGCAGCCTGATCTCACTCCAGCTACCCCTTCTCCTCAAGGAGTCAGCCAGGGGCCGTTGGGCACCCAAAGGGAGGTGGTTCAGCAGGTGTACCCTCCAGGGCCATCCATTCAAGTGACTCCGGGAGTGTCCGGCCCATCCGATCTCCTCTTCCTATGACCTCAGCAGCTCCAGCTCCACAGGCCATTGCCACACAGCAGGACTCTGAAAGCAGGCTGGGGCCCTCCAAGTCTCAGTCCTCCACAGGACACCCACCAAGGCGTCACAGACAGGGTGTAGCAGTCCGCAGGCTGCCTCCACCTCCGCTGTGGATACTGGGGAGCACCAAGACATAGCGGCAGGGTTTGGAAAGTTAAGATGATGTAACTCTTTCGAGTCAAAACCAAATAAATTAACAAAATCAGGGTGCCCATAGATCAGGAAAAAAGGTGTAGCTGCACAGCCTGGGCATGAATGTTAATCACATGTACATAATGTTCACTATTGTAAATAAACTCCCAAGAATGTCTCCCTGTCTATGGCTTCTTGTTCTGATGAGTAGTGTTCGTGTCACTCAGATGTGAAACCTTGGTCCTTGCACAAGATAAAGGCAGGTGTCTCAGTCCAGGGCCTCTTCCCTGTGCTTTGTGCAGCCTCCAAACCAAAGTGATGATCCGGCTTCACACTCCCTGGACATATTAGTGATGCCTGCACCTCGACAGTGTTTGTCACTGCTGCCAGAATGTGATTATGATTGTCACGGTTGTTATTATTGAGACTAGCTTTATATTCCAGTTTTATAATTTGAATTTAAATTCCATCAGCTGCTGTGGTGGGGTTTGAACCCATGTCCCCACAGCATTAGCCTGGGCCTCTGGATTATTAGTTTAATGACATTATCGCTACGCCACCATCTCCCCTTCTGTGGGCAGGCGTCACAGAGTTCCATCATATTCTCTGTACGCTCTCAGCACCTTTAAGATGGGGCTGGTCCCATCTCTTCAGCATCTGTGACCAGTGATGCTGTGCTCCTGAAGGGCTCAGGTGCTGAAGGTGGACAAAGGATTGGACGCTTTCAAAGTTTCATGGCTGCATCTCTATGATATGACCCTGATCACAAAGCACAAGCGAGCTGCCCTCAGCCAGACAGGAGTCAAACATTCTCAGATGCTATGTGAAGATCTAAGAAGTGTCCTCACTGCATGTCGGCATCTTCTTCCTGCAATTGAGCGACTATTAGGATCTCCCATGCATCTCCATGACAGGAGCATGATCACAGAGGGTATGTGCGCTGCCATAAGCCAGGCTGGAGTCAAACATTCACAGGTGCAATGTGAGGATCTATGGTGTCTTCTCACTGCATGTCATCATCATCCTCCGCAAATCTAGCAGCTATGAGAGCCTCCTGAGCGTGCCTGCCTCGTGTGGCCAGTGTGAGGCCCTCATCATCGTCTTCAACGACCTCATCAGAGCAGGGCTTCAGCTCCCGAATCTCCTCCTCAACCAGCTCCTCTCCCCATTGCAGCACCAGGTTGTAAAGGGCGCAGCAGTCCGCAACAATGCATGACACCCTCTGTGGGGGCAACCAGACTGGTCCAGGCACCGGAACCTTATTTTCAGCATCCCAATAGCTAGCTCAACTAAGTTACGAGCTGTAGCACGAACCTCGTTATGCCTTCGCCCTGCTGCAGTCTAAGGCCGCTGCATGGGTGTCATCAGCCAAATCCTCTGCGGGTAACCCTTGTCTCCTAGGAGCCAACCCTGTAGCCTATGTGGACCCTCGAAAACATCAAGAATCTGTGACCGACTTAAAATGTAGGAGTCATGGACACTCCCTGGAAACCCTGCGCAGACCTGCAGGATGCATTTGAGGTTGTCGCACACCAGCTGCACATTCAGCGAACGGAAGCCCTTGCAGTTGACATAGCCGACCCCTTGTTGTGATGGAGATTTGAGTGCCACGTGAGTGCAGTTGATTGCACTTGTGGGAAACCCAAGGTCTGGGCCAATCCAATTGCTCTTGCATCCTGCCTCTCTTGGTAACGGGGGAAATGCACAAAGTTGTATGCGCTTGCAAAGATGGCATCCTGAAAGGAGCCCTGAAAGGAGTCACTAGTGTAAAAATTGAGCGCCATGGTCACTTTCACAGCCACTAGCAGTGGATGTCTTCCATGTCCCCATGGCGCCAAATCCTGCAGTAGCTGGCAGATGTGACCGACCAGTTCCCTAAACATGCGCAGTCTTCGGCGACACTGGTTCTCGGTCATCTGCAGGAATGGAAGGCGGCGTCTTTAGACCCTCAGTCTACCTAGGCACCAACCAATGACAGCTCGCTGTGGCCCTTCCCCAGCCACCCCTTCTTCCCGAGGGTGCTGCTTCTCCTTCTGCACAACCAAGTGCCTCCATCGCTCTCTTCTTCATTGTCTCTGCTCTTTGCACACCACGAGGCATATGGCTAGTTCACCAGGTTCCATGCTCCTGATGTACTCCTCCTGCAGGATGAAAGAGAGAGATGCATGGGTTAGCTTGGGTATACTATGAACTTCTCTTCGTTAAGTCTGAAGGCCCCTTAACGCATCCCGAAGAGTGCTGGCCACTGCTTGGATGGCCAGAGTTTAGTGCGCTGCGTGGCTGCCTGAAACCCCAACCACCTCCACCTGACCGATTGGTGCCAGCCTTGCCCATTGGATGCATGCTATGCTCTCAGCTCAGGTGCAGGCATTCTCCTAACCCACACTGCAAGTCTGCACTGTTAGCTTGAACCATGGGGGAAGACTAGTCCAAACTGGAATGATGACATTGCAAGCGGCTGTGAGCGCCTCCACCAGTGACTGCTCCACGACCAGCTTTAGCAAGGAGATTGTACAACGTGCCTGGTCATTCAACTGTTCTGCAGTCCACTAAAATGCTTAGTTTGTAGTCTGTGCCCAAGGGTGAAAAGCACTTGGTGGCAGTTTCATGCCTGTGTGTTGCTTGAGTGGTCAGATAAGCTAGAGGCCTGACTCCATGCATGTCAATGTGGCTGCGTCTGAACTGTCTCAGCTGCAGAGGAATGGTCACTTTCTACAAGGTTTCCCTAATGCATGGCTGCTTCCGTCCCCCAACCCCACACGTGCCTGTGCACTACCTTCAACCGCAGGGCAGCCCTTGGCTCCACCTGAAAGTCGCCTCAACCACAGGGCAGCCCTTGGCCCCACCCGAAAGTCACCTCAAACACAGGGCAGCTCTTGGCCCAACCTGAAAGTTGCCTCAACCGCAGGGCAGCCCTTGGCCTCACCCCCAAGTTGCCTCAACCGCAGGGCAGTCCTTGTCCCCAGGCCTCCAACGCGCCTCAACCGCAGGGCAGCCCTTGTCCCCAGGCCTCCAACGTGCCTCAACCGCAGGGCAGCCCTTGTCCCCAGGCCTCCAACGCGCCTCAACCGCAGGGCAGCCCTTGTCCCCAGGCCTCAAACGCACCTCAACCTTCAAGTCCAACAGGCGACCCGGGCGCGCGCTGCACAATGTTACTGTGTACTCGCCTCTGAGTTCCCCTCGAAGTGCAGCCTGCCAAGTGCACACCTTATATATGGTGTTGTGAAATCATGCTGACGTAGGCAGACATTCCAGCGGTGGTGGGGGGGATGATTTCGCAGGCTGGCCTTATAATGATATACAGATGTATTACAATGAGGTTCCTGACGTCTGATGGTGGGAAACAGCTGCCATCGACAGACTGAGTGGAGAATCACAAAATGGTTTTATGACATCATGAAACCGATTTCTGGCCTTCTCACGATGTTGCCCGTTCACGCTGCCAAGCACGCCTGATGCCAGCGGGCTTGGATAATTCTGCCCAATGTTTTGATTAAGCTACATTCTCAGGAACATTTACATGCCTTGCAGAATAGAGAACCTACGCTTCCCATTAACATTAAATTCTAGTTGTCAAGCATGCAGACACTTGTTAAATGATTAATGATTTGTGGAACAACCTATTTGCTATCACTCTTGAGAATCGGGAAGCCACTGGATTTTGTATTTGTAGATGTAGCAATCTTTCTCGTCTTTTCCTACTGCAACCAGGATACCAAAGGTTTTGCTGTTAAATTGTTCTGTGAACCTCAACTTAGGCCACAGATGGGTGTAGATGAACATAGTCCTAGCTGGATTTATATGAATACAGTCCTAGCCTTTTATGAAACTCGTGTATAGTAGCAGCATAACTTATGCATATAGTAGCAATTTAATTTACCTAATCATGTATCCACTGAATTAGGGTGACTACAAATCTAGGCAACAGTGCTTTCGGATGAGCAAGTATTCCTGATTGGAAAGCGTTTCCATTATGGCTTATAATTTTTATTTTGATTAATGATCTGCTTCCTGTCTCAATAACTGCTTTTGTTTTAAATTAAATATTGAAAGAGGGATCCTGATCATGCACTGCGGGAGTCTAGCTTCTACAGAATATTTCCTTTGCTCTTCACCCCATGAGCTACATTTGCGCAAAACAACAGAGTTGCCATTAACTGTTGCATTTAAATGAATATCAATTGCTAATTTTAACTGGTAATACCATGGCCACGGCATTTTTCCTGCCTATGGATGTGTGACCTTAGTTTTACATACTTCTTTATGTTGTCTGGCCTAGATGTGGGTAGCACTTTAGGGATTATCACGCTATTGCTCATTATCCTATATCACCTGCCTGTGTTTTTCATACACCCAAGTGTACAACTTCCTTTTATACTCAGCAGATAGGGAAGGGACTACATGCATTACTATTGACCATAATACTCCAAAGACACTAGAGGTCATTTAAACAAGTGATTTTTCATCAAGGATCACAGTATCAAACAATATGTTGCTTGAAGGGTACTCTTAAAAACGCTACCAGAAACTGAACCACAGTGACAGGGTTTGAATTTGTGCTCGCAATTCCATACACAGTAACCAATCTCAAACTAGACCATCTCTAATGGGAAGGAATTCATTCACTCTCTTTTAGAGCACGAGGTTTAGTTGCTGCCAAAGCAGTTCTCAAAAACTCCTGAGCTTATCAGGTCACCGTTAAGTTGGCCGTGACTACCAATTTAGTGGCCTCCAAAAGGCTCAATAAAGCGTCAATTGGTTACCAGCAATACTCATAGAACATAAGAATCAATGCCTTCCAGTTAACCCCTTTCAAATCAGGCATCTCTTACATACCTCATTATGAATGCTTATCCATCAAAATATTTGTCCCAGATTTATCCTTTTTATGAGCTTTATTTATATAATTTTACAGAACGGGAGAGTAATTCAATAACTTTCCTGTCGGCAACAAGTAGTGCCTCACTGAAAAGTCTTGAAATGTGGGTGAGTAAAAATACATCTTTAAAAAACCTTAATACAAAAGCAAAATGCTGCAGTTGCTAAAAATATGAAATAAAAACAGGAAATGCTTGAAATATTCAGCACGTCTGACAGGATCCGTGAAGAGGGGGAAAAATAACGCTACTGGTTATCTCTCAAAAATAAACTTCGTGTTCTTTACACACTACCTGTGTTTGTGGAGTTGAGGGGTTGCCCCCACCAGCTGGTCTCACTTTAGTTGTCTTACTTAGAGCTTTCTTCTGTTGTAAAGCAATTTTATATTTAGATTCAGCATTACGATATTCCTTATCATGAAAGAGAGAATCTGCATGGTAGACAAGTAGCTGATACTTCTGCACTGGTGAGAATAATTCCCTAAGAGCAAAGAACAAACAAAGCAGAATTAGTGCATCTGTGAAATTACTTGCAATCCTTATACATTTATGAAGATTTTTCTTGTATGGAGGGGAGAATGTTGGTCCCCAAGGTCACAACTACTTATAATCACACAAATTTTACAAGATTATTTTATTTTATTATAAATCCAATGCCAACTTTCCTTTTCAGTTCCCTTTAGACCGTAGCTAAATTTGGAATTACAAGCATTCTTTCCAAAAAGTTTTTCTTTACTCATTCTTGGGATGTGAGCAACACTAATAAAGCCAGTATTTTATTACCTATCCCTAATTTCCCATGAGGTGGTGGTGAGCCGCCTTCTAAAATTGCTACAGTACACATGGTCTAAGTACACCCACAATACGCCCTTCCTCATCCTTACAAGTGCACACAATAGTCCATGGTGCAGGTCCTCCAGAAAATTTTAATATACTTGTTTCACAATTGATAAATTTCAAAAGCTTTTGAGGCAACAGGTGAAGTAAAACAGCAAATGCCAATCAAGTTACAAGAATAGCAGAAGAGTGTAATGCTGTTTTCTCACATCTTTTTATATTTAACAAAAATAAATTTGAGTTAACTCATATTCAGTATACGAGCCTGATGATCCATCTGAAAAATGTTTTTCCTTCCCTTCAGTGGTGCCCACTTTCTCTAATCCTCCACCTCCCCCCAACACCTGATCACCTCTCTCAGAACTTCTTAAAGCTCTTCGTATATAATGACAAATATCTGTACTTCCCTTTTCTCTTTACAACTGTTTATTGATCAGTTTGATTCAGGTTTCTAGCATGTGCAGTTTTTCATCTTGTACTATGCTATTCATCTTTTCCCATAAAATGAGAGTGTCATTTGGTAGTATGGAACATGAGTATTGCTGAAAAAAAGAGAAATGTTGAAGCTTTTCATCTTGCACTCATCTGGACAGTTCACAAGAATACCAACATTAGGGGTTAACAACAATTTATACTGTTTGAGAAGAGAATACCAATTGGTTGGCAAGTGGACTCTGATTGGTAGAGGCGTTGCCATGGAGAATGCACCAGTGGTGGTGACTGACAGTTAACTGCCAAGCACCATTTGAAATTTAAACCAGGCAGTTTAACCCTGATTGGTCAAGGCATTCCCTTGAGGAATGAGTCAGTGCATGGATGTTACATATTTTGTTTATCTGAAACAGATGCAATGTGTGTACACGTTCCTTCTGTCTGCAAAGAACAGGACCCCCAGTGTTAATATATGTAGCTTCCAGTACACGCAAATGTGCCACACTACGAGTCTGACTCTCAATCTTAAATTGTTTGTCAACATAATTCTCAGCACACTGAGGATAGCAAATGTTGTCCAATCGCAAAATTACATCTAATGTTGCACACTGTTTTTGAGTTTTGCAAGCACAGGCTGGTTGGGTAGTCTGTACCTTGCCTGTTGCGAACAGTGGCTGGGACATGCTGTTTGATACGATCCATCAATCTTTGCGTCAAACAGCCTACATACCTAGCATCAGACTGGCACTGAAATTCATATACCACATGACCCATTTGTGTGATAGGCAGAACGTTTTTTTGGCTTGATGACAACATCCTGTTAGTGGTGATTGCCACTCGTGTTGCTACTGCATAGTAGCAGCATGAAACAGCTAGCTTCACCTGCTGCTCAAATGTTTGAGATACCTGCTCTTCCAGGGTAATCAGAGGTAGACTGGGCACATTTCAGGGTCGAAAGTGATGGCTTTAGGCCCGTTCATGAGTTTGCTTGTTATTTTCCCCTTATATTGGTATTCTTGCAAAACGTCCTGATGAGTGTAAGACAAAAAGCTTCAGTATGTCTCTTTTTTCAGCAATACAATGAAATACATTGAAGTCCAGCAACTAATTTGAGGCAAATGTAGTAGGCAATTTGCAGAATCAAAATCCCTAAAACAATGACATTAATAACCTCTTGGGCACTGCTGGTTGAGGAAAGTGTGTTGCCTGGACACCAGAACTCCTCCTGTTCTCTGAACAAGTTCATAGCACTCTTAACATCCACCTAAATCAATGAAGTGGTAAGTGGGACTCCAGGTTTAATATTTTAGCTGAGGAAAATCCCTCCAATAAGGAACCACTCCGTGGGTATTAATGTGTCAACAAATTGCTGTAAAAAGCATGTTTAACATAGAAAACATTCCATGGTGCTTTACATGAGGCTGAGAGAAAATAAAATAGAGACATCAAGTCATGGTGACAATTAAGATGGTGACTGGCTTTTCAGAAAGATCTTAAAAAGGTAGAAATCTCTGCTACTAAAGGTAAAGAAAAGCAAGGTTAGGGGGCACAAAAGGCCAAAGTCAGAGAAAGATGTAGAGATAGTCAGGCTAGGTCAGGGAGAAATTTGAAGAAGCAAGCCTATATTCAATTGGCAAGTTTAAATTCAATGTGTCAGGGACAAGAAGCCAATGATTTACAGGCTAGATTACATACTCAAGTCTTGGGAGGCCATTTCTGCCATCATGCCTGCGCCACTGAAGCTCCACGTCAAAGTTATCTGGTTCCATTTTTTGGTCTTTTCTCATAACCTTCAATGGGAACAGGAATAAGCCATTTAGCCCCTCAAACCTATTCTGCAATTCAATGAGATTATGGCTGATCTACGACCTAACTAAACCCTCTTTGGCTTGGAAAAATCTATCAATTGCAATTTTAAAATTAAATCGATCGAGCATCAATTGTCATTTGTAGAAGAATTTCAAACTTCTACCATGTTTTACACAAAGAATTTCCTGACATCACTCCGGAAAGGTCTGCCTCTAACTTCTACATTATGCCCCTAGATCTAGGCTCTGCAACTAGCAAAAAAATTTCTCCCAAACTGCCCTAGCTATTACCATTACTATCTTGAAAAGTCCAATCAAATTACCCCTTAACCTTCTAAATTCCAGGGAATACAACCCTATTTTTAAAAAATCTCTCCTCATAGCTGGTGGTATCGTTCTAGTAAACCAATATGTTACAAGACCAATATGTTCTTCCCAAGAGATTGCCCCCAGAACTGCTTATAGTAATCCAGGTAATGGTCTAACCAAGGTTTGGGATAACGGAAGCACGACTTCTACTCCTTTGTATTCCATTTCTCTGGATATAAAGACCAGTATTTCATCAGCTTTTATGATTATTAATTTTGCGTACAGCTTCACAGAAACTTAAACCCATTCTTAAATGTAATATCTCCAAATTTGCAGATGACACAAAGCTGGGTGGGAGGGTGAGCTGTGAGGAGGATGCAGAGATGCTTCAGTGTGATTTGGACAAGCTGAGTGAGTGGGCAAATGCATGGCAGATGCAGTATAACGTGGATAAATGTGAGGTTATCCATTTTGGTAGCAAAAACAGGAAGGCAGATTATCTGAACGGCTATAAATTGAGAGAGGGGAATGTGCAACGAGACCTGGGTGTCCTCGTACACCAGTCGCTGAAGGTAAGCATGCAGGTGCAGCAGGCGGTAAAGAGGGCAAATGGTATGTTGGCCTTCATAGCCAGAGGATTCAAGTACAGGAACAGGGATGTCTTGCTGCAATTGTACAAGGCCTTGGTGAGACCACACCTGGAATATTGTGTGCAGTTTTGGTCTCCTTATCTGAGGAAGGATGTACTTGCTATAGAGGGAGTGCAGTGAAGATTTACCCAACTGATTCCTGAGATGGCGGGACTGACATATGAGGAGAGATTGAGTCGATTAGGATTATATTCGCTGGAGTTCAGAAGAATGAGGGGGGATCTCATAGAAACCTATAAAATTCTAACAGTACTAGGCAGGGTAGATGCAGGAAGGATGTTCCCGATGGTGGGGGTGTCCAGAACCAGGGGTCACAGTCTGAGGATATTGGGTAGACCATTTAGGACTGAGATGAGGAGAAATTTGTTCACCCAGAGAGTGGTGAGCCTGTGAAATTCGTTATCACAGAAAGTAGTTGAGACCAAAACATTGTATGTTTTCAAGGAGGAGTTAGATATGCCTCTTGGGGTGAAAGGGATCAAAGGGTATGGGGAGAAAGCGGGAGCAGGCTATTGAGTTGGATGATCAGCCATGATCACAATGAATGGCGGAGTAGGCTCGAAGGGCTGAATGGCCCAATCCTGCACCTAGTTTCTATTCGAATTCAGAGGTGACAATCCTATTGTCATGGCCCTGGCCTGAACACGTAAATGCAATTAAAAACTTAAACGGTGTCTTCAATTCACAGTTTAGGCAGTGATACTGGAAGTACCTTTAAACCAGAACCGCTTTTCGCACATTCCCACCATGGGAAGAATTTTTTTTTAAAAAAAAGAAAACTGGAACAAAACCCGTATTGAAGCCTGAAAACCAACCTTTAATAGGTTGGCTCTTTTGGAAATATGGGCGAAAAAACTGTATTTTAAAACCAGACCGTGTCAGGGGTGAGGGGGGGAAATTCGGATACACAGAACCAACCAAGAGACAGGAAAACTTGCCAGCAACAACAACCACTTACGGATTATTGTCGCTCATGGTCAATAACAGGCTGCTCAGCAGCCTCACATTGGAGTACAGGCCAGCGGCCACCATATCTCGGACATGGTCGATAACGTTCATCTTCTTCTTCTTCCTCTTCTTCCAGACCAGGTCTCCAGGTGAAGTCGACACCAAACCCTCAGCATCAAAAATGGCGCCGCGGACCTCCCTCCACCCGTGAAGCTGCTCGCTTACCGCCTGAATTATAATCAGTCACCGCAACGGCGCCGCGTGCTGGTAATTTAAAAAAAATTTTTTTAATAAAAGTAACATATTTAATAATTAAAATATATAGCCGCGTTTGTTTGCAAGGTTACGGGATTAGAAATTAGGCCCTGGGGCAGTAAAAATCGGGCGCATGGCGGGCAAGCCCTGGCGTTGCTAGGCGGAAGGCGCATGTGCGGGTTTAGATGCCGGGAAGGGGGCAGCCTGACAGGCCGCGGCCGCAGCCTGAAGCTGGGGGTAGCGAGGGCCCACAAGGCTCGGAGCGGGTGCTCCTGACCGTCTATCTCACCCACTTGCTTTACGTTTACTACCTGATTTTCATCCTTTACTTGGCTTGATTTGATCTGGAGTAATGACGGACCAGTCCGCGCTACTCCTCAGGAAACAGCTGGCAGGTACGCGGCGCCGCCCTTGGGAATCTCACTAAAACTTTGCTGCCAGATGTGAGCGCCGGGAGGGTTGTTGTTGTTGTTGCCTCGGCGCCTCCTCGACCCGTTTCCTTTCTGTCTAGTTTCATTTCGGTCACTGTTTTAACGTATCAAGAAGAAAACATTTTAGACGTTATTTTATTATTTTTTTCAATTGTGTCGTCGGGCGTTTGTCTCTTTGTCAGTCATTGTTCGGTAACTTTTCCGCCGAGATTTCCTCCCCTCCTCCCCGTCGCAGCTCTGCCGTTATCATTAATACAGACTGGCTGGCTTGGCTTGGCTTGGCTTGTGGGCAAAGTGTCTGCCCAGAAATATTTGCGGCCACCGGAGCCCAGTCAGTCGTGTTTTCAATATTGGCAGTTTTTTAAACCAATGTAATAAAAGGCGTCAAAGTCACTATATCAAATACTGAGGTTGTCAATCTGAAGTGATTGTAAAAGAGAAAGATTATTATGGCGCTCCTCCGACCGTCAGAGACCATTGTGTTTTGTTTTTACTTTCGGCACGTTTAATTTATTGGTATTCACCGTGCGCGGTTCAACCGGCTGCAGTCATTCCCCCTCCCCGAATTGTTGAATTATTACATTTCCTTTGGTATTCTTTTCACGTCCTATTGTCAGAAGTTAAAATATAGTTATCCTCTTAGCAGTGAGAGTTGATGGTAAGCATTCGGTCGGCATTAAAATGCTGCAATATACGTCAAGGCATGTTTTCGTTCGATTCCTTCTATTACCACGAACTGCAGTGGGTAATATGCTGGAATGGTAAGTAGGAGAGGACAAGTCATGTTTTTGTTATTTTGGAATTATATACGATGCTTGGTTCATCGAGAAGAGCAAATAATTTATGGGAAAGCAGATCCTGATTAGATTATTTTACATGTGTCTAATAACTAAAGCAAGGATGAGTTTGCAATCCAATTTAACTAAATGAATTATAGTTTGATCGTAGAAGAGAAATAATTTTACCCTAGATAATATTTAACATTTTTCTTTCTATTTAGTCTAGTAAGATTATAATTAACCTGTACTCTAGCTAAACAATGACATGAGATCGACACTATGGCATCTTAGAAATTAATGTTAAAGTTCTATGCAGTTTTTTTCAAGAGACAGAAAAAATAAATGAGACCATCATTCTCAAACGGTTGCAGGATTGTCTTTAATGTAAAGGGTAGACCAGCAAGTGGAGCAGTTAGTTTATTGAGTTTTTACTCTGGAAGGAGAAACTGCTTTCTGTTTAGCTTGTGAAAAATATTGGATAGTAGAAGTTAACACAATTTATTATTATGTAAATTATTTGTGTTTATTACTCATCCTGTTTTGTACCTTTATTTACCAGATGATTGAGTTGCAGATTATTTGAATCGGAATGTTCTCCTTCCAATTCAGAGCGCTGATCAAACATGCAAATCCCACTCCAGGCAAGATCAGTAGTGGTGGTACTGAGCCACACTTGATGATGGACATTGAAGTTCTTTCCATCCAGACTACGTTTTGTCCCCTTGCTACCCTCAGTGCTTTTTCCAAGTAACGTTCAACATGGAAGAGTACTGATTCATCAGCTTAGGATAGGTGGTAATCAGCAGGAGGTTTCCTTGCCTATGCTTGACTTGATGCCTTGAAACTTCATGGGGTACAGATCCCATGTTGTGGACCCCAGCACCACTTCCTCTCTTCCCCCCCACCCCCAACCCCACCCCCCCCCCCCCCAACTATATACAACTGTGATACCAACATTACTGGGTCTTTCCTGGCTGTGGTTAAGGACATACCAGTGACGGTGATTGAGGACTCTGGGACATTGGCTGTAAGTTATGATTCCATGAGCATGACTATGTCAGACTGTTGCTTGACTGGTTTGTGGGACACCTCTCTCATTTTTGCCCCAGGTCCCCAGAAGTTAGTGAGGAGGTCACCTGGACAGGGTGTACCTTTGCTGTTTCTGGTGCCTATGTCAACACTGGATGATTTTTCAGATTTTACTCTTATTCTACCTTTCTGCATCAGTTTTATAACACTGATATATAAATTGCTGAATTTATACACATATATAAATTGCTGAACCATTTTAAGAGAGCAGTTGAGAGTTGTGAATAAGCCAGACCAGGTCAGGATGGCATATTTCCATCCCTGAAGAACATTAGTGGACCAGATGGATTTTTTTACAACAAGTCAGTAGTTTGATGATCATTATTCAGACTAGCTTTTTAATCCAGCTTTATTAATTAATTGAATTTAAATTCCCTCAGCTGTCGTGATGGGATTTGAACTCATGTCCTCAGAATATTACTGTAAGCACCTGGATCATTAGGCCAATAGCATTATCACCATGCTCCATCCCCCACTGATTATCCAAATTTTGTTTGAGTTTTGAGTGCCAGGACTCTTTGTTACTTGGGGTACTTTGCATTATGTAGAATATGTTTAGTCTGTCCTTAGTCAAATGTGAGGAAGAACAGCATAGAAATGATTTTATTTCCATCTCTGGCAAAGTGAAAAACTTATGGCAAAACAAATGCTGCGAGTAGTCAAATAGGTTTTATGGGTGCAAAGTAGCACTTATTGTTAAAGCAGTGATATATTGACCTCTGTGTATAAAAAAAAAAACTGCATCAGGTGTGAATTTGTAGAAATATTCTGAGATTTGATTCATCAGTTTTGTTTTCTGTTTGGAGAGAAAAGTATTTTGAATTTCAATTTAAAGCATTCTCCTTCCTCAAAATCACTATTTTCAAACAATTTTTTGAAACTCCTCAAACTGTAGAGGAAACATTTTGAAAAATGAATGGATTGGTTGGAGACATGCAATGTTGTGCTTCCTAACCAAAAACCTGCCAACCATCTATCTTTATCCAGATCTCATTATGTTGGATGAAGATCAGTGTCCTTCCCACTCTAACCCAATGAGAAGTTTGATACTATCCAATACTAATTTTTTAAATTAGATTGGCCCACCAAAATCAGCATCCAGAAATAGAAATGAGCTTCATTTTCAACATAGAGTTGAGAAAAGATCTGCTTCCTATGTTTCTCCCCCCTCAGGTCCAATGACTCAACTTAACTGAACCACTGTTGTCTCCTATGTCATTATACAGGAACGTGGTTTCTGGATTGATGTGTAACTGTCTGTTACACCATTTCATGTTTGTGTTCTTTTCCCCCTCAAGAACTAAATAAGAATCCAGTGGATGGATTTTCTGCTGGACTAATAGATGATGATGACATATACAGATGGGAGGTAGTCATCATTGGCCCGCCAGATACTCTTTTGTAAGTACTTAAAGCTAACAATTGTTGGTGCTAAGAGAAACTGCTGTTAACCACCTATGTTTTTTTTTCAGAATAATGACAAGAGGTGATGAGGATGTGTGAAATGCAAAAGTTGTATTTAAATATAATATTAACGTCTTTCATACTTTTCTTACTAGAATTTTGGAAGTAACACCTGTGAAGGTCAATATAATTACAAACATTGCTCTGCTAAGGGACTATTAGAGGTTTGACAGTAAATTAAAATGCACAATGTTGAGGGTGCTAATCTGTGAATAACTATCCCAGTGATGTGCTTATTGGCATTGGGATAATCAGAGCAGCAAAGTAAATGCATGATCAGAAAAACAGTGTGAGAGGGATGAGTTCCATTTCATGGGATATTGACATCAATACTGGGATGCAAAGGAGCTGTGTGACTGGGATGAGTTGCACCTGAAGTGTGCTATGATCAAGGCATGGCAGAAAGGATAAATAGTATCAATAAATGGAAGGCAGAGAATCAGAGGGCCCCATTTGAAATAATAGTAACCTAACAATAAGGAGCAAAAGTCAGTACAAAAAGTAACAAAAAAGATAACACAAAATTCCAGGAAAAGAGAAAGTTACAGTAAGTAATAACAAAATAGCTGTTAAATGTAAACCAAGAGGGATGAAAGTAATATATGCATAGCAATGTACAGAGCAATAGTAACAAAAAGTGTGACAAGAATAAGTGTGAGAAATACACAGATTGGGTTGAGAACATGTATGAGCACGTATGTATGTATGAGTTCTATACACAAATTCACATAGCATAAGAAATAAAACAAATGAGTTAGAAGCACAAATTCAGCTTAATGGGTGTGAAATCCCCATTATAGAGATCTGGCTATTGTTGGGCATGACTGGGGGCTAAATATTCCAGGCTACAGGATCTCTAGAAGGGACAGGGAATTTGAGAAAGAAAGAACAATAACCATTTTGGTAAAAGTCACAATTACAGCCGCTAAAAGAGAGGATTTCAGTAAGGGTATTCATGCAGTGGAAGCATTATGGGTAGAACTATGGAACAGCAAAGGATGTAAGACTTTGGCAGGAATTGTGCACAGACCTCCTGACAGTTGTGATATAGTGAGAGGATGTACAAATATGGAGATTGGGGAAGCATGTAGAAAAAACAAGGTGGAGGTTTCAGTTTTTCAATTTTTGGAAGAAGTAAAATGAACAAATTTCTAGAGTGTATTCTGGATAGTTTTCTGGAACAATGCCTTTTAGAACTAATAAGGAAGCAGCCCTTTATTAGATTTAGTGATAGGTAACAAACCAAAATTAGCTGGCAACCTGATGGTAAGGGAACATCTTAAGAATAGTGACCATAATATGGTTGCATTTATTATTATTAGGTTTGAGAGGGAGAATCCTAAACCAAGATTTTAAACTGAAGTAAGTCAGAGTTTGAAGGGATAATAAACAAAGTGACCACAGTGAACTGTTAATGGGTAAACCTACAAACAAGCAAGAGAAGTATTCAAAGTATTTTTTACAATGCACAACTTGTGCATACTTCTAAAATGTAAAGGCTCCACTTTTGCAGTTAAGCAACCATGATTAACAAATGACATATGAGACAGTATCAAGTTAAAAGAAAATGTTCACAATGTGATGGAAAATGGAAATCCAGCATACTGGGAGATCTATTAGAAGCAACAGAGGAATGCAATATAGGTAATGAAATATAAAATAAAAATACCTGTGAAGGATATTAAAGCTAGCAATAAAAGAGTTCCTGAATATATTAAGAGAAAGAGTGCTAAAGCAGTGGTGAGACCACACCTGGAGTACTGTGTATAGTATTGGTCTCCTTATTTAAGGAAGGATGTAAATGTATTGGACGCAGTTCAGAGAAGGTTTACTAGACTAATACCTGGAATGGGTGGGTTGTCTTATGAGGAAAGGTTAGACAGGCTAGGCTTGTATCTGCTGGAGTTTAGAATAGCAAGAGGTGACTCGATTGAAATATATAGGATCCTGAGGGATCTTGACAAGGTGGATGTGGAGAGGATGTTTCTTCTTGTAGAAGAATCTAGAACCAGGGGTCACTGTTTAAAATTAAGGTGTTGCCCAATTGAGACAGATTTGAGGAGAATTTTTTTCTCTGAGGGTCGTGAGTCTTTGGAACGCTCTTCCTCAAAAGATGGTGAAAGCAGAGTCATTGAATATTTTTAAGGCAGAGTTAGATGGATTCTTGATAAGCAAGGGGGTGAAAGGTTATAGGGGATAGGTGGGAATGTGGGGTTGAGGTTACAATCAGATCAGCCATGATCTTATGAAATGGTGGAGCAGCCTCAAGGAGCCAAGTGCCTACTCCTGCTCCTAATTCATAGGCTTGTATGTAAAGAGGAATGTGGTCCCATCAAATATAGATGCAGTTGAAACTAATGGACAATATGGAAATGGTAACCTTGTTAATTGAATTCTTTGTACCAGCAGTCACAGTAGAAATGGAGGGCAGAATGGCAGCAGTACAAGGGAATCTAAATATAAATCAAGCAATCTATTGTATTTAATAAAAGTTTTTAAAAAATTAAATGTAGAAAATAACGGGCCTTAAAATAGACAGTTCTCCAGAACCAAATAGTTTCCACCTCCAGGATATTAAAAGAAACAGTTGAAGAAACTGTAGATGTGTTTACTCATAATTTTCCACAGCTTTAACTTTGGAAATTATGCCTTTGGATTAGCCAATTGCAAATGTCACTCCAGTAACTAAGAATGGATGGAGGAAAAAACTAGGAAACTGTAGACCTATGAGTTTACCATCAGTTGTGGAGAAGTTACTGGAATCTGTCAGGAGTGACTAAGTAGTTAGACAGGAATGAGCTGATCAAAGAGAATCAGTGTGAATTTGTGAAGGCTAGATCGTGTCTGACTAATCATTGTGGCCTAATCATAAAATTAGAGCTACATTATTCTGGAGTGAAACCAGAAAGCACTATCACACAAAGAACAATGGAAATCTGGAACTTTCCACCAAAAGGCCATGGATGTTGGATGAATTAAAATTTTCAATATGAATATCAATAGTTTTATCTTTGTTGGATAAAGGTATCAAGGCTCTAAGCAGGTAAATGATTTGAGATACAGATCAGCCCTGAGCAAATCGTGGAGCAGGTTCAAGGGGCTGACTGGCCTTCTCCATCCCTATGTTCCTTGCAGATGTGTGCAAGCATTACTAAAAAAACAAGCACAATAACTTGCATAGTGCCTTTACAATGGTAAAGGAGAGAGACACTTGGAGTTGTATATTTAGAAAGTGTAGAATTGAGCAGTATGGTTAATCCCCCAGGCACCGAGAACAGGCCAGATTTTTTTCAGAAGGAAAAATACATGGGAAATAGTACTGATCTATTACTATAAAATCACTTGAAACAAGGGTGAATTGAATTAACTTGATAAAGCAAGAAGTAATGGTGAAAAAAGGAGAGACGCTCTTGTTAACAGTACATATGTTTTACTTAGCCTACATAACCGTGTCTACCTTTCTAAACTAATTATTTAGTTGTAAAGTGCTTTAGGACATCCTGAGAATGTGAAAGGCACAATATGAATGCAAGATCTTCATCAGTAGAAATTATTTTAGCGTACTGCTAACCATAGCAGACTTTTAAGCGTTGTTTTTGATTTTTTAAAAATCTGTAGATTGGCAAGATTTTAGTTTTGTAGGTATACTTCTAGTATTCTCTTCTCCTTCCCCTGCTTCTGCAAAGAAGGTATTTAAGCAGTAATGATTAAGGAAAAAATGATTGAATGACAAAGCAAAATGACCGTTAGAAGGGGTTTCAAAGTTCCTCCTTTAATAGAATGGTTTAGTACATTCAGATACTAGATGCTGCCTTTGCTCAAATTGGGTAGGTTCTGATACAAATAATTCCTTTAAATGTGTTGATGGATTTTCTATCTCCCACTATTGACCTTAAAACATGCCTGTGTACCTATAAATAATTGATAACCAGGTGCGAAGTAGCTCTTCTACGTAATAAAGGGTTTCAAGTGATTGTATAAACCATGAGTACAGAGCTTTGGTATTTTATTGAAACAATCTAAACACACATGTTTAGGTTGAAGCTTTACACTCCGATGTTGGTATCTGTTGATAGGTAAAATGTAGCCATGAGGAATTTCTTGGTTAACAATGACAATTATTCTTGCTGCTCAGGATATTCTGTATTTGGTGCCTTTTATTGTTTTTCTTTTACTGCAAAGTTCACTGGAAAATAAACTTGCACTAGGTTACAAGGACAATGTTTACATCTAAAAGCCATATGTTTTAAACTCTTTGCCTGGTGAGGCAGATTATTATGATTTTTTTTATGGATATTTTCTTTCATGGATATGGCCATCACTGGCAAGGCAAGTGTTCATTGCCCATCCCTAATTGCCCTTGAGAAGGTGGTGGTGAGCAATCTTCTTGGACTGCTACAGTCCATGTGGTGTAGGTAGTGCTGTTAGGGAGGGTGCATGCACCTGCTGCACTTGACCTAGGTGGTAGAGGTTGCAGATGTGGAAGGTGCTGTTGAAGGAGCCTTGGTGAGTTGCTGTACTGCATCTTGTAGATGGTACATACTGCTGCCACTGTGTTTTGATGGTGGAGGGAACGAATGCTTAAGGTAGTGGATGCAGTGCCAATCTAGCATCCACAAGATGATGTTGCGTTTCTTAAGTGTTGTTGGAGCTGCACTCATCCAGGCAAGTATTCCATCACAATCCATGACTTGTGCCTTGTAGATGGTGGACAGGCTTTGGGGAGTCAGGAGGTGAGTTACTCACTGCAGGATTCCTAGCTTCTGACCTGCTCTTGTAGCCACAGGTATTTATATGGCTATAATAATATATAATAATATATATAATAATTATATAATTATAATTATATAATAATTATATAATATAAACTGTTGAAGGGTCATGAGGACTCGAAATGTCAACTCTTTTGTTCTCCACCGATGCTGCCAGACCTGCTGAGTTTTTCCAGGTAATTCTGTTTTTATTTATATGGCTAGTCCAGTTCAGTTTCTGGTCAATGGTAACCCCCAGGATGTTGATAGCGGGGGATTCAGTGATGTAATGCCATTGAATGTCAAGGGCGAGGGTTAGATTCTCTCTTGTTGGAGATGGTTATTGCCTGGCACGTATGTGGCATGAATGTTACCTGCCACTTGTGAGCCCAAGCCTAGATATTGTCCAGGTTTTGCTGCAGTTGGACATGTGTTGCTTCAGTATCTGAGGAGATGTGAGTGGTGCTGAACATTGTGCAATCATCAGCGAACATCCCCACGTCTGACCTTACAATGGAAGGAAGGTCATTGATGAAGCAGCTAAAGAGGATTGGGCCTAGGACTCAAGCCTGAGGAACTCCTGTAAGCGATGTCCTGGAACTGAGATGATTGACCTCCAACAACCACAACCATCTTCCTTTGTGCTAGGTATGACTCCAACCAGCTGAGAGTTCTCCCCCTGATTCCCATTGATTCCAGTTTTGCTAGGCTCCTTGATGCCACACTCTGTCAAATGCTGCCTTGATGTCAAGGGCAGTCACTCTCACCTCACCTCGAGTTCAGCTTTTTTGTCCATGTTTGAACCAAGGCTGTAATGAGGTCAGGAGCTGAGTGGCCCAGGTGGAACCTAAACTGAGCGTCAGTGAGCAGGTTATTGCTAAGCAAGTGCCGCTTGATGACACTTTTGATATCCCCATCCATCACTGATGATCAGGAGTAGACTGATGGGGTGGTAATTGGCCGGGTTGGATTTGTCCTGTTTTAGTTCTAGTTGACGTCTTCAGTACTATTGTCAGAATATTGTCAGGGCTCATTGCATTTGCAGTATCCAGTGCCTTCAGCCGTTTCTTGATATCACATGGAGTGAATCGAATTGGCTGAAGACTGGTATCTGTGATGCTGGGGACCTCACGAGGAGGCCAAGATGGATTATCCACATGGCACTCCTGGCTAAAGATTGTTGCAAATTGGACTTACCCAGGGATGGTGATGGTGGTGTCTAGGACATTGTCTGTAAGGTATGATTCCATGAGTATGACTATGTCAGGCTGTTGCTTGACTAGCCTCTGAGACAGCTCTCCCAATTTTGGCACAAGCCCGCAGATGTTAGTAAGGAGGACTTTGCAGGGTCGACAGGGCTGAGTTTGCCATTGTCATTTCCGGTGCCTAGATCAATGCCAGGTGGTCTGTCCGGTTTCATTCCCTATAGACTTGTTTTTAGCAGTTTGATATGACTGAGTGATTTGCTTGGCTATTTTGGAGGCCATTTAAGAGTCAACCACATTGCTGTGGGTCTGGAGTCACGTGTAGGCCAGACCAGGTAAAGATGGCAGATTTCCTTCCCTAAAGAACATTAGTGAACCATATTTGGACCAAAGCTGTTATGAGGTCAAGAGCTGAGTTACCCTGGCAGAATGAAAACTGATCAGTGAGCAGGTTATTGTTGAGTAAATGCCGCTTGATAGCACTGTCGACAACCCCTTCCATCCCTTTGCTGATGATCAAGAGTAGATGTGGTGGTAATCGGCTGGTTGAATTTGTCCTGCTTTTTGTGGACAGAACATACCTGGACAATTTTCCATATTGCTGGATAGATGCCAGTGTTTTAGCTGCACTGGAACAGCTTGGTTAGGAGTGCAGCTAGTTCTGGAGCACAAATCTTCAGCACTATTGCCGGAATGTTGTCAGGGCCCATGGTCTTTGCAGTATTCAATGCCTTCAGCTGTTTCTTAATATCAGATGGAATGAATCGAATTGACTGAAGAGTAGCATCTGTGATGAGGGAACCTCAGAAGGAGCTCGAGATGGATCATCCACTCAGCACTTCTGGCTGAAGATGGTTGCAAATGCTTTAGTCTGGTCTTTTGCATTGATGTGCTGGGTTGCCCCATCATTGCAGGTGGGGATATTTGTGGTGCCTTCTCCTCTCGTACTTTGTATAATTGTCCATCTCCATTCACAACAGGATGTGGCAGGACTGCTGGGCTTAGATGAGACCCATTGGTTGTGGGATGACTTAGCTCTGTCTATTGCTTGCTGCTTCCATTTTTTGGCATGCAAGTAGTCCTGTATTGTAGCTTCACCAGGTTGACACCTCATTTTAGGTATGCCTGGTGCTGCTCCTGGCATGTCCTCCTGCACTCATCATTGAATCAGGGTTGATCCCCTGACTTGATGGTAATGGTAGAGTCAGGGGGGATATGCCAGGCCATGAAATTACAGGCTGTGGTTGAATACAATTTAGCTGCTGCTGATGACCCACAGCACCTCATGGATGCCCATTTTTGCATTGTTAGATCTATCCCATTTAGCAAGATGGTAGAACATAGGAGCAGGAGTAGGCCATTCAGTCCCAATGAGCCTGCTCTGCCATTCAATTATATCATGGCTGATCATCTACCTCCATGCCACTTACCTGCACTACCTCCATTCTCTTGATGTCATTTGTATCCAGAAATGTTTCGATTTCTGTCTTGAACATGCCCAATGATTGAGCTTCCCCAGCCCTCTGTGGTAGAGAATTCCAAAGATTCACCACTCTGAAGAAATTCCTCCTCATTTCAGTCTTGAATGGCCTGCCACTAATTCTGAGACTGTGTCCTCTAGTTTTAGACTCACCAGCCAGGGAAAACATCCTATTAGCATCTACCCTATCATGTCCCAAAAAATTTTCTAAGTTTCCATGAGACCACCCCTCATTCTTTAAAATTCTAGAGCAGGCTTGTCCAACCTGTGGCCCATGGGCGGGTTTGTGGCCCACGTAGCCACTCTACATGGCCACCGGAGCGATTGTTCAAAATGCTGGTAAGATAGGTCAGTGAGGTTGAAGTTTTCTTCAGAGGGCTGCTCCTCCAATCACAGGCGATTCCTCCCTCGTATTTGCTACTGATAGGCTCAGTGGCGAACACTGGCAACTATGAGTATGTGGAGACAGAGAAACACACTGGGGTGCATGGGGCCTCTGCTCCCCATGCTTTTCCCCTGGTCTTACCACCTTTCCCTGGTTCTTGCTGCGAGTGAGGGCGAGTGAGGGGGTGGGTAGGTGAGGGCGAGTGAGGGGGTGTCTGAGTGAGGGGGTGTCTGGGTGAGGGCGAGTGACGGGGTGTCTGGGTGAGGGCAAGTGAGGGGATGGGTGGGTGGGTGGGAGGGTGAGTGAGTGAATGAGTGGGTGGGTGATTTACGCACAGACAATGTCCCTGAACAATGCAATAGGTGGATTTTCAACTAAGATTGATTGTTAGAGCAATATGTCTTTGCAAAGCTGGAGCATTGAACACCCATCCATATGGATTACTAATATCATTTTTAATGTAAATATCTAATCCAGATACCTGACTGATCTGTTATTACCCATCTAAATATAGACTGACCGGTCATATAATATTGATTTTGTGTGCACATAGGGGCTGTGTGTGCATGAGTGAGAGGGGTGAGTGCGTACATGTGTGTGTGCGCGTAGACATGAGAGGGACAAGTGTGTGCGTGCGGGTTTGTGCGCACGAGTGAGGGGGCGAGTGTGTGTGCGCGCGAGTGAGGGGGCGAGTGTGTGCGCGCGCGAGTGAGGGGGCGAGAGTGCGCGCGCGCGCGCGAGTGAGGGGGCGAGAGTGCGCGCGCGCGCGAGTGAGGGGGCGAGTGTGCGCGCGCGCGCGCGAGTGAGGGGGCGAGTGTGCGTTTGTGGGCGAGAGCTTGTGTGAGGTGAGTGAGAGGGCCGATTGTGTGGGCGAGAGGGGCGAGTGTGCGTGCGTGTGAGCGAGAGGAGCGAGTGTGTATGAGAGTTGGAGACGCGGGGACATGAAGGGATGTGAGAGTGGTGTGAGGGAGGCGAGAGTATGTGCCTGGTCACTTCCAGTCTCGGGGATCTCATTCACCCTCACCCCTACGCAGTCTCGCCCACTTTCACGGTGGGTGAGGGTAAGTGAATGAGCACCCTGAGACTGGGAGTGAACTCGGCACACACGCTCTCATCCAATCACATTCTAATGGTCATCATTAGTTATTACCCGTTTTTTAAAACTATCAATTTATTGTTTTGACATATCATTTGTTCAGCAAGTTGTTTCTTTTCATGAGTCAGCTTATTTTTTCAAATTCCTGTTTAATGTTGTGCCAAACCTTATCTTTCCGAAATTTGCTCATCGGCCCCATGAGTGTGGGAAAATTGAAATGTGGCCCCCAACGCGAAATGGTTGGACAAGCCTGCCCTAGAGAATACAGGCCCAGTTTCCACAATGTCTCCTCTTAAGACAATCCCGCCATCCCAGGGATTAGTCTGGTGAACCTCCGTTGCACTTCCTCAATGGCAAGTATATCCTTCCTTAGATAATGAGACTAAAACTGTACATGTATTCCTGGTGTGCTCTCACCAAGACTCTATACGATTGCAGCAAGACATCTTTAGACCCGTACTCAAATCTCCTTGCAATGAAGGCCAACATATCATTTGTTTCCCTAATTGCTTGCTGCACCTGCATGCGAGTTTTAGTGACTCATGAACAAGGACAGCCAGGTCCCTTTGGGCACCAACACTTCCCAACTTCTCATCATTTTAGAAATACTCTGTCTTTTTGTTTTTTTTTCTACCAAAGTGAACAATTTCACACTTCTTCACATTATATTCCGTCTGCCATGTGCTCGCCCATTCACTTAACCTGACCAAGTCCTCTTGGAGCTTCCTTGCATCTTCCTCAAAACTTACATTTCCACCTAGCTTTGTCATCAGAAAATTTGGAAACATCACAATTGGTCCCCATTTCTAAATCATTTATATAGATTATGTGCAGCTGTGGACGTAGCACCTGATCCTTGTGGTACCCCACTAGTCACAGCCTGGCAACCTGAGAATGACCTGTTCATTCCTACTCTATTTTCTGTCTGTTAACCAATTCTCAATACATACCAGTATATTACCCCCAATCCCATGTGCTTTAATCTTGTTTACTGACCTGTGCAGAACCTTATCAAAAGCCTTCTGAAAATCCAAATACACCACATCCACTGGTTCCCCTTTCCTATTGTTCCTCAAAAAACTCAAGCAGGTTTATTAAACATGATTTCTCTTTCATAAATCCATGTTGACTCTGCCAATCATATCATTATTTTCCCAGTATATGGTTATCACATCCTTTATATTAGATTCTAACATTTTCCCTACTACTGTTATCAAACTAAGAGGTCTGCAGTTCTCCATTTTCTCTCTCTCTCCATTCTTAAATAATGGGGATACATTTGCTACTTTCCAGTCTGCAGGAACCTTTCCAGAATCTATAGAATTTTGAAAGATAACCACAATGCATCCATTATCTCTATAGACACCTCCTTCAACACTGGGATGTAGATTCATCAGGTCGAGAGGATTTATCAACCTTCAATCCAATTTTTTTTTCTAGTACTAACTCTTTATTAATACTAATTTCTTTCTGTTCCTTATTTCCACAAGCCCCTAGTATTGCTGGGAGGTTTTCTGCATCTTCCTCCATGAAGACAGACACAAAGTAATTATTTCTCTGCCATTTCCCTATTCTCCATTATAAATTCTCCCATCTCCATCTGTAATGGACCCACATTTGTCCTTGTTAATCTTTTTTTCACTGACCTTTTACAGTCCGCCATTATGTTTCTTGCTAGCTTGCATTCATAGTTTCTTGGTCCTCCTTTGCTGGATTCTAAATTGCTCTCAATCCTCGGATTTACCACTTCTTCTGGCAACCTTATAAGCTCTTCCGTTGATCTAATGCAATCTTTGACTTCTTTTGTCAGTCACAGTTGATTCCTCTAAGACACAAAAATCCAACAGGAAAGGTGAATGTATATTTGTTGTAGACCATATAATACTTTATAAATACCAGCCATGCCTGTCTAACGTCAATTCTTTAGTGTATTTACCGAATCCACTATCGCCAACTTGCCCCTCACACTTTCAAAGTTTTCTTTGTTCAAATTTAAGACCCTGGTTTCAGAATGAACTATTAATACTTTCAAACTTGATGTAAAATTCTATCATGTTACAATCACTATTTCCCAAAGGCTCCTTTACAGCAATGTTATTAATTAGCCCTTTCCCATTACGCAAACTAAATCTAAACAGCCCAAACCCTAGTTGGTTCTTCAACATACTGCTCCAGAAACCCATCTTGTACACTGTAAAGAAATTCATCCTTCACAGCAATAGTGCCATACAATACGATGGAGGGTATCTTCAATGTGAAGACACAAGGACTGTGCGGTGGTTACTCCTATCATTATAAGTACAATCGTCTGCAACAGGTAGATTGGTGAGGACGAGGTCAAGTAGGTCTTTCCCTCTTGTTGGTTCCCTCACCACCTGTCACAGACCTGGTCTAGCAGCCAAGTCCTTTAAAACTCGGTGCTACTGAGCCACTATTGGTGATGAACATTGAAGTCTCCCACCTAGAATACTTTCTGTGCCCTTGCCACCCTCAGTGCTTGTTCCAGTTGGTGTTCAATATGGAGGAGTACTGATTCATCAGCTGAGGGGGGTGGCGGCAAGTGGTTATCAGCAGGTTTCCTTGCCCATGTTGACCTGATGCCACATGACTTGGAGTCAATTTTGAGGAGTCTCAGGGCATCTCCCTCCCCACTGTATATCACTGTGCCGCCACTTCTAGTGGGTCTGCCCTGCCATACCCATAGGTGGTGATGGTGGTGTCTGGGACATTCCGTAATGATTCATTGAATATGACTTTGTCAGGATGTTGCTTGACTAGTCTGTGTGACAGCTCTCCCAATTTTGGTAGATGTCCCCCAGTTATTAGTAAGGAGGATTTGCAGGGTCGACAGGGCTGGGTGTATCGTTGTCGTTGCCTAGGTCAGTGCCAGGTGATCCATCCTGTTTCATTTCCTTTATACTTTGTAGCAGGTTGTTAGAACTCTTTCAGAGGACATTTGAGAGTCAATCACATTGCTGTGGGTCTGGCGTCACATTGCTGTGGGTCTGGCGTCACATTGCTGTGGGTCTGGCGTCACATTGCTGTGGGTCTGGCGTCACATTGCTGTGGGTCTGGCGTCACATTGCTGTGGGTCTGGCGTCACATTGCTGTGGGTCTGGCGTCACATTGCTGTGGGTCTGGCGTCACATTGCTGTGGGTCTGGCGTCACATTGCTGTGGGTCTGGCGTCACATTGCTGTGGGTCTGGCGTCACATTGCTGTGGGTCTGGCGTCACATTGCTGTGGGTCTGGCGTCACATTGCTGTGGGTCTGGCGTCACATTGCTGTGGGTCTGGCGTCACATTGCTGTGGGTCTGGCGTCACATTGCTGTGGGTCTGGCGTCACATTGCTGTGGGTCTGGCGTCACATGTAGGCCAGACCAGGTAAGGACAGCAGGTTTCCTTCCCTAAAATGCATTAAAGATAATCAACAATTGTTTCGTGGTCTGAGGATAGCTTTTATTTCCAGATTTATTAATTGAATTTAAATTCTACCAGCTGCCATGGTGGGATTTAAACCCTTGTCCCCAGAGCATTAGCCTGGGCCTCTGGATTACTAGTCCAATGACATTGTCATTATGCCACAGCCTCCCCACAATCTGTCACGAAACCTTGACAGTGGAATGTTCTTAATATCTGAAAAGCTGATTAGGAAACTGTTATTCTCCTATGCTAGCCTTGTTAGAGTAAAGATTTTACAATTTTGGTTTGAAATATCTAGTTTCCCTTCTGATCAGCAATATACAGTTGTCTTCCATCACAATTCATTTCTTTTTTTTTCCCTTTTCCCTAGTGAGGGTGGATTCTTCAAAGCTCATCTGACTTTTCCTAATGATTACCCTTTGCGGCCTCCAAAGATGAATTTCATCACAGAAATCTGGCATCCAAATGGTAAAATTGTACATATATTATTGCTTTATTCATTCATAATTGTCAGTTTTAAAACCTTTAGTTGAGGGTTAGGGGAGAGAGAAGAGACTTTTGTATCATTTTATCCTGTATCATTTTGATCTTCTGCAAAGTGGTGGCAAAATATAAGGTGCAGTCTTCCTTGTAATCTCAATCATTGTTGTAGATTTCCCCAAAGTAGATACCAATAATGAGTCAATATATAATAGATGGATAAGCTCCTCTTACAAACTTTTCTAGCAACTCACTTGCCATAAAGTGGGGGGATCTCTCCAGCAATGGAACCTGATTTCAATTGACATGAGGTGTAGGACTTACCATCTATTTTAGGGGAGTATGGCATACTTTGTTTAACTGTCAAAAAAAATCTGCAGTATAGATATAAGCTTCAAGTTTAGAATAATACCCCAGTACCTCTGAACTGATACATAAGAAAATTTCTGAGGATGTATTTTACAATAGCCAGTGGCTTCTTGTAAGCTTACACAAACTACTGGAAGCAGCATAAGGTATATCCAGTCTCTCCTAATTGATGAGCCGTTGTTGAAGGTTTTATTAAAACTGTAGTATCTAATAGGAACTGGAACAGGCTAATTTAGCCCCTTGAGCTTTTTGGCCATTCAATGAGATCATGGCTGACCTGTAACCTAACTCCATACACCTGCCTTCGGCTCATATCCCTTAATATCTATGGTATTCTATTCCTCTAGATACAAAGGCTAGCATTCGATTAACCTTTATTATTTTCTATACCTGTTCATGACATTTTAATGACCTGTGTACCTGGATCTCAAGTCTCTTTGGATTTCCACTGTTTTTAGCTTTTCACCATTTAGAGTTCTATCCTTTTTGGGTCCAGAGTGAATAACCTCACCATTCCATCTACACTGCTTGCAATACCGAGTCATTGGCAATGTTGGATATGTGTTTTCTATCCCATCATCCAGGTTGTTGATGAATATAGAGAATAGTTGAGGTCCCAACACAGATCGTTGCAGGACACCAGTTTAGTCAAATGCTGCCAATTAAAGTATCTATCCTATATCCTTACTCTCTGTCTTCTTCTGCTTAGCCAATTTTGTAACCAAGTCAATAATTTATCTTCAGCATCAAGAGTTTAACTTTAGGAAACAATCTCTTAGGAGAAACTTATCAAATGCCTTCTGAAAGTTCATATAAGTAACAAATGTGGACCTTTCCCTGTCCACTACTTAGTCACCTCTTCAAAATGTTCTATCAAATTCATCAAGCATGACCTACCTTTTATAGATTCATGTTGGCACTCTCTGATCAGCTGAAAAGTTTCAAGATGTTCAGTCATCCTATCCTTAATTATAGACTCTTAACATTTTCCTGACAACATACTAAGTTTGTGTCATTCTGTGTAAAGGTATCTTGATTAACTGTTAATTTGAGTAGATTTACCTTCGACAATTTTGTTGAAATTCCTACTGTCCATTTTATTAATTAACTATAATAAATTTTTAAAAAGATATTGCTGGAAATGCTCAGCAAGCTTGGCAGCATCTGTGGAGAGAGAAATAGAGTAAACGTTTCAGGTCTGTGAGCTGATGATATGGAACGATCTGAAATCTTAACTCTGTTTCTCTCCACAGAGACTGTCAGTTCTGTTGAGTATTTCCAGCATTCTCTGTTTTTATTTCAGATTTCCAGAAACCATTGTATTTTGCTTTTGTTTAGTCACTAATTAACTATTTAGGAAAATAATTAAAATCATTATTTATTGTTGTTACAGTTGCCAAGAATGGTGATGTTTGCATTTCAATTCTGCATGAGCCAGGTGAGGATAAATTTGGTTATGAGAAACCTGAGGAGCGTTGGCTGCCCATTCACACTGTAGAGACAATTCTCATCAGTGTCATCTCTATGCTAGCTGATCCCAACAGTGACTCGCCCGCTAATGTTGATGCTGCAGTAAGTATTTTAGAATTACTGCAAGTGTTTATTTTTCATAAGGCAAGGTGATCAGAACTTTTAATAATATAATGCTCCTGAATTTAAAAAACATATTTGTGAATCCACCACTGGTATCTGGCATTTCCAAAGCCCTGTTGCATTGTTTAATCTTTAATCCTCCGTCAATCATCCTGCATGTAAAATGATTGCAGTAATATCAGGATTTCTCCACTTAATTTCAGATTATCATGATACCAAAAATGGTGTGCAGTGTTGATGCTGGATTGTGAGTTCACATTACCCAACTAAGTTAATGCTGTTCTCCTGAGCCTTTTGCCCTCCCATAACGTTGTCATTAGCATTTAGAAGTGACTGCTGGAACTTAGTGAATGTCATATTCATCTTATTACACACTACACCCTGTAAGAATTTTGCAGCACAGAAAGGCCATTCAGTTCATTGTGTCGATGGCAGTTCTCTGTAAGAGTAATCCACAGACCTATTTGCCTTTCCTATTCCCATGCCCATTTAAATTTTTCTTTATCAAATACATATCCACTATTTTAAAAAGCTATAATGGAGTCTGCTTCTATGTTGCTTCTGGTAGAACAGTCTGTGTTCCAATGATACTTAGACTAAAAAAAATTTACCCTTTCTCTTCACTCTTCTGGGAATGATCTTAAATTTATGCCCTTTAGTAACTGAAATGAAAATATATTTTCCTAATTTACTTTATCAAAAACTTCTGCAGAAAAGTTGTTAAATTTTAACTTTTTACTTTTGGAAATGCCATAGACAGAATTCTCTTGTGTTTCATTGCATTCATTCCTCTAATGTGTTACTTGGATATGTTTCATTTTGGAATGCTGCAGAAAGATGCATCTAAATATAACAGATGGCAGCCAGGGAGGTAAAGGTATTCATATAAGCATGGGAGTATGTTACAACTTGGAAGCACTGAAACAAAGAGTCTTGACAGGAAACATATCTATTCTACCATTTCCATTTATCCTCCAATAGCTGGGTATAATCATTTATACCAATTCTACATCATTTGAGCAGTTGTTTTGTTGCTTAGTGTAATCATGTTACATAGCCGTGTAGGATTACTATAAGTACAGTTGGAAGGATCACATTGTAACACAATGCTATTAAGCAGCTAATGTTTTAAGGAAATGCAATTTTGGGCAAAAATTGGAGAACATTTTTGTAAAAAGAAAACAAAACACTGCAAATGCTGGAAATGAAATGCGAATGAAAAATGCTGGTAATCATTGAGTATTTACAAATAGAAAACACAAGTTAATGTTTTGTGTGCAAACCTTTGACAGACCTGAATACTTAAAAGGTATGTAATCATTTTAGTAAAGTTAGGGGATTAAAAGGAGAAAAAAAACTGTTACTCCGATCAGAGAGGAAATTAATGGATTGAATGAGCTGCAGGCAACTTAATAAAAAACTGTTAAATGATGTCAAAGGTCATTTCAGCGAGACAATGGAATAGTATTCCGAGAACAAAGGATCACGCAAAAATTAAAATAGGGATAAAACCTGGGCGAGAGAAATGCTGGAAATGCACAGTAGGTCTGAAAAGAAAACTATCAAGCAAAGTCTGGATGCAGACCTCAAGCCCAAAACTCTTCTAATGAAAACTCTACACCTAAAATGTTAACCTGCTTTTTTTTTCCCTCCAGATGTTGATAGAACCATTCATCAACATCATTACTTCCAGCTGTAAAGTAAATGAGGGATGTGGCTAAGTTCCCTGACCTGCTAACCCTACTTACCATTGCTCCTTTGGACACTGCTAACAGATCCACAATCACTGTTCCTTTGCTTTTCCTTCCAGACTGATTGGACAAGTTTGTGCTGTTCACATTTTATTGTAAATGATTACATTGATATCCTGGCAGCTGGCTTTAATTGAAACTTGGCTCACAGGTGGTGTTTTACTCCTCACCTGCCTACACTTGCCACAAGATGTCCTCAGTGGTGGTGATGTTATTACCAAGTTACTCATTGGACTCTGTCTAATCCTTTAGTATATTCTCTTTTGAACACTCACCTTGTTTAAACATCAACTTGCCTCTCCTTTAAAATTCTCATTTCCTACCTCCCCTTCGAGCTCCATCCTAAATTTATCACTGAGCTATCCTCCTTCCTTTACTCCCTCAACTGCTGCACTGAGTGCCTGCTCATCCTCAATGATTTTAGTTTCAATCAGAGCTTCTCCTCCCCTCTTTTTTCTAAATTCATTGCCATGTATAAACCTTCTATCCATATTCACTGCTAGCCCTCAAAATGCCATTTCCTAGGCCTCTCTCTTCCCATGATCTCACTCATTAACTAGACCATCGATGGCAGATTTATGGTATTAGCATCTATATCCTCCTAGTCCATTCCAACCCTACTTGCTTCTGCATTTGTCACTATATAAGCTCCACAAATTCAATTACAACCAAGCTTTCCAACTGTTTCTGACCCCATATATTCTCCAAAACTTACTACCATTTCTCTAACATTGCCAGCCTCCATCCAAATGCAGCACTATGTCAATTACAGCTGCAGTTTTGCAAACTCTCGACTGCTTCCTATCCCATATTATACCGTATCCTCAACTCCTTTTACTATCACTTCCATATCATTGCCTGCTTTGACCCATCACTGAACTGAACTGAAAGTTGTAGAGGGCATCGGAAGAGTCACAAATATAAATGGTTAGAAGCTATACAAAAAGAGTTCAGATGCAAGGAAATTAGTTCAGCGGGGAGGTGTAGTGGTATTGTCGCTGGACGAGTAATCCAGGATGCTCTGGGGACCCAGGTTCAAATCCTACCATGGCAGATGGTAGAATTTGAATTCAATAAAAAAAATCTGGAATTAAAAAGTCTAATGATGACCATGAAACCATTGTCGATTGTTGTAAAAACCCATCTGGTTTACTAATGTCCTTTAGGGAAGGAAATCTGCCATCCTTCCATCACTTGGAGGAAGCACTGAGGGTGGCAAGGGCTCGTTAGCACCACTACTGACCAAGCTGGCCAAGTTCTAAAGGACATAGCTGCTAGACTGGGTCTGCGGGAGGTGGTGAGGGAACCAACAAGAGGGAAAAACATACTTGACCTCATCCTCACCAACCTGCCTGCTGCAGATGCATCTGTCCGTGACAGTATCGGTAGGAGTGACCACTGCACAGTTGTGTAGACGAAGTCCCATCTTCATGTTAAAGATACCCTCCATCGTGTTGTGTGGCACTACCACCATCCTAAATGGGATAGATTTCAAACAGATCTAGCAACTCAAGACTGGGCATCCATGAGGCGCTGAGGGCCATCAGCAGCAGCAGAATTGTGGTCGAACACAATCTGTAACCTCATGGCCCGGCATATCCCCCACTCTGCTATTACCATTAAGCCAGGGGATCAACCCTGGTTCAATGAAGAGTGCAGGAGGGCATGCCAAGTGCAGCACCAGGCATACCTAAAAATGAGGTGTCAACCTGGTGAAGCTATAACACAGGACTAACAGCATAAGCAGCAAGTGATAGAGCTAAACGATCCCCCCAACAGATCAGATCTAAGCTCTGCATTCCTGCCAAATCCAGTCGTGAATGGTGGTGGACAGTTGAACAACTCGGTGGAGGAGGAGGCTCCACAAATACCCCATCCTCAATGATGGGGAAGCCCAGCACATCAGTACAAAAGATAAGGCTGAAGCATTTGCTACAATCTTCAGCCAGAAGTGCCGAGTGGATGATTCCTCTCTGCCTCCTCCAGAGGTCCCGAGCATCACGGATGCCAGTCTTCAGCCAATTTGATTCACTCCACGTGACATCAAGAAATGGCTGAAGGCACTGGATACTGCAAAGGCTATGAACCCTAACAATATTACAGCAACAGCACTGAAGAATGTGCTGCAGAACTTGCTGTTCTGGTACAGCTACATCACTGGCATCTACCTGTCTATGTGGAAAATTGTTGCTGGATCAAAATCCTGGAAGTCCCTTCTTAACAGCACTGTGGGTGTACCTACACCACATGGAATGCTGCGATTCAAGAAGGCAGCTCACCACCACCTTCTCAAGGGCAACTAAGGATGGGCAATAAGTGCTGGCCCAGCCAGTGAAGCCCACATCCCGAGAATGAATAATAAAAAAAACTGCAGAAAGCTTTCTGGGACACTTCTCCGTGTATCTTGGAGAGGAATTAGAAATGGGCAGTGGGGGAAGAACAATAAGACACTGGCAATGAGATCTTGGAAGAGTTATTATTAGTAACACTCTTGAAAGACCGCGTTTGCAGGGGGTACACTCGCTGCACGTGCAGTGACTGTGACTGTGACGTCATTGCCAGCAACGCTGCAGGTAGCTGCCTGCATCATAGAATACTGAAATAGAACTTCTTATAATGTAGGAAGTGTAGTTTGTTTAAATATATTTAAGGTACAAGTTTTATTTATTGAAGTGTTCAGATCTTGTGTATAGCGGTGAGTGAGGCTGCAAGCAAAGGGGTGAGCAAGGGTGGTGAGCTTTCCATGGACAATGGGCACACAACGATGATGTCAGTGGCAACACGCATGCATCTATGGATGCAATGGGTGCCAACTTCCTGTTGCAGTGTGGTGGCACGAGATGTAGTGCTCTTGAAAATGAAACTTTGTTAGGCGGATCATAGTCCAGAGGGAGGTAGGAAGATTTATAATTTCCAGCATCCGCAGTAGTTTTTTGTTTATATATAGATTTATAAGGGTGGTTGGTGTTCAGCCTCAGCCAGCTGGAGGTCCTTTCAACGCCATACAGCAATAATTACCCCTTTGTCAGCAGGTTTGATTAGGTTTGAGTTGAAACAGTTAATACAAAGCTACAGGATAAAGGGATCTTGGATTAGGATATAAGAGGGGAACAGGGAAATTGGCATGACCAATAATATCATGGCAGCAATATTGAATAAAAAGGCAAGAGGTTAGAGAAGGTTGAAAAAGAAGTAATGGATCAGATTCACAGAGGAAAGATGTATCTTGACCAAAAAGGTGCTTAGATGGCAGAAGAAGAGCTCCACATTATTGAGGAGCTTGGGGTTTGAGAGATGTGGAGAGACCAAATTAAATACAACTTCTGTTGAAGAAAGTGGTGCCTGCTGAGCCAGTTTTTTAACTAATAGTCGAGTGGACATTTTTTTAACCACAATTATTGTGCTTTCATGTAGAAAGAATGGCGAGATGATCCTAACGGTGAATTTAAGAGGAAAGTTGCTCGGTGTGTAAGAAAAAGCCAAGAAATGGCATTTGAGTAAATTTTTCCTCCAACTTTGTGGTAAGTGTTTTTTCAAACTGCTGGGTTTTTAAATGGCTTTTTAAATTCATACTGTGACACGATGTGAATTCTATTTAGATTTATGTGCTGGTAGTTATTCAGTTTGTTTTTTATTTAACAACAACTATTTATTCTAATGTGCCCCAACACACTCCTTCACTCCCTACAGTGAAGCCACATGGACCCCACTCAGTATGTTCCCCAAATGATGTGTATAAAATGAAACCAATCGCATGCAGAATCTTATTGCATATAGATGTTGAACCAGTAACTCCTCGCACTGCTCAGTTAAGAGGAATTTATGACTTAACATTTAGCTAACTACAATGTTTACAGCAGTTGAATTTGAGGTTGCTACTGATGTAACAGAAGTGTTGACTATTGGCTGGGATTAAGAAAAAACTACCTGAGTCCTTATGATCTTCAAATCTGACTTGGCGTCAATTTAACTTTTATCATGAGGTATAACTAAGCTGCCAGTGCTTTACATCAAATCCGGTTATCCATCTTGAATTCTGTGTAATTTCTTCTAAAATTTAAACTGACTGTGAGAAATCCATCATCTCTATACGTTTCTTCGTCACACTTCAAGATTTTGTTTGACATGAAAGATTATAAAGAGGTTCAGCTGAATCATATAAAAGGCTTAAATTAAGATTTTAAAGTTAGATTATAGAAAATATTTTGGTTATGTTCTGATTTAAATTACATCTGTCATTTGCAAGCAACAAATATTAAAGAATTCTTACCCCCTTGAATAACACAATTATCCAGATGTAAAACTGTCTTCAGGAGTATAGAGCACACCATTTTCAATAGGCTTAGCTACAACAGATTTTATAAAATCTGAAAGCTGCTAGAGACTAATCAAACTTTGAAGACCATAATTATGTGGAATGAATGATCAAATACTTAAGAGAATGGCTGACTGCGTAGGATATTTAGAAGTGTTTTAGTGCAAAGGAGTTTTGAAAATTTAAATCTGTCTCTGTACTCACTGATCCTGACTCATTCATTTTAATCCTGTAAAGTGGCTATGACATAAGATCATCATCGTTCTTCCTGTGGTTTAAGGGCCATAAGTCAGTCAGTCTTGGGATTTTGCCTTGAGTTTGTGCAGTTAGAAGTGTTGCATAGAGTTTCAGTTGGTGAACATCCGTCTCTTTCCTCTCGTGACTTTGATGTTCATGTTTGCTTAAGTCACGGATTCTTCTGTGGACAGATATTCAGTGGTGCTATTTGTGTTTGCTGAAGTATAGTTTCATTTGTCACATCATTATGGCCATCCACACTGAAGGAAGTTGAGTTTCTTTTGGATTATACATGACATATTGTAGGTCGATGGTGCTTTTTGTCGACTGAGCGAACTTGTTTTTTGTAGTTTTTCTCAAACTATAAAGTGTTCCTATCTGCATGTTTTTGAACAATGATCTAAATTTGACTTTGGTATTGGTGTAGCTTAATAGCCAACTAAGTAATTGATGAGAGCTTGTGTTTGTAAATACATTTAATAAGTCTGTATAGTCCAGACTGGCTTATCCAGAATTTTACTTCTAAATAAATAAAAGTAATTGTTCAGATTATGTGGAAGAAGAATATTTTTGCTAAAGCGATGAAGAGCTTTTATCTTGGCTTTTTTTTCAAATATTTTCGTTTTGATAATTGGTTCTCCAAAGACTTGATCAACATTGACAGTTTACCATGTGGAAAGGAAAAAGTCTGCATCGTGTTGCATCCACATTGCGTGCACATCTCAAATGTGGCTGATATCCTTTTAAAAAGATATTTAAATTTGTGAAATAATTTACTTCATTGTTCTATTGATGAGCTTTTTGAAAAATGTGAATGTATTTTGTTTTCTAATTGACATATTTCTATTTTCAGGGGTAGCTGAAACGAGAACTTTGCCTTTACCTGTTCTTACTGGTCACTGGCCATAACATCAATGCAGCCTGCAGCTAAGAATTCCATGCTGTAGAGCTCGGATAGATGAGAATTCCTCTTCTAGAGAGAGATGCTCATTGATAAGAACTCTTGAAAGAAATGTGGCTTTCCGTTTAATGCAACAAAAAAAAGTTCAAATCACCTTAAGTTTCATCTCAGTTATTTTCAAATCGTGCCGTGAATTATGTTTATTTATTTGAAAGAAATCAGACTGCTTATGAAAGTGTCGTGTTAAACAAGGCTTACTTTTGTATTTCTGAAAGTTGCTGCTCTGCCTAAAGCAAATATAATCTATATACTTTGGGAATGGTTTGTGACAAACTAGTTCACTGAATCATTTACAGTTATGTAGCATGTAACTTTTTTGATTTTTTTTTTAGTTTAACAATTTCAAAAAATAATTCAGGTACAGTAATAGTATTCAAGGCTCAGTGGGAAAAGTAAAGGGATGGTTAAAAATGCCTTCTCTGATTTTCCTTTTAAGCCAGTTTTGGTGCTGTAGCAATTTCAGGAAATACAAAAACAGTTCTGGTTACTGCATTTGCCATTCATTTGAAAATTGTATGATTCAATGCAAAACTTATTTTTGAATATATTATAAGGAGCAGCTAAGAGTTTGGGGTGTTATTAGCTGTTTTCTTGCTGGAAAGTATAAAGATTGTAAAAGTATTCAGCTTTAATTTTTATAAATTATTTCCACATTTGATCTGAGCCTAATAAACCGAATTTATTTTAGAATCTGGCTGATTGTGTAACTAATAGTTCTGTCTGTCATAGTCATAAAATTACTAATGTAACATGACAGACAAAACATATGGCATATGTTAGTTATACAAACTAAATAATGAAGTTTCAAATCAAATAATTTTCTTAAATTCAAAATAATTTATCCTCAGTTTAAAAAATTGAATCCTTCAAAACACTTGCTCTTATTTTCTTTCAGAAACTTGAACTAAAAATTGTTCTCTTATTTCTTAAAAACTGATTGCTGCTGCAACTATAATATTAGCCAGAGATGGCTTTGTCTTGGTTTTCTGCAGAGCATCAGCTTGGTAACAAAGCAAAAGGTTGTGGATTCAAGCCCTATTCTTGGATTTGTGGCTAGATAATCTTGGCTACGATTTCAGTTCACTACCAAGACAATACTATATTACCAAAAGGACTGTCCTTTGGATGTAACATTAAACCGAGAATCCATTTACCCATTTCACTGGTTCAGTTGGATGTTTTAAGACCACGACATTTGGAATAAAGCATTTTGATGGTCAAGTCAATGCTGCTCTGAACCAACACCACTGCAGCAGATTGACCAGCTAATCAGCTTGTTGCCATTTGAGATCTTGCTTATGCAAAATAAGCTGCCATATTTGCATTCATAACTATTTCAAAGAACTTTGTTGTGTGTGAAGTACTTTGGGACATTTGAGACATGGCACAGCACAATATCAATGCCAGTTCATTCATTCTTTGCTCTTTCAGGTACTGACAGTTTTGTTTCTTTTAATGAATGTTTTTGGCTCTTGTTAATTACCATCACTTCCACCCTTTGTCCATTGATATTTTTACTCTGATAGCTCTTCCATTAACAAATATTTATTTTACCCTTGATAACTGTTCAGGCAAGAAATTGTCTAGTGCTTTTCTTGCAACTCTTACACTTCTTGGTAGGATAGCATCCAGTATTATTCTGTTGTAGATTTTTTTTGCCTTTTGCTATTTTGTTACTATGCTCAGTACAGCTCTGAGCTGGTCACTCATTTCTTATAAATTACATATATGCAATATTCTACTTTTTCTATATAACAATGTGTAACTGTTATAAATCATGACAGATTTTTCAAATATGAACAAATAGTTAGAATCTGTGGGACAGGATAAATGAGAATGAACGAGTTGCTTAAACAGCTAAACTATAGCAAAAGCAAACTGAATTCCAAAAATCCAAAAGGGCAGAAACTGCCAGAACTACATCACATCCACCAACTTCTGAAGAGATAAGATAGTTCACCATTTCCATTCAAGTTTACAACATAGAATGGGTTATTCAGTCCATCATGTATGTGGTGGATCTTTGCCGAAGCAATACAAAACTAATCTCAATGTCCTACTCTTTCCCAATTGTTCTATATTTTCTTGTTTTTCTTTTCAGCTTAACAGAAAATTATTAAAGTTGTATAATAGTCCCTGCCTTAAAGACTGAAAACATTTCACGCTTTAACAACCCACTGCATGAAGAAATGTAGTTTCCTCAGTGACAATATTAAATTTATATTCCCTTTTCTGTTTTTCAAATGCAGAACCCTTCATAATTTTAAAACCTCAAATCTCTTCTTTGCTCAAATGGAATGAGCCCCAATATCTCAAGCCTCGATAACTACTTTCATCGCAGACATCATTCTGGTGAATCTACATTATATATGCTCTATAGCTTTGCCAGCTTGTGGTGTCCAAAACGGCACACAGCACTCTTAACTGTGGCCTGACCAATGTTTGTACAGATTTACAATACTTCTTCCTCTTGTACTCTTTGCCCCATCATAAAATTCAAAATGCAGTTATCCTAGTTCGCAACTATTTCTGCCTAGACTTAAACTTTCAGATTATTGAATAGGAATTCTAGGATCTCTACTCATCCATGCTACTCAATGAATTCCTGTTCCTTGTTTCACTTCCCTGTGGATATCACTTCTCTCATCCTTTTTAAATTGTTTCTGGCATGTCAGCCATTCTGGAGTCTTTTATAATCCTCCTCCTTGCTGAAGACACAAAAGATTGTGTTTCATATGACCAAGTCTAAATCATCCCTATATATTAAAGAACAAACATGTACCCAGAAGTGATCACTGGAATCCAAGCAACATTCATTTAACGCAGCTTGGTTTCCTATCCAACAGCCATTCCATGCTACTTACTACATTTTCTCTTGTACTATATGTCTGAATTTTTTTTTTTAAAAGCCTCTTCTCAGACACATTCTGAAAATCCATATACACTGCACCTACTATATTTTCTTTATCCAGTCATCTCTTCAAAAAGAGTCAAACATGACTTACCTTTTCCAAATCCATGCTGTCTGTTCTTGATCAACACATGCATTTCTAAATGCTCCTAATTTGATCTTGAATTATGGACATTAAGAGGTTACCCACAACTGACATTACTATCCAGTTACATGGTTTATCTTTCTTGAACAAACATTGGGTACTTTTCAGTCCCATGGTACAATTTACATATGAGGACCTAGTAACATTTCTACCTTATCTCATCTTTCTTTACAACCAATTCCATCCCCTTCTCTACATTCTCACTTCTACCACCATTCGAAATAACTGACAAAATATTTAATATCCCTCTCCTACATAGCTACATTCCACACAACTGAACTCTGTTTCATCACCAAGGCTTCCCAGGTGAAGACTTCTTTCAAAACTAGAAACTGGGGTCTCCTTCCAGAGGGAAGGGTAACATGGGTAAAAGACATTGATTAGAACTAGCTGGTGATACAAAATATTCTCAATGTGAATAAAACAGCTTCAAAGTGAAATGGTCAAAATGTGCGTTTGTAAGGCATGTTAGTACTAGGAGTATTGGTATCACCAGACAAACCAAATCATTACAGATCTGAAAGGTTACACAATACCTTAAGCGTCTAAATTATACTGATGGTTTCTATCTATTCTAACTTCATTCATCTCCTGGCAGCTAGTTTCTAATTTTTTTTAAGTACACAAACTTACAGCAAAGTGTTTGTCCCACAGGTAACAACTCGCATATTATACTGGGAATTTGTCTGGGAGAACTACAGGTACAAAACCAATCTGAGGCATAGACAAATGGATTAGCAACAATTTCAGTGAACTCTTCTGCATCCCTGCTTCTCCCCACTGGTGGTCACAGTGCCTTTAGCTGCTTAAATCCCACTGTCTGGAATTTCCTTCCTAAACCCTTCCATCTCTCTCAAAATCCTCCTTAAAGCCCACCTCTTTAAGCTTTTGAATCAATTCTCTGACTTGGTTTACATTTCCCTTATACCAAGTGAACACCTTGGGACATTTCCTACATCAAAAGTTCTACACAAATGCAAGTGTTTCATTGTAATCCTTTCTGAGCAGAGGAATAAGATTTTCTGACCTCCTGGATGATTGTACTTATTGTGTGACTCCAATACAGAAGGTACTCTTAGTTCTTAAGTCTTAAAGATTATAAAACCAGCGCTATTTTCTATTTTTTTTTGAAAAAAAGAGCATTTACATGCAGCAAACCTATTTGCAATAATCAAGTGTAAGTGACAACTGATATTATTCTGAACACTCATACATGTAACCTTATGAAATTTACTCAGCTGGATAATGAGGAATAAAGCTTGTTGCAATGACTCATGTACATCTAAACATTTACTGTGCCAACTCTCTTCAGTATACACAAGTGTACTTTAATATTGTTAGGCAGCTTTGTACCAATTTAAAGTTTTGGTCCCTATGAATGGTTTAATAGATAAAGATAGCCACTATATCCTACACAAAGTTAGTTTGCTGCATGTGCCTCAATTTAAGAGCAAAGAAAATTTGAGCTCCAACAGCTTTGAATTCAGTAAATGTAATTTCTGGGACTAAGTACTCAGTGGTAAATGGAGCAAAACATTGACATCTTCATTTCATATATAAATTTACAGTACAAGAGACGGTCATCTAACCTATCATGCCAGTGCTGGATTTTTGGGTCATACTCAGTCCCACATCCCTGCTTTTTGTCTGTAACCTATCCAACTCAGTTTTAAAATGATTTGTGGAATCAGCTTCCACCATATTTTCAGGTAGTTCTCTGCTTTTACAAACCTAAGTAAGCCATATGCTTTTTTTCAAACATCAACTTGCCCTGCCAGCTTTAAGGATTTGTACAAATGGACACCAAGTTGTGTCTACTTATTTACATTTACAGTATATTGTCTTACCATATTAGTCCTCCCAAAGTGCACTGCTTCACACTTCTCTGCTTGGAATCTTATCTGCCATACTGAATATCATTTTTCTGGTTAACTGATCAATAAAGACTTGCAACATTTTATAGCATACAACTGTTTATTATGTAATATTGCTGCCGCACAGCAGTTATGCCATATGAATGTATTCACTTTATATCACTAGTTAAATCAAGAATTTGGAGAGTTGTAATTTATATTTTGAAGGATTAAAATTATGCTTATTGAAAAATTCTAGATGTCTGTCAGCAACAACCATTTCATGAATGACATCAATCAGGCCTTTATGATGTCCAATATTTTTATTTGTCCATTTTCTTAAAAAAAGAATCAACATAATTTTTTGCCAAAATATGGAAAGCCAGCTAAATCCCTATTAAAGCTTGGCAATCAAACAGGTTCCAATTAACTATTTTGGTTCCATACAACTGAGAAAATTGTGTTAAACAGCAGAAAATGAATCCCAAATAAACGACAAATGGTTACATATAGTAGTATTCTTCTAATACCAGTTACAGGAGAGAAGAAATACCAACACTTTATTCTTAATACTAATATCGTTGTGCAAGCAGCATCAGATGATTATATACCTGTACCTGACATTACATGCAATGTGATGTGAGCAGTAACCAGGAGTGAGGGTACAGTTTTGAAATATAAACAGCAGGCTTACTTTATGTAACTTCTGTATTGACCACTATTTAAGCACCAAATATTAGATGCACATATGAGCCACATGAACACATTAAACAAGTGTATGAGTAGAAGCTCATGTAAATTATATTAGACCAAGCAGGTAATATTCACCTTTTTTAAAAACACTCTTCAGAATGACACCGTACTTTTATTATATCCAATCCCCAGTATAAAATCATACAAAACAAGGCAAAAACTTTGTACATCTTGCTGCACAGCATGTCTGTATGATGTTTCTCACTTGTTGCACGTATCATTTTAGTATTTGTGATGATATTAATGTCCTGGTGCTGATAGGCTCTTGTTCATGAACTGCTTCTTTATAAAGCATGTCCACCACTAGAAAGACAAAAACAAATAATTAAGCCAGGTACATCTACAGTCAGGAGTTATAAAACAAAAGCATATTTGTCATGAAATGACATGAAATAAGTTTAGAAAGTTTCAACCCATTTCCTGCATATGTATGTCCACAGCATGAAAAGAACAATCTTTTATTTAAAACCATAAAAGACAATAAAAATACTCTCACTGATGCAGTTGCTCTTCCAACAGTTAAGTCCAAGTGATGACAGGAAAAAACACTATCTTGCATCTTATTCATTTTATTCCAAAAATGGTACATCATGATCAGCACAAAATACATCAAAAAATCAAATAAATCTCAAAATCAGGAGCACCAACAATTGTTTCCCAATGGTATACGGAAGGTGTCAAACTCTCCAAACAAAATTACATATGGAATAGGAGTAAGCCATTTGACCCCTCGAGCCTGCTCTGCCATTCGATAGGGTCACAGCTGATCTGATTCTGGCCTTAACTCCAGAACCTTTGACTCCCTTTATAGATCAAAACTGTGTCAAACTCAGCCTTGAATATATTCGGTCCCCTAGCCTCCACTGCTCGTTGAGGTACAGAATTCCAAAGATTAATATCCCTCTGCGAGAAGAAATTCATCTCCATCTTAAACGGGAGAGACGTTATTTTGAAACTGTGTCCCATAGTTTTAGATCTCCCCCATGAAGGAAAACATCCTTGCAGCAACTACCATGCCAGGCCCCGAATCTTATGTTTCAATAAGATCACGGCTCATTCTTCTAAGCTTCTAGGAGTATAGTCCCAACCTGCTCAACTTTTTCTCATAAGACAACCTCTTCATCTTAGGAATCAACTTATTGAACCTTCTCTAAACTCTCCAATGCAAGTATATCTCTCTTTAAATAAGGAGACCACAACTGTATGCAGTCTTCTAGGTGTGGTCCCACCAATGTCCTGTACAGTTGTAGAATTTAACATTAGAAACAGAAATACAACATTTATCTTGTACTTTTGTGATATTTAATAAAGTTAAAATGAAGAGAAATTATTTTCCTCAAATTTCCCAATGGGTCTTTTAGATCAACTCATGTATTAAAAACCCTGACTGACACACTACTTTAGAAACAGCTTAGTTTGAGTACTGCATGAATTCAGGAAACAGAAGTCTCCTGTTAAAAATAACCACAATCACCAGAGAAATCATTTACCATATCTTCTCACACAGTAACTACAAAAAAAATTCAAAGCAAGTCGACAAATATCTTTCAAGAAAAAGCTGAAAACCGAAGTAAATTTAAATTTTAGTGTAATTCTGTTGTTCAATTTAATAAACTGCTGCTGAGAGGGCAAATGGAGATACATGATGGTTACTTTCCTATGGTTAAGTTTTAATGGCAGCATACTTGGAAAAAAAAACCTAGGTGCTTATAAACTAGTTTGAATTTGGGAAGAACGGCAATATTATTAGATGACACCACAACCCAGTCTAAAACTATCGCCCTATTTTATTGCTTTCCTCCACTGGTGGGCATCATAGGACATGGTTTGTCTCATCAGCAAAGAATTAAATCACTATGATACTCGTATGCGTTTTAATTGACTGAACCACCCATTTTGGCACCTTCCTCTTGGGATAGCATGTAGAGGTAATTTTCCCAGTGGCATTTGACCAGCACAATGTCACTAATGGACCAGACAAAATAGAGCCCTGTATTATATTAACATAGTATTCCCAGAAAGGAGAAAACTATTGGTCCATCTAGCCTACTCCTACAAACCTCCCATCATTTCTCTTCTGGAACCCAGTCCCATATCCCTTTTCCTTTAGGATTCCATCCAGTCCTTTTAAACCAGTATCTGTGGTTAAATTTTTTGTTGAAGTTATTAATCTTTTTGTAAGAAGAACTATAAATGATAATTTAAAGCCAATACTACAGCTACTTACCTTGCTGGGCTTGTCAGTCTGCTGATCAAACACCTTTTCACAAAGTCTCAATCCAGTCTCTTGCCTGATTTGCTGCAAATAACCCCTCATCATCTCTGAAAAGGTAACCAGAATTTATATAATCATGAACAATTAATTCTCAGGGCATACATTATAAATGATATCCAACAGCCAAATCTCAATGTGAAATATGATAATTAGACATCTCACCTTCGTTTAAGACAAAACAATTAAAATTCATGAGTCCTCCAAAAGTTAGATGCAAGAATTTGTTTTATGCAAAATTAGGTTACATGCAAGGACATACACTCAATCCACAAAATATAAGCTCACTTATATTTTGTGCAAAAAAGGGTGGAATAACACATTGGACTACCAACGTATGTACCATGCAGTGGAGAGACTCTGGTTTAATTTCCCTCAAAAATATTGAGCGCCCAACCTTAGTCACACAGTGAACAGATAAGTTTCCCCAAAGGATTGAGGAAAGATTACAAGAAGAGTTGTTACAAACCCCACTCCTACATCTCACTGGCCAGCTTCAGAGCATTTCTGGCAAATTCCTAGAAGCAAAGGGGGAACCTTATTCTCAGAGATAGTGCACAACTTGAAGTGATCAAGCGCATGAATCAGGAAATTAAAGGAAGATTCCCAACCTCAAACAAAAATCTAAATTTTAATTTCAATGTCTTTAGTATTTTGGAATCAATGTGGAATTAAGCTTAATTAGCGTTTGTGACTGAGGCATTCTGCAACTTCTGTTTTTAAAACAAAATATAAGTAGTAAAATACTCTGCCTAGATATATATGTTTTTCTGTCCTTTAATAATCAACTTTATTAATTCTAGTAGTGCTGCTTCCTCATACCATCTTCCTGCTTGTGTCCAGGCTTTGCATACATGGCATTGAGGGGAAAGCCTGGCTCTCCAGGAATGGGAAAGTTAGTTATCCCCAAGGTGTACATTTCCTTCTCTCCTTGATTTTTGGAGTTGCACTGTGTAAAATAAAAACAACCAAAATGAAAAAAAGCTCACTCACATCCCAAAATAATGCTGAAGCATGCAAGTGCACACTATTTTATGAAACAGAACTGTCAAATAGCTCACAACTCACCGCGTGCAAAACAGCAGTAGCATTGTCAATGCTAATGAGTTCCTGGGTTTCTTCTATTTTTCTACTACATTTGTGACAACTTTTCATGCAACCGCTTAGCGTAACAGAAACATTCTAACCACCATTCCGTATGACTAAAATTACTTCCTCGCTCCAACTATGAAGCAAATTATTCAGATCACACATCTACTCAGTGGAACTGCTCAAGCGGCACTGCAAGTCTGGGGCTAGTCTGCCTGCCAACCTTCACAGCTGACAAAAGCAAGGCAAGAAAAAGTTAGTGTATCAGCATTTTTCCTTACCTTTTGTAATTTTTTGAGGCATTCAGTAATATAGAGGGTGATATAAATCAAGGTTCTGTCAGCCTCATTCTGCAAAAAAAACCTTGTTAGTTGAACATTCTGATATGCAGTATTAAAATGTTGGAGCATAGGAACAGGAGTTGGTCATTTCGCCCCATGAACTTGTTCCATTATTCAATTAGATCATGGCTTAACTCCATCTAACTATCTTGTTTATGCAACCCTTAATGCCCTGCCTAACAAAAAGAATCTATCAACCCCAATTTTATGTTTTCAATGGACCTAGCCTCAACAGCTTTTTGGTGGAAGAGAGTAGTGGAGTATTGTGAACAATCCGAATTTTTAAAAGAATTCCCATTAAAACATAAGCAGCAGCTGCTAGTAGTGCAAGTAAAAGGAGAAGTCCCAAGTATCTGTACTCATTTTAATATGAAAGTATCTAAGAACATGAAACAAAGTAATGTCCACTAGCTAAATCCTCAGGATGACTTATAAGAATTCTAAATATAAACAAAACTGAATAATTTTTTTTAAACAGCTTTACTTTTAAGAATAATTGAGATAGACACCCTCTAAGAAATGCATAAGAAATTACTAGCTTCACCATAATGTGGTTTTATATTGCTATACTTAACAGGCTTGTTATCCATGTTTCTTTTTGAAACATCTTTCTTGAGCCCCATACACTAGAGGGTAGGCAGAGAATCTGCTCTAAGCTTTGCGTCGATGCATCTCATGGATCAGTTAACAAGATGTGCCCAAGAATGTCCTATAGCAATCTCCCTCTGATCTTGCTGCTTCTTGGGACATTTTAGGATATCTGAACGTAGTGGTATGGCTGATATCAGCAACTGACTATCAGGTGCAAACCCATATCCCACTATTTTGTGCCAAAGTGATCTCACTGTTATACTCTCTACAATGTATCACTCTCTTCAATACATACCATATATGACACATTATCCAGTTTTTTTTTAAAGTTTCTTCAAGATTGACAAAAATCAAAAACCAAAAGCTTACCTTTATTTCATAGTTTTTGAAGAAAACATTTGCCTTAAAATAGTAGATTGCTTCATCGATGACATCAGAGTCTTTGGCTGGAAGAGATAACCCTTGGTAATCAAATCATATATTTAAATCCTTAAAACACAGTAACAACTTAACATCCCAATTTTGTCCTCTCCAATCAATACTTGACCAGTCCATGAAAACATTGCAATTGCCAATTAGCTCTCTCTTCCAAAGGCAACCAGATTTCAATGAAAAAAAACTTGTCCTCTTGGAGAATTCTCAGGCTGAGCATTTACATAAAACTAGGAATTGTAGTCTGGTCTCTGTAGCTGAACTACCCTGAGAAAACTGATGCTTTTCTTGTGCTACTAACTGCTGCAAACTGCTCAATTTTACCACATACTACATTTGATTGAGAATGTGAAATAACATCCAGAGGTCTATACAACCACTCCTTGGTTTCCCACCAAGTGAATGGTGCAAAAACACAACCCCTTAAAGCTAGTTTCATCCCCTCAGATATGACTACCGCTTATCTTCCAAGTGACACTCGAAATTATAATTGCAGGAGTTGAGGCCACAATCAGATCAGTCATGATCTTACTGAATGGCGGAGCAGGCTCGAGTGGCCAAATGGCCTACTCCTGCTCCTAATTTGTACGTTCGTATGTAAGCAACCTACATCCAGACCTCTGCTAACAGTACTCTTGAACATAGTTCAAGGCCAAAAAGAGTATCAAAAGTTGAGTTGTTTTACAGTTTCTCAAAAATATCACAAACTGTTGAACTCCACATCTCTCCAGAGAACCCAGCTGAGATTCACCGTGGGAGGTGCATGCACTGTACTAGAGTTGCTGAATGGAAATTTGTATGATATTCAATATATTAGCCACTAGTCACATGTGGCTAATTAGGAATCCAGTTGTGACTAACTATTTCTGATAAGCAAATAAAAAATTGAGTGATAGACACTGTCATTGGGCATGGGATCTCGATACTCTTGACCACACAGCACAACCACTTTAACCTTTGTGCATTTGTTGTTAAAAATCACAAAAAGAGCAGAGTGTATTTTGTTTTTGTCCTTTATTACCTCAGTTACTGAATGGTGGTAGATATGATAAATATACCCAGGTAAAGTACATTTCCCTGTGCTGTGTGTTAGATGTTTTATGCATATGGCTAAATCGGTGTCACTGTAGCCACTTCTGTGGCTAGTCAGGAATTTCTATCATGACAACACTGCTCTAGGGATTCAGGTCAATTTGTAAACTTATGAGCATCACTTAGCTTCCTAGCACCAAGATTTTCTTGAAAAATCAATCTATGACTGTTAACAGGTTTAAACTACGAAACTAATATTCATGCTGCTTGTGCATAACAGTATAAATGGATACAAATATTGTATAGCTTTATAAAAAAAAAAAATCTCAAAACTTACTTTCTTTGGGAGCTGGTCCTTTAAATTGGGTTCGAAGTGGCAATAGTGCCATGTTTCCAATCAGTTTGACATCACTGTCCATGAGGGTGGAATGATAAGCCTGGGAGGGAGAAATAAAGTACAATTAGAAGAGCTTCTCCCCCCCTTCCCCTTCCTATTCTCCCCCACCCCTCTTCCCTTTCTATTATTCGGTCTGAAGTGGAATGAATGTTCATGTTAAAACATGAATTAAGACTTTTTTCTTTGTAGATGGTTAAGGTCAGCACTTCAGACCATAACTTCCAGTGAAATGAAGGATGTTTAGTGAAGGTCACCATTGTAGAGCTGAAATTATTCGTTTCATTAGGGTTAAAGGTGGTTATCCATATAGTCCCCCAGTTAGTTTCTGATTGAAAAGTGAAAAGGAAGGTGTAATTTTGGTGTAATTTGGTGTAGTTTTGGGTGTAATTTGGTGTATTTTGGGTGTAATTTGGTATATTTTGGGTGTAATTTGCTGTAGTTTTGGTGTATTTTGGGTGTAATTTGGTATATTTTGGGTGTAAATTTGGTGTATTTTGGGTGTAAATTTGGTGTATTTTGGTGTAATTTGGTGTAGTTTTGGGTGTAATTTGGTGTATTTTGGGTGTAAATTTGGTATATTTTGGGTGTAAATTTGGTATATTTTGGGTGTAAATTTGGTGTATTTTGGGTGTAATTTGCTGTAGTTTTGGTGTATTTTGGGTGTAATTTGGTGTATTTTGGTGTAGGCCTAACTGGCCTACTTCCTGATTTCTCACACAGCAGCCAGTTACCAGCTCCCTCCCGGGGAATAACCCCCGTATAGCGGGAGTTAAACCCCTCCGGCACGGGGGGGGCGGGGGAGTGTGAGGGAGGGAGGGAGGGTGCGGGGGTGGGGGTAACCATTCCGCAAACTCACCGGCATTGTAGAAACGGCCGCGGAGCGAGTTCTGAAGATAAACCCGAGTCTGTCAGTCTCAGCGCTTCCGCCTGTCCCACCCTGTCGGCCACGAGCACGGCGCGGGGGCGAGCACGGCGTGGGGGAGCGGGGGCGAGCACGGCGTGGGGGAGCGGGGGCGAGCGCGAGGGCGAGCACGGCGTGGGGGAGCGGGGGCGAGCACGGCGAGAGCGGCGTCGGAGAGCGGGGGCGAGCGCGGCGAGAGAGCCGGGGTGAGCACGGCGTCGGAGAGCGGGGGCGAGCGCGGGGAGAGGGAGCGCGAGCGCGGCGACGCCGGTACCACGTGACACAATTGCCCTGCAGCTGAGCAGGAGGTGGAGGATGAGGGTGAGATGAGGGTGAGGGGGGGAGGTGGATGAGGGAGGGTGAGGGGGGGAGTGGGTGAGGGGGGGAGTGGGTGAGGGGGGTGAGGGGGGGAGTGGGTGAGGGGGGGGAGTGGGTGAGGGGGGGGAGTGGGTGAGGGGGGGGAGTGGGTGAGGGGGGGAGTGGGTGAGGGGTGGTGAGTGGGTGAGGGGGTGAGTGGGGTGAGTGGGTGAGGGGGGTGAGTGGGTGAGGGGGGTAGGTAGGTAGGTGGGTGAGGGGGGGGAGTGGGTGAGGGGGGTGAGTGGGTGAGGGGGGGAGTGGGTGAGGGGTGGTGAGTGGGTGAGGGGGGGAGTGGGTGAGGGGGGTGAGTGGGTGAGGGGGTGAGTGGGTGAGGGGGTGAGTGGGTGAGGGGGTGAGTGGGTGAGGGGGGTAGGTAGGTAGGTGGGTGAGGGGGGGGAGTGGGTGAGGGGGGGGAGTGGGTGAGGGGGGGAGTGGGTGAGGGGGGGGAGTGGGTGAGGGGGGGGAGTGGGTGAGGGGGGGAGTGGGTGAGGGGGGGAGTGGGTGAGGGGGGGGAGTGGGTGAGGGGGGGAGTGGGTGAGGGGGTGAGTGGGTGAGGGGGGTGAGTGGGTGAGGGGGTGAGGGGGTGAGTGGGTGAGGGGGGTAGGTAGGTAGGTGGGTGAGGGGGGGGAGTGGGTGAGGGGGGGGAGTGGGTGAGGGGGGGAGTATGGAGGGAGGGAGGGCAGATGGTCTCTGCATTGTGTTGTATATGGAGGGTAGGGTTATAACTGGCACAGCCTGATTATGGGCGCTGCGCTGTAGGAAGGACAGGGAAGGCATTTCGGAGAGGGCACAGGAAAGGTTCAGGTGAATGGCTCCAGGGATGAGGAACTTCAGCTCCATAGGTGGACCAGAGGTGATGGTGGAGGTGATGGTGATCTGGTTGTTATCTTCTAAAATTCTCCAGGTTCTGGAACAGTCCCGGCAGATTGGAAGGTGGCAAATTGCAACCCCACTATTTAAAAAAAGGAGGGACGGAGAAAACGGGGGGATTACAGACCAGTTAGCCTAACATCAGTAATACGGAAAATGCTAGAGTCTATTATAAACTGATAACTGAAGACTTAGAAAATATCAACGGGATTAGACAAAGTCAACATCACGTTTGACAAACCTACTGAAGTCTTTTTGAGGATGTACCTAGTAGAATAGATAAGGGAATAATAGAATTGATAAGGGAGAACCAGTGGATGTGGTGTATTTGGATTTTCAGAAGGCTTTTGAAATAGTCCCACATAAATTCTGAGGTAATTATCCAATTGCTTTTTAAAGCCATGATTGAATCCACCTCCATCACACTCTCAGGCAGTGCATTCCCGATCTTAAACAAAAACAGAATTACCTGGAAAAACTCAGCAGGTCTGGCAGCATCGGCGGAGAAGAAAAGAGTTGACGTTTCGAGTCCTCATGACTCTTTGTTTTGGATTTCCAGCATCCGCAGTAGTTTTTTGTTTTTATCATTCCTGATTTTAACCACTCACTCCATAAAAATGTTTTTCCTCCTGTTGCCTTTCTGTTCTTTTCCCATTCACTTTAAATCAGTCAAGTCTAGTTCTCAGCCCTTCTGCCACCAATGGGAATAGTTTCCCTATCAAGATTGTGTCTATATCCCTCATGATTTTGAACACCGCTATCAAATCTTCTCTTAGGCTTCTCTTTTCTAGAGAGAGCAACCCAGTTTCTCCAATCTGTCCATGTAACTGAAGACCCTCATCCCTGGAACCATTCTTGTAAATCTTTTCTGCACCCTCTCTAAAGCCTTCATAATTTTTATAAAGTGCAGTGCCCAGAATTTGGACACAATACTCCAGTTGAGGCTGAAGCAGAGTTTTATAGATTGATGGAAGTAGTAGTTATGATCTGAAATTGTTGAACTCAGTGTTGAGTCTGGAATGCTGTAATGATGACAACAAACAACAACCTGCATTTATACAGCACCTTTAACATCCCAAGGCACTTCACAAGAGTATTATCAAACAAAATTTCACACCGAGCCAATTGGATATAATGGGACAGATGACCAGAAACCTGGACAAAGAGTTAGGTTTTAAGAAGTGTCTTAAAGGAGGAAAGGTAGAGAGAGGCTTAAGGAGGGAATTCTAGAACTTAGGGCATATGCAACTGAAGGCACAATCATCAATGATTAAAATGGGGGCATGTGCAAGAGGCCAGAATTGGAGCCACAGTAATGGGGAGGGGCAAGGCCATGGAGGGATTTCAAAACAAGGATAAGAATTTCAAAATTGAGGTGTTGCTGGATCAGTGAGAATAGGGGTGATAGGTGAACGCGATGTTGTGAGTTAAGATAAGGGGATGAGCTCACGTTTATGTAGTGTGGGAGGTCGTAGGTCGGCCAGGAGAGCACTGGAATAGTTAAGTTCAATGCAGGGGTAACAAAGACAAGGATGAGAGGTTCAGTAGCAGATGAGTTAAGCACAGAATCAAGCAATGTTACAAATGTAGATGTAACTAGACTTAAAGTGATTAGGTGTATATGTGGTCTTTGACCTTATGTGGTCTTTGAAGTATAGCCCCTGCTGTATTGCAGGAAACACGGCAGCCAATCTGCGCACAGCAAGCCCCAGAATGGCAGAGCAGGCTTGAAGGGCCAAATGGCTTATTCTTGCTCCTAATTCGTATGTTCATAGAACAAGGGCTCACAGCCTCAGGATACAGGGTAGGCCATTTAGGACTGAGATGAGGAAAAATTTCTTCACTTAGAGGGTGGTGAACCTATGGAATTCTCTACCACAGAAGGCTGTGGAGGCCAAGTCACTGAATATATTCAAGAAGGAAATAGATAAGATTTCTAGACGCTAAAGGAGTCAAGGGGAATGGGGAGAGAGGAGTATGGTGTTGAGATAAAGGATCAGCCATGATCATATTGAGTGGCAGAGCAGGCTCGAATGGCCGAATAACCTACTCCCGCTCCTATTTTCTATGTTTCTAAACTGTTGTTTCTCCCTATCTTCTTCCCGTTGACAGAAAGGTCGAGAACTTGAGGGTGCTGATTTAAGGCAATTGGCAAAAGACCCAACAGCAACATGAGGGAAATCATTTTTATCCAGCAAGTGGTTAGGATTTGGAATGCACTTCCTGAGACTGTGGTGCAAGTTGATTCAATTGTGGCTTTCAAAAGAGAATTGGATAGTTATCTGAAGAGAAAAAATACAGGGTTGTAGGGAAAAGGTTGGGGAGTGGGACTAGCTGAGTTGCTCTTGCAGAGAGTTGGCAGGGACACAATGGGCTGAATGGTCTCCTTCTATGCTGTAACCATTCTATGATTCATAAAATCATTGCGGTCTTAACTCCACTTTCCTGCCTGTCCCCAAAACCCTTTACTCCGTTGCAGATCTAAAATCTGCCTAACTCAACGTTGAATATACTCAATCACCCAATCTCCACTGCTCACTGTGGAAGACAATTCCAAAGACTCATGACCCTCAGAGAAGAAATTCCTCATCATCTCTAAATCTTAAATGGGAGACCCCTTATTTTTAAACTTTGCCCCCTAGTTCTAGATTCCCCCACAAGGTGAAACATCCTCTAGAACCTTCAGCATCAACAGGTCAAGACCCCTCAGAATCTTGAATGTTTCAAATGGGTCACCTCTCATGGGGCGGGATGGTGTAGTGGTAATGTCAGTGGACTAGTAATGCAGAGTCCCAGGCTAATGCCCAGGGAACATGGGTTTAAATTCCACCATGGCAGATGGTGGAATTTAAATTCAATTAATGAAACCTAGTCTCAGTAACAGTGACCATGAAACTATCATCGATTGTTGTAAAAACCCATCAGGTTCACTAATGTCCTTTAGGGAAAGAAATCTGCCATCGTTACCTGGTCTAGGCTACATGTGACTCCAGACCCACAGCAATGTGGTTGACTCTTAACTGCCCTCTGAAATGGCTGAGCAAACCACTCAGTTCAAGGGCAATTAGGGATAGGCAACAAGTACTGGCCTTGCCATTGATACGTACATCCTGCGAAAGAATAAAGAAAAGTTTGATGGAGATATTCAAAATCATGATAGGTCTGGACAAAGTAGATAGGGAGAAACTGTTCCCACCTTGTGAAAGGATCGGGAATAAGGGGGCACAGATTTAAAGTAATTGGCAAAAGCAGCAAAAGTGCCATGAGAAAACACATTTTCATGCAAGTGGTTAAGAGTGGTGGAGGCAGGTTCAATCGAAGCATTCTGAAGGGAATTAGACTGTTATCTGAAAAGGAAGAATGTGCAGGGTTACAGGGGGAAGGCAGGAGAATGGCACTAAGTGAATTGTTCATTCAGAGAGCTGGTGCAGACACAATGGGCCAAATGGCCTCCTGTGCTATAAAAATTCTGAGATTCTATGACATTTATCTTAGGTTTTCAGAGCTATTTGGCAACAATGCTGGTAGTAATGTGGATTGTGACAAACAACTTACCTCTGCAACACTCCCTAGTTCCCTTTCTAGATCATTTGTTACCCATCTCCTCCTGTGTAAAAAACCTAGGCAAATAAAATACTGAGCGCTGTTGCAGCCTTTGTAGCATCATTTGTCACACCATTGCCCAATTCCACTTTCAGTGACCCCATTGCACCTTTGTTTTTCTTTTTCACTCTTTAATACAAGAGGCGTCCAAGGTTTTTCTGTCAGCAAACATTGGAAGAATGACCAGGCCCCCAAAATGCAGACTGTTCATGTGAAACACTGATAATCAGCATGTATGCCTCTAGGAAAATAGTTGTACTGAAAGGCTGCTTGCATCTATAGAATCTTACCCAGAAATGTATCTAACTGCTATGCAGGTTGTCATCATTTCAGTGTGCATATCATTTTAGTTCTGTTATACTGTAGAATAAGTACAGGGGCAGGGGAGTAATATCCTTTTGACAATGTCAGCTTTAATAAAATTTCATTATCAATATTTATCTCTGTCATTTGGATCAATAAGAATGTGGTGATATTTTTTTCCATCAACACTGATTTCAAGCAAATGGGCAAAAATATGTACTACAAACTGGGAAAATTGCTCATCGATACAGATTGATGGAGGGCTCCATAATCACATGTCATCAGTTGATCTCTTTTACTATTATTTATTAATTGAGAATATATATGATTTCAGAAGTGTCTCAACTTTGATGAATGTACTCTTCTCTTGAAGGACAGCAACTTATGACTGTGGGTCCAGGACACCACCCTGTAAGCACATCTATTACCTGCTCTATCCTGTGTACACATCTTATTGTACAAGGACTTGTTTAATATTAAAATCAGGATTAATTATATTTAAACAAAGTCAGGATTTGATACCAAATTTATATCTATAAATTCTAACAATTAAGATATATTCCAAATAATGACATTTCAAATTAAGATTTTGGATCTCAAAGCTAATTTAAAATTAAATGTTAATGTGCATATTTGTCACCTAAATGCAGATACTAATAACCCTATTTGAATATCTTAGAATGGAGAATATTTGGATAAATACTGCAAATGTAACCTTAATTTTTAAATAACAAGGTTTCATGGTGCTTTGTTGACAGTCTCTGTTTCGGGAACTTGTTATTCCATTCACTTTACCCCTAACGCTTCCCTCTTTCTGAATAATATGTTCCTAATGTATTCATCTTTTCTCCAAGCCTGGATAATAGTGTTGCAGTCAAGCTGTCCTCTGGATTAGTTGTAGATATGCATCAATAATAAAGTCTCCCTGGGAAGTTGAACAAAACTGAGTTGTATAGAGTATATTCATTTTGAGCTATTAGCTAGAAGACAGTTATATTTCCGCCCCCCCCAAATACCCCAGATATATTACAACTTACATGTCTGCACAGAAGCTGCTTCAAGCTCTTGACAGAAGTAGCACTTACTTGGAATTGATTGAAATACAACTTTTTTAAATAGGTTTTAAAGGTAGGCTTCATTTATTGCAAGGTACTTACTCAGAGCAGATAGATTTGTTTTGAGAAAGGAGGGGGGGAACAAAGGGATAATCATGAACATGTCATCTGTCAACATTCAACTGTCAGTCAACCTCCTTCCTTCCCTGGTTCACTACAATACATTTTGAGAAAGCACAAGACACTTGATGGTGAAACAGGCTTTATTGACATTTAGTATAGGTAATCAGCCCAACTAGACACAAACAAAGGCTTTAAGTTTCTAGCTCTACCTTTTGATTCCTCTGAAGGACTCATGAAAACCATGCTCCTTTAGTTTATGCATCATTTTGTCTACATAAAAGTTACACATCACAGATAAGACCTCAATGTAGCTGTTCCTGAATCATGTGAAAACAGGTAAACTCTTTTGTTTAAAAACTCCAAAGCTACTTCTCTCAAACAAGGTGTCCTGACTTAACTGTTCTTGAATCCCTTGAATTGTGGCTTAACTTTATCTTTCATTACTGTAGTTAATAAATCCCTCAATCTATGTTTGTTACACTAGTCACCAAGATTAAACTTTAATCATCTATGGTTGATGTCATTACAGTCACTTATTTCCTTGCATAAGCATCTCTTATATATAACAGACACTCAAAGCAGAAGACTAACTATATGCTTTCTTCTCATGACACTTCAAAGCCATCTGACTACATTGGAAAGCCTGTTGTTCCAAGATACAAGGAAGTTTGATCATTAACATTTAACTCTGCATGATGTCCAACCCATCTTGTTACATTCAATTCCAAATGCTGAATTACAGCAAATATGTTCTTACAGATTAAGCTTCATGGCAATGTATTACATTCCGAATTATGGTTATTTAAATGACTATAAAAAGATTGTAATACTTGGAACAAATGGTACCCAAGTGCAGTATGTGTAATAGCCAGAAACCTAAAGCATAAGATTTTCATTTGCGCAAGGTTTGAGATATAAAGATCTGCATATTGACAAAAAGGCAATTTTGAAAAAGACTTTTTGTACTTCCTCTTCTACCTTACTCTCCCTTCCCAGTTATTGTCTCTCATATCTATACTCGCTGGTCAAGAAAGCATTTTCAATCCACTAAACTCTCTTGTCAACACAGGAGACACAGCTGTGTGAGGTGAAAAGAAAACTTTTCTGGGACAACTTTCCACAATCCAGCCAAGAACGAGAAAGACAACTTTGCAGGTGCCCATCTTAGTCAGGCTGGGATTTGAGACTCACTTTATTTAATTACCATTATATAAACATTGCAAAACTTCTGATTCAGCTGGTACCAAAATAAGAAATTTATTTTTATGGTTGAAACAAAAACACTCTCTTCCCGTTTGATGACTGCCAAAGAGTCATACTACATTTGCAATCAGTTGCATGAACTGAAGCAAATTAAGCTTTTCTTTCCATACAGTGCAAATGAACTTGAATTTATAAATGTTTGCAGTTATTTCAAGTTTCTATAAGCATTTAGTTCATGTGGTTAGATTTATGTTGGCTTACTTATATTTTTAGTTTTCGCTGTAGAAGCGTATTGGGTGCTTTGTATGTGGCTTATGGAATACGATCAAATCCTATTGGTTTCTGCTAACTACGTGACAAACAACCGGTAGTTGCACGGACTTAAGGAGAAACCATTTGGAATATGCTTTCAGGCATTTCAATCGGGAGGCCACTTTAAGGTGTTGGATCATCTTCTCGGTGATGCAGCTGGCAACTTCTCGTTGAACAAGAACACACGGAGACTGGCATCTTGATTGCTCATGATTGCACAGTGTTCAGTTCCAATCGCAACTCCTCAAATAAAGCAGTACCTGCCCGTGTGCAGCAAAACCTGGACAACATTGTTTGGGCTGATATCTGCAAAACATTCACACCACACAAGTACCTGGCAAAGACCATCTCTAACACAAGAAAATCTGAGCATCTCTTCCTTGACATTCAATAGTGCTACTATCACGGAGTTCCCACATCAACGCCCTGGGGGTCACCATTGACTAGAAACTTAACTCAACCAGCTACATAAATACTATGATTACAAGAGTAGGTCAGAGGTTGGAAACTACAAAAAGGATCTCACTCCTGACTCCACAAAGCCTGTCCATCACCTACAAAGCATAAGTCAGGAGTGTGATGGAATACTCTCCACTTGCCTGGATGACTGCAGCTCCAACAATCAAGCAGCTTAACACCATGTAGCACAAAGCAGCCCGTTTGACAGGCATCCTATCCTACACCTCACCACAAGTACAATGTGGCTGCAGTGTGTACCATCTTACAAGATGCACTGCAGCAACTCGCCCAGGCTGCTTTGACAGCACCTTCCAAACTTGCGAACTCTACCACCCAAAAGGTCAAGGGCAGCAGACGCATGGGGACACCACCATCTGCAAGTCCCCTCCAAGTCACAAACCATCCTGACTTGGAAATATATAACTATTCCTTCACTAGCCCTGGGTCAAAATCTTGGAACTCCCTCCCTAACAGCATTGTGGGTGTATGTACACCCATGGACTACAGCAGTTCAAGAAAGCCACTCACTACCACCTTCTCTAGGGTAATTAGAAATGGACAATAAACATTGGCCTTGCCAGTGACACTCACATCCCATGAATTTTTTTTCAAAATCCCATTGTAAGCTTTCCCCATCATATGAAAATAATATTTTTGAACAAAAAAATGAGATTTATTAAAACAAAACTCATTGCTGCATGCTGTACAATTCCTGACATTGCCCATTCTGCAGGCTGTCAAAAATAATTTACTCTAACATACTTAAGGAGAACACATACTCAAAAGCAGAAGTGTAAAAACTGAGGAAAAACAAAAACCTATCCTTCACACAGTTTGAAGCAAACAACCTTTTAAAAGGTACAGGCCTTTGAAAACGTTACTTTAGATAAAAAAGATTTGCCACCATTCTTGCTAAACATCAATGAATTCTTTTTGGTACTTTAAGTAGAATAGGAACCCGGTGTGTTGATAAGTTATCTACACATAATTACCTAGCAAGCTCAAACATTAATAATTTTATTTTTCAGTTTTGAAATCTCTAAGATCTCCTCCACACAATATGGTATAAATTAGCTGAGTTCCAAACAAAATTCCTAAAGTGCCTCATATTAGGGAATGTTGAAAAGGCACAATGGCAATGGATCCAAATAGAATGCTTCTAACACACCAAATGTTTAACTGGTCCAAACATTTGGCCATATCCAGGAACTTCAGTCTGCTGCTGCACCTTGAAAAAACTTCTCACTTGCGCTAGGGGGATCAGTGTCTTCTTCTTGCTCCTGTAATAAAAGGCCCATTAGTAAATATAATTATGCAAGCAAGTTTTGAAAACCTCAGCTATTTCAAAGCAGGTTTATGTAATTGAACAGAGTATCTTCGCAAGGACAATTAGGGATGAACAAAAAATTCTGGCCTTGCCAACGACACTCACATCCCATAAAAGAATTTTTAAATTGTCTCAAGATATACTACTAAACAGCAAAGTTACTCAATTGAATTGTATATCATAAATGTGTTAATAAGTTCGTTGCAATTTTTTTTTAGTTCCAAAGATAATCGAAGAGAAACGAAGCAAAAACTGAATAAGAATACATTAAAGATGGATACTCATTTATTGAACTGTACAACCTCACATCTTTACAGCCTGGTGTTATCTGCTAAAAAGTAATTGCTCCCCTTTATCTCCTAAAGAGAATGATTCATCCTGGAATTCCACAGGAGTCAGGAACCCACTAGTATTTCATCCAAGTACCCATTCTTTACGTGACCCTACAAAGTGCACGTGTGCAGGTTCTTCAATTGTAGGAAGCACCACAGCTGAAACTTGGTCCTATCATTGTCCAATGTACATACTTGGTTCATAAGCCACAGATTAAATCACAGGTCCATCAGTCACAACAACTGATCTCTATCTGTTGATGTAGTTTTAATATATCTAGTGCTTGGTCAGTTTGGTGAATAAGGAACATAAGATAAAGTCATGCTTAAATTACTTCAAGTGCGTCACCTACTAATCCATCATGGAATATCTATAGTCAGAGAGATTCCTAACCACTAGGCTGCAGGACAGAAGATGGTCAGGACAAACAGTATCACTGAAAAGCTCTTATACAGAATCTATATGTCACTCACCTTTGGTTCTTTGACTTCAAAATCCTCTCCATACTGAATGGAGAAATCAATGTGCTGCAAGACTATGTTAACACATTCTTCATCTGAACGATCAAATGGCAAAAAACGAACCATGCTGTAGTCATCAATCTAAAAAGACAAATGTTGATGTTAATAAACATTATCAAAATGTTTGCACAGCATCATTCTGATGAAACTTATAAAATTGTAGATCCCATGATTTTCACTATTGAGGATTTTCACAATAGCATTTTAGCCAATATTTTAAAATAAATTATGTTTAAAAAAAACACAAATAAAATGTTGCTAGCAAAAACACTGGTACCTTTGTATTATTTTTAAAATGCTCAAAGTACGTTTAGATTTTTGAGAAAAGCTCAGTTTCAAGTCAGACCTGGATTGTCATGGTCTTTGGTTGTATCCAGTAAATTGATTTGGAATTTCTTAAAACATGCACTGTAGTAATGGTATGTCTATGGCATATGCCATTACGATGTCTCAAATTCTCTTGCAAATAATGGCGTAGGTAACTCAAGCAATTACATGCAGCACCCAAAAATTTCCTGGGACCATTGATTTGCTGTGACCCTTGTCAAAATAGTGAGAATTCCAGTACTATAGCTCCACTCTCTATAGAATCAATGTTGAGGTTCAATTTGCTGCCAGAACACTGCACTGATCAGTACCAATGATCTTACATCTCTGTCCTATGATTACCGAACCTTGGCCAATGGAAACACTTTCCCTTTATTTACTCTATTAAAACCTTTAATCATTTGAACGCTGTTAATAAATCTTCTCAGCTTTCTCTATTCATAATAACCTTCATGCCTAATATTTTACTAATGCTACACAGAATCACTTATTTGTACAAAGACAGAACAGCTTAAGTAATGATGGAATACAAAGCTTGTTTGAGATCAGCTAATTAAATAGAGCATTTCTGATGTTAATGGAAATTTGGCTTCTTTGATTGCAGCACAAACTACTTACCAATCCACAAATTGCTTTGGTTAGCTTTCTGAATTTCTTGCTTTTCCAAGTGTCAGTTGAGTCCTGCATCAATGAATACATATCAGGGTCTAAATACCTTTAATGAAAGAATATCAGGAAATATTATTGACATAAATGTCCAAGAACTGTATCAAAACAATTTCTAAAAATGTAAATGAAAAGTTTGATATAAAACTGTTTTGTAAAATGAATCTTCAAATTAGAGTTCCTCTGCTGTTTTGAGAACTCAATATAGGAAGAAAGTGAATATAATTTAATAGAAAAATAAACACTTTTAGCATTACAACTCCTGAAATAAGCTGCACTTGTTTCGAGTTGCTTCGTGTTTTATCACCCATTGGAAATCCCATTTAGAGGAAGAGAGTAAACTATGTAAAGTCAGAAGGTGTGGGTTCAAGCCCCACTCCAGAAACAAACACAAAATCCAGGCTGACACTCCAGTGCTATAGTGAGGGAGGGATGGAGCACTGCTGGTGTGGTGCCATCTTTTGGCGAGACATTACACCAAGGGCCTGCCCTTCTTCTCAAGTGAGCATAAAATATCTCATGCCACTATTTTGAAGAACAAGGAAATTCTCCCCAGTGTCCTGGCAACATTTATTCCTTAATCAAAAATATTTAAAAATAAATTATTTGGTCATTATCGCATTGCTGTTTGTGGGACCTTCCTTTCCACCCTTTAGACTGTCCTGTTTCCTACATTAGAACAGTGAACACTTCAAAAGCACTTCACGATCTGTAACGTGCTTTGTGACATTCTGAGGAAAGTCCTTTCTTACTTTAAAAGCATTATCAAGGGTACCTTAAAAGGCTTTTAACATACCACTTTTCAGGTTAAGGAGGCCCTCAAACATGCAAACAAGTACAAATACAAACCTTCGCTGTCAGAGAAAGCTGCAAACATCACTAAGGCAATGTTCCACCACAAATAAGAGAAAAATTGTCTGCATGGTATTTGCCCGTCAGAATACACAATGTTCAACCTCAACTTAAAAGACAGGAAAAATACCAAGCAGTTGGGTCCTCTTCCTGCCCCAAACACAACAGATCCATATTGTACACACTACACAGGGAAGATGGGAATACACTCTCCAGGCACCTCAACAACAAATGAAAGCAACCAATCTCCCAGGAAAGGTAGGTTAGTGACTGAGCATCTCTGTCCGGCCACCACCAATCCCCACATGGCAACTGCCAAAAAATGCTCTCATCCTGAAGTGTGTAATATCATGGTAGCAGTATGTAGAACAATGCAAACGGTGTAATTATAGAAATGTGTGTTCTTACAAATACATGTCAAGGTGAAGAATTTGGCTCAAAGAAGCTCACAGTCTAGCACACAACTTAATTTTGAATACTTCTAATGTCAATCTCCACTATCCTGCAAAGCAAATAATTCCAAAAATGTCACCTTTCAGTCAAGAGGTTTTTCATAATATATGTTCCAAATTTACTTTTCCCAGCTTAAATTTACATTTGCTTTGTCATGTGGCACCACAACCCATATCTACAAATGCATCAGGAATTGAACTGTAAAATTCTTAAATAATTTTCAGCCGTCACTTGTCAATCCGAAAACAATCTAAAAATGGTCAATATAACAAGATACATTTCTGAAACTGTATACCATTAACAGGTATGTTACAATATGTAATATTGTATGTATAATGGGTCCATCAGATACGAAATAAGGTTTCACTTACTTTTCAATTTCTTTTTTTGCTTTCTTGTTCAGTAAATCCATTTTTGTCATGATGTTGACCTGAGGAATTTCCAGAGACACCATTGCACTGAGGGCTGCCAAAACACCTGACACAAACTAAGGAAATTATAAAGTTACACATCTGCATATTTTACAGTGAATGTCAGATTTATATCAAACATTAACCATTTATAAAATAATTAATAGATTATGCTTGAGCTGATGGAATAAGTTTGTGTAATATGTACTATAGGGTGCTGAGCCACCCAGACCAAAAAGATCCCAGATTCAATCTTTGGTTTTTGTTAAGATCACCAATCTCAGTTGGAGTGAGGGACAATGCAACTGACCTCTGTGCCCTTAGGCTATAAAGGAGGACCTCACACTCAAGGCAGAATCGTCCCAGATTTGCACTAAGCGGAAAAAGGACATTTTACCTGCAGGTCGCAATGGCAGCTTTTCGCGCTGTATTGTCCCATTCCTGCCTCTAATTATGTAGCCACAGGAAATACACCAGCTCGCAGCCTTCGATTTGCCCACCGCACCGTTACCTCACCACTTCCTCACGCAGGGTGCTGTATTTAAACTGCAGCTACACTGACACTTCTCAATGCTTGCAGCCCAGAAAGGCACCAGTAAAGACATGACCCCCAAAAGCACAAAACCTCCCCCCCACCCAGATTCAGCGATACATCCCTGGGACACCTTCTGGACACCCTGAAGGCCCGCTGCGATGTCCTCTACCCCCACTCTGGCCGCAGGAGGCCCATCAGTCTCACCATTCACGGGAATACACGATGAATGGTTAGGCTCTGGGAAGTACCAAGGATCAGAGGGACCTTGGTGTGCATGCCCACCAATCCCTTAAGGTAGCGGGACAGGTAGATAAAGTGGTTAATAAGGCATATGGGATACTTGCCTTTATTAGCCGAAGCACAGAATATAAGAGTGGGGAGATTATGCTGGAACTGTATAAAACGCTGGTTAGGCCACAGCTAGAGTATTGCATGCAGTTCTGGAATCCGCATTATAGGAAGGATGTGACTGCACTAGAGATAGAGTGCAGAGGAGATTTATCAGGATGTTGCCTGGGTTGGAGAGTTTTAGTTATGAAGAGAGATTGGTTAGACTGGGGTTATTTTCCCTGGAGCAGAGGAGATTGAGAGGAGACATGATTGAGGTGTATAAAATTATGAGGGGCATAGATAGGGTAGACAGGAAGGAACTTTTCCCTTGGTGGAGGGATCAATAACCAGGGGGCATAGATTTAAGGTAAGGGGCAGGAGGTTTAGAGGGGATGAGAGGAGGAATATTTTCACCCAGAGGGTGGTGGGAATAATCTGGAACTCACTGCCTGAAAGAGTCGTAGAGGTAGAAACCCTCATAGCATTTATGAAGTATTTGAATGTGCACTTGCGATGCCATGGCATTCAAGGCTATGGGCCTAGTGCTGGAAAATGGGGTTAGAATAGTTAAGTACTTGTTTGACCAGCGCAGACTCGATGGGCCAAAGGGCCTTTTTCTGTGCTGTAGACCTCTATGACTCTATGATACGCCAGCTTGGGAGGTGGTGGCAGAGGTGGTCAGTGCCAATGCTGCACACAAAAGGTTGACCACCCAGTGCAGAAAGCAAATGAATGATCTCATCTGTGCCTGGGTAAAGCAACCATTAGATCACTCTAAACTCACACACTCAAGGCCCCACACATTCACCGGCATCTCACTCACTGCCAGCTCAAGGGACGTCACCACTCACTCTCTCACACACACCCTCACGTCACCATCTGGCTTAATCTCCTGAACTGACTGCCTCCTCAGTCCTCTCCAGTTTGAGGTCACTTGCACAGATCAACATGTGCCCCCACACATCCCCTGGGATACCCACCTTCCTGAGTACAGCTCTCGCCCTGCCGCCTCTTCCCTTGCCTGAAGCCAATTCTTCCCCTTCCCCAAGCAAGCCCTAGCCCTGCAGCCATTGAAAAGCCTTATGGCTGCTCTGGTAGGTAGATACCTGCCCATGAGTCCCCTTAAAAGTGATGTGGTGCTGCCTGTGAAGCATGGCGCTGATGGTCACTGCCTGAAGAAAGGTAGGCAAATAAACCTTGAAGTCCTGAGCGAAGTGCAGCTCGCCAGGCGCACGTCGCTTATGTACAGTTGTGAAACACATCAGCGTGTGCCTGGATTACCCAGCATCGGGGGATGATTCCAGCGAACAGGGCTTATAATGATATGCAGATGTGTTAAAACAAAGTTCCTGACGTCCGGCAGCAGGAAAGGAGGCCTGCCATTGAAGGGCGGAGTGGACAATCGCAAACTGGTTTCACTATTGGTTGAAACCGATTTTTGGCCTTCCCAGCACACTGTCTCCTCACACCTGCCATGACACCTGACGCCAATGGCACAGAAAATTCCACACTCAACATTCTCACTTATGGCTGTCATCCTTCTGAAAGCCCTGTGACATTGGAAGGGGACAGTCTCAGACTCAGGGCTGTTGTCTCCACAGTCAAACAACTTTCTGATATCATGATCTAGGCTCACAAGAAGAATGGCCACCAGAGCAAAGTACTGAAGACCCTGTGGAATTGTATTCCGACATAAATCACTGATTTCAGAAGAATAGGAGGGGGAAAAGGCAATAAAAGTTGGGGGGGAAGGTCTGGACCAAAAGTTTTACCTTTTTGCAAGTCACATATTTAATAAAAATAGTAGATATTCAATAACATTGGTCATGTAATAACTAGATGGTTACAAAGACTTCAAATGCAACAGTGCAGGATTACTATGACATCCTGATCAAGTAGTGAAAACTACCTTAAATGACTCCACCATAAATTGAGAGTCAACAAGAAATACCCCACAGACACGAAACTCCCACTGCTGCAACTGTTCCACTAGCTGCTTCATTATTGGAAGATGAGTGTATAACTCAATCTGACCTGTAATGAAGGAATAAAAGGCACATTAGGTTACAAACTTGTTTGCAGACCCAAAAATCAAAACTTATTAGATCTGAAAGGGTTCAGTTACAAAGGTGCACAGAGTTTAAATTGGGTGTATAATGCTATCACAACCACTATGCACTCAAAGCCCAAACCCCACACCTAGCGGTCTAACGATAAAAGAAACACTGGCATAACACTAAGCCATATAGATCAGACAGAACCCATCCAAGCTTAAAATATGACGAGAAAATACAGATATGGATGTTGAGTGAGAGAATAGTCAAGATTGGCTTTTCCGACTTTCACTTGATCATGAGATGATGTGATTGAATAGCCTGCTAATGCTCACTGTCCAAATTTTCTCATGGAATGGCTTTTGGGGAAAGTATTAGGAGCGGCTGACACTTGCATTTCATGAGTCAGCATCTTCAGGAGGGATGGGGAGGGGGGAAAAAAAATTCAGGAAGAGCCCAAAATTGGTATCGTAGTAACTCAATACACTTTTGTGATTGCTTCTTTGACCAGGTTTCTTTTCTAAATCAGAGGCTATTACTGTGTTAGGATTATAATATAGTATAAATTTTGCTACACCTAATCAATACACTATACCAAGCTAAATGTTGCAATAAATTAACTGCATTTACAACAAAAATGAACAAAGCTTAACCTGAAGACAGGGCTTTAAGGCAATTGGAAAACAAGCCAGAGGTGAGATGAGGAGAATTTTTCTTACGCAGCAAACAGCAAATTATCTGTTCCACCACACTAAAAGAGTGGTGGAAACAGATTCAATGGTAACATTCAAAAGAGAAAGGCTCAGGGAGTGGAAAAAAAAGGCTTTCAAAGAGCCTGCATAGCCACAATGACCCTCCTCCTAGGCTACAGTTCTCCAGTTCTATTTTATAAACAGAATTCCCATCAGGAGGTAATCAGCTCGAGTTGATTTTTACCTCTGTCGCTCCCTTAAAATTTTTCTCCTTTTCTTTCTCATTACAGCATTGGACAGTTTTAGTAGTGTAATCATGCAGCATTTGTCAACATTCCCACCATTTCTTCGCTGCCTGCCCTAGACACAAAAGCCATGACTGGAAAAAATCCAAGACTGCTTCATCATAGCATTTCATTATCAAACTACTATTGAAAACACATATCAATTTCTACCTACCTGGACAATCAAATAGTATATAGTCATCTTCCACATGACCTAGGCAATCTGCCAGCCAATCAAAGTTGTTAGCAAAGTATTCCATACAGAAAATGAGTCCACCATTTGGGCCGAACCTCAAGGAATCATCTTCCATTACATCATCCACTTGGATGAGCTCCCGGATATCTATATCCAATAACAGTAAAGAAAGGTAACTCACTATAACATTTTAGAATCGGGGAACTCAGTTTTAAAACTGGACATCTTATCAAAATAAAAGCAAAAAACTGCGGATGCTGGAAAGCCAAAACAAAAATAAAAATGCCTGGAAAAACTCAGCAGGTCTGACAGCATCTGCGGAGAGGAACATAGTTAACGTTTCGAGTCCGTGTGACTCTTCAACAGAACAGATCTGTTGAACAGAACAGTTCTGCTGAAGAGTCATACGGACTCAAAATGTTAGCTGTGTTCCTCTCTGCAGATGCTGTCAGACCTGCTGAGTTTTTCCAGGTATTTTTATCTTATCAAAATAACCATTTAAAAGCAAGTAAATCCACCACAATCAATTATTGTAGAATAAAACTGCTGACAGAAAAGATAATTTTCTACAGCTATTATTTTTAACAATAACCATGGAATATAACCCAAAATATGTTGCATACACAAAAATAGAGCCAATTTTCTTTTGTACACAGCTCATCAATTCAGTTATCCAATAAGCCCTTGAGAGTACAGGAAAACTATCTGTGTACAAGGTGTTGCTCAAGGTTTACTATTGTTTCTGGCTCAGTAAATGAACATATAGACAGGTTGTGCACTCTGACATAGCCTGCGGGAGTGACTGTGACCCAAACAACAGGCTTTTGTGCAAATTATTAGGTGAACATAAGTGTCTCCTATGCCCTAACATCAATGCTTTTCCTAGTACTCAAGGATATACTGCAAATGCAAAAAACAAATTTTTATGCATTTCTTAATAACAGTTGAACAGTACTCAGCAAAACAAGGACAGGCTCCCATCCATTTTGAATTTAAATCTAAAGATTCTAAATTTAAGATTATGAAGGGGATTGGCAAAACTGCAGGATTTTGTTCAACATTCAAATGCCTGGAGACAAGTTGAAAAGTATTTAAGGAAGGCAGGTAGATTTATTTTGATATATAAATTGCATTAGACTTGTGAACTAAGTCACCAGGAAAGATAACTGATAGGAAAACATAAATAAGTTGAAGAGGTAACCAGTTGAGTTTTGGAACAGAAAAGAAGATCGAGGGATATGGTGCTAAAATGAGGTTAAAGTTAAACCAATTCTTGATACAAGGCAATGTAAATTATTTTTTTTTATATACATTATTCACCTATTAGAAAATTATGTCATTGAGAGAATTTTCTATCCCAGAATTTATTTTTTTATTACATTTCAATAGATATTTCTAAGAATTTAGCATGAAAACTAACTTCTGTTTGCAATGGATATTATCATATTATGCAAGGTATACACAATGTACCAAGAGCGCACAGTCTTTACACTGTTATGCTGGAAAAGCAAATTGCTAAACCTCATTTTGTTTAGGTTTTCAAAAGAACAGTTTAAGGATGAATTACAAAGTCATTAGTCAACTCACCTGCCAAGACAGGATAGTCAAAGTATTCTGCAGCAGGGTCAAGGTTCACCACCTGCACAGACCGATTCAATACCTCACAGTGCTGCTGCACAGAGGAACAGTAAGTGCTCTGAAATGAAATACAGCAAATCCAGCTTCTTATTCAAGCATCATGTATTAAATATACAAATCAAAGAACACAAATCCTCCCAAACTTGTTCACTTATAATCTAACAATTCCTCACTTGATGACTAGAAATTTGCAACATTCTGTAACCAAAAATGTGTAAATTTCACTGCTTAACCTAGTGATGCATCAGTCTAATTAGATGTGTTTAATCATAAGTGCTTCAATTGTTTTAAAGGATCAGAAGGCATCATTTTCCCATATAATTACTGCTGCTAGCTATCATCTAATCTTTTGAGGGTAAAAAAGGATAATGGACACAGAACAGTATAATAAAATAATTTAAAAGGGGTTCAAAATACTTTATAAACCACAAAGAATAAAATCCAAAGAAAGATTGTGTTTTTGTAAAACAAACCTGTTTTTCATTAAGTTTTAGTATTCAGCTGAGAAAGATTCCATAACATGGCTTATGTGATGCAATTTTCTTTAGAGTTTATGACTAACGAAGACCTATAATTAGGAATATAGAGTACGATAGGAAAGAACTAATAATTCATACAAAAATTTGTTAACTACATTTAGAATAGTAAGAGCAGTTTTATATTCCCTGTGATAGAAGACATAAAAGCCACAGAAAGTGTACAGCACAAATTCACCAGAACAGGTATGGAAAGCTACCATTATGCGGAGAGATTTGAGATAAGACTAATTCCATTGGAGAAGAGATTTAATATATATTTTTTTAAATTTTGACAGAAAATGAGATTGCTGTCTGTAGCGTCATTACAAAGGGGGTCATCAATTTCAAATGATCAATGAAAGTGAGCGGAGGGGTGAAAAGAAATTTCTTGCCAGTTGAAGTGTGGAATGATTAAACACAAAAAGTTGTGGCAGAGGACCATTGCAAACTTTAAGGGGAAAAAAATGATAAAGATTTGAAGCAGAGAAAGTTATGGGCATACAGGGAGGGTGTGAGGCAGTGGGATTGCTCAAGCAAAAAAAGTCAGAGAGGATACCATGGGCTGAGTGGGCTGCTTTGGTGTCGCAAACTTCCATGGTTCGATGCTGCACGTTGTGCGAAAGCCTCTTTGGTCTCAAGGCAACCAATATTTTACATCGCAACGCACTAGTACGGAATCATTGCAAAAACTAATTAACAATATTATAATGAAAATGATTTTGCAGCAGCCAGTGGGAGCTCGCTTGTCAACACGGTGATAGTTACTTGTTATCCTAATACCAGGGTGTCCGCTTTGGCTGAGCCCACCCCCTCCTAGTGCCCGGGCGGCCCGGGCATGTTTCCCACCCCAGTGGTGTTTATAATTAAAGACACGGTGCTGTCCTCTCCTCTCCTGCCGCTGCTACTGCCTTAAGGGCGAAATACCTTCCCGCTGCCGGCAGGTCCCATCACCAGTTGAGCGTATCGAGGCATTGCGCCGCCATTAACCCACCAACTCCGTCAATGGAACATCCGGGCCCAGGGCGCCGCGTCACACGCAACTTCCGGCTACGGAAGCCGATGTGGGACAACGTTACCCCCCCCTCAACCGCGCAATTCGAAATGCCTTCCTCAAGCTTGTCCTTTTAAAAAACAAACACTCACACAGAGACCTCAACAGCTCCCCCTTTAACCTACATTTATTCCCCTAAATACCAATGATCTCCGTAAGAAAATAATTTGCAACGGATGTTTTACCTGCGTTTAAATCAAGTGCGCCTCCCTCTCTCTCTAATAAAAGCAGAAGATGCTGGGAAAGCTCAGCAGGTCTGGCAGCGTCTGCGGGGGGAGAGAGAGAGAGAACTTCCAGTGTGACTCCTTCAGCGCCAGTCTCTTTACATCATTGGTTAAAAATCGGAATATATAGAAATATATATCGTAACGAACACAGATAACTAACCAAAGACTGGTTTTGTAAATCCCAGTTTATCTAAAACTGTAGCTGACGTTGGCTGGGCCCAGCAGATACGATGGGCCGAAAGGCCTCCGTCTGGGCTGTGAATCTGTTTCTAAAGGTTTACATTTACACTCCTTTCTGGACGTAACAAAGGGTTTTACAGCCAATTAAGTGTTTTTTTTGTTTTTGTTCTAGATTTCCAGCATCTGCAGTATCTAAGTGTAGTTACTGTTGTAATGTAAGAGTGTATTTCAACTAAAGTCTATAAAGTGCCAGTGATGCCCCCTTTGAGGTTTAAAAATATTTTTTCTTTATGTATAACCATACTCAGTGTTATTTAAATCACACTGAAACGTATCAAAGGGCCCTTTTGCCTCTCAAAACAAAATGCAAACCTTTCAACACATCATGAAAGCAGTGAACCTTTCAAGAAGCTTGTTTCTGAAGATCTTTGTTCCTTGCATCATAGGTTTTACAGATATTAATACAGTTTTCTACTGGGTGAAATTTAGATAGCCAGAAATAAATCATCTTTCACTGGAAACTAATCCTTCAGCCCATCAACTGATGATGGGTTTTATCATTGCTTTGATAATGAGGGTTCTGGACACCAATTGTTCATTGTCTCGATTTGTGTTCTCTCATATTTGATATTAAACAAATCTTGATTTGCATATGTGATTGCAAATATTACATATGATGTCAAGCTTTTAACAAATGGTGGAGGAATTCAAGGGACTGCGACTACAATTACTACCTAACGCCTAAAATGTTACATATATGGCTATCAACAGTTAAAAGTATTCACTAGCTCATAGGTATGAGTAGCTGCTGTAAATCAAATTTAGAAATGGCTAAAGTGCTCGAATTTTGCTATTGTGGTTTGTAAATTTATTGGAACAACTTAATTGTTCTGTTTTTTAATAATGTGTTCTGCAAAACTTTCTATAGCATTCTCAAATTTGATTTAATTCAACAATGAAAACAAAATTTAAATCTGTTCCCATAAGTTGATCTTACAAGGGCTAAGGGACACATTTAAGGTTTTGGGTAAGAGATGCAGGGGGGATGTGAAGAGGAACTTTTTTTCTGCAGCGCTTAGAAATGACCTGGAGCTCACTGCTTACGTAGATGGAGGAAGAGGAGACAATCAATGATTTTAAGGAAATTAGATGTACTTCAGGGAAATAAACTTGCAAGGCAAGGGGAATAGGACTGACTAGATTGCTCTACAGAGACCAGGCATGGACTTGATGGGCCAAATGACTCCCATCTGTGCTATAAGGATTCGATGACTCTAAAACAATTAAATAGTTGTTGGCTTCAAGAGTAACTGTGATGAATTCTATTTGTTCAACAGTTGCATTTGTTTTATTTAATTTAGTGATTGGATTTTGAACATGAAGTGAGCAAAGGACTAGAAGGATTCAAATTACAGTGTTGCAGACATATACTGAAAATTATATGCACATGTTAAATGGCAAAAGAGAAGGTCTTGAACTACAAAAAGGGAGAGTGGAGCAATGAGGCTCAGTATGATGGGAAAAATAAGAAACTGTGAATATATTATCTGGGAGTTTCAAGGAAAGTTGGTGAGATTGTTACTGTCTGGGAAAGTTAACCATTAAAGATAAAGCAATAGATAAAGAAGAATACGACAAGATGGTCTGATGTAATGGGAAAATAGAAAATAAAAAACCAAAATAACGAATCTGTATGCAGACCACAACGTATGGATTGTGCTGGTTTCCAGCTCCAGATCAGAGAAGACAGAGAGAGGAAGAGATGTGCATTATTTTGTGAAACTATTTCATGCAATACCTTGATATGAAATGTTATTTTAATTGTGTTGAAAGGTTGATGTTGGTATTAATGAAGAGGGATCACATTTGAATGATAATCAAGGTCTTTTAATGTTATTGCTGTGCTATTCACAGATAATAAATTCAAAGCGTTGTTGCTCATATGTGTCATTCTGTGTTCACTAGGAACAATTCATTTTGGTTGTCAAAGCAACAATGTATTCAACAAGTACCTCTTATTGTTAGGCCTAATTAATTGTTTACACTAACGGTATTTTGTGATTTAAGCAAGGCTGTCAAAAGAATAATCTTTGCAAAATCTTGCAGAGCAGCTGCCAATATCACGCTTATATAAATAAATCTTTCAAAACTATTTGTATGGAGTTTAAATATTCAGCTATCACCTTTCCAAAACAAAAGAAAGTGTCACGATTCTACATGGCTTCCTGCCTTTTGTGCATAATACAAGGAAGGTTTAGTTTTTTTAAAATTTCTTGTCTCTCCATAAGAGCTATACTAACCTATAATGGAATATTGGAACAGGCATCAGAAGTCTTCTGGTTTCTCAATGATATGACTGCTCTTCATGCAGCTGCACAAGAACTATTGGCTGGCTGGCTGCCTATTCAAACATAGAGGACATCACACCCAAGTTTGACCCTGCCCTTGTCTAATGTCCACGCATGCATATCTTCCATTAAAGGAAATCAAGAGTAGAAAACAAAAAAAAAAGATTGCTATAAGAATTGATGTTTAGTCCTGTAGAACTTGTACATGTTGATTTTTTGCTTTTTAATGGTGGAGATAATGTAATTCTAAGATGGATCTCACATACTGTATGAAAAATTTAAATAGCTGTACTGAGACTATAGGGGCACTTTAGCAGAGCAAGACTCCCTCACCTAGTGAAAGTGCAGATCACAAAATTGGCCAATTAAGTTATAGTAGCTCTGTTACATGCTCCCACTGAATGAGGCTCCATGCCAAGAGTCTTGTCTCAGAAAATTTACTCAAGTGTCAGCTGATTTTTCTTTATTTTTGTACTATCTGTGAATTAGACTGGGTACGTACAATTACTGCAAACTGAAATGAATATTCAGGCTATGATGTTTGGATTTTAGATCTCTTATTAACATTTGCTGGGTTATTCTGTTACAGTATTTTATGTGAATTCAACTTGCTTTGATGAGAAAGGCTAATATGTAATTTCTAATCATTGTTGTGTTAAAAAGAAAGGCTACTAGAAATGTGGAAATGTTCCAGGGACAAACCATGACTCAGGCAATCATCCCATGGTGACTAAAATATTACAGCTATTCATATTCTGCATGCTTAACCATCTTCAAAGAGATTACTTCTACATCAAAGGGACCCAATGTTTAAATGTCAAGCCTGGTGGCCAATTCTTAGTTCTATTTGTTATGCCATTAACATCCACAGCTCCATGAGCAGCATATAAATTTTTATTACAGAGAATAGGTATTCTAGTTTAGCAAGAGAGCTTAAAAAATATTCTTTTAAACAGGTTCTCAGTTTACTAATGAGCCTATAGCCAAAGCATTGATCTGTCTTTTCTCTTTTCCGATGCCGACAGACACGCTACCTCTTCTCACACTTGTGCTACAACTGTAGCTTTGGTGCAAAGAGAGGCTTTCCTATGCTCCTGCAATTGTAGTACAAATGCAGCCAGAGTCCAAAGTCAGGAACTGAGGCGACTCTTCAGTAAAAGGAACAGAAATCACTGCATTCAGGAGTCTCTCCCTGCTTCACCTCGTGTTCGGTTCAGGCCTTTAGTGTTAGTGCAAAGTTAAAGCTGCTTCATACCAGCAGTAACCTTGTAGTGCAAAAGCTCCCTAAATGTGCTCCACATGCAATTCCTATGTTTCTACGAATTATCTTTAACTATAATAAATCTAGTCAGTAGTTTAGCATGTACAAAGTGACATGTCATGAATATTTTCCGGATTATAAATTGGCAGGAGACAGAATGAACAGAACAATTATGCTCCAGGAAGCAATTTACATAATTGGGGGTAATTGTTGGACCTGAGTTTGCTTTCAACTACAGCACAACAAATGCAAGTTTAAGGTCATAAAACCCTGAACTGTCACCAAGTTGTGAGGTATTGAGAAAAGACCAAACTGTTGCAAGATTATACCGATAAATGCAATTTACTATAAATTAGTGGATTATACTTTCCAATGAAGAAGAATATGGACATTTTGGAGATTTTTGCCTTATCCCCTAACTGACAATAATAGTTATGGTCAAATAAATTTACTTCCACGGAAAGATTTCTCATGCATTTCAATGGGCAAAATTGCTAAAAACATGCTGTTCCTTTTATAGGCAATAATTTATGTTTAGTTCTATTGTACAGAGTCAGAAATAATTACTTTACTTGCCACAGATGGGATATGTGAAGAGTGCTTCCCTGGGGCATATGTATCCTACATACCAGAGGATACATCTGATTCATTTCCTATGTGGAATATGTGTAATCTACATCACATTGGGGATTATATGATTTATTTTGCCATAACAGTTTATGTATGATCTGCCTTCCAATATGAGCATACAGAATTTACTTCATGTAAGAATATATATGAATGATCAATATCCTAATGAGGCTAAAGGTGATATATACATTTCAATGTCTAATCTACTTCCCATGAGGAATATGTAATTCTCTCTGTGTGATTGATATTGGAATGTGGATTTTTGTAACCTATTTTCCATGGACATATTGGCAATCTATTATATTCAATCAACATTTCAGGGAGGAAATGCAATCTACTTCCCAACGGATATTTATGAATTACTATGTGTGAACAATATCTCAGTGAGAGTAAAAATTATCTACTTGCTATTCAGGCATTAAAAACTACTTCCCATGAGGGTATATATGCAATCTAAGTTTCAATGGAGATGCACTTAATTACCTATTAAAGGAGGTATATGTGATTTACTTCCTATGAGAATAACCGTGACCTACACCTTAAGGAGAGGTATATGTGTGATGCGTGGTTAAGTGCATCACCTTTAAGTTAGAGCTCCAACACCTGGAAGCTTCCTGCAGAGATTCTGGGAGGCTACACAAAAGTATCTTCACTGCAAGTTTCCTTTGCAGAGCATGGATAATTGTTGCAATGTAACAGGAGATGATTTCCATGAAATTCATCATTTAATTTCGGAAATTTATTAGTTTACTCTCACCACTGATAAAAACAACTTATATTTGTATAGCATCTTTAACATAATAAACATGCCCCAAGGTGCTTCTCAGGATCCTTTTAAAACAGAATACAAGCCACATAGGATCAGATGACCCAAAGCTTAGTCAAATATGTTTGTACTTAAGGTTGATAAGGCACTGGGATCAGATGAGATGCATCCAAGGGTATTGAAGGGGTAAGAGTGGAAATTGCAGGGGCACTGGCCATAATCTTTCTGTCTTCCCTAGACTCAGGGGAGGTGCCAGAGGACTGGAGAATTGCAAACAATGTACCCTTGTTCAAAAAGGTTGTAAGGATAAGCCCAGCAATTATGGACCTGTCAGTTTAACTTCAGTGGTGGGGAAGCTTGTAGAAACAATTATTCGAGATAGAATTAGTAGTCACATGGAGAAATGTTGGTTGATTAGCAAGAGCCAGCATGGATTTCTAAAGGGGAAATCAAGTTTAACTAACTTACTGGAGTTTTTTGAAGAGGTAACAGAAAGGGTAGATGAGGGTAATGCTGTTGATATGGTATACATGGACTTTTAAAAAGCATTCGATACAATGCCACACAGCAGACTTGTGAGAAAAGTTATAACTTATGGAATAAAAGGGACAGTAGCAATGTGGATACAAAATTGGCTGAGTATAAGGAAACAGGGTAATGGTCAATGGATATTTTTTGGGCTGGAGGAAGGTTTGTAGTGGAGTTCCTCAGGAGTTAGTGTTGGGACCCTTGCTTTTCCTGATATATATTAATGATCTAGATCTTGGTGTGCAAGGGACAGTTTCAAGTTTACAGATGATACAAAACTTGGAAGCATTGTAAACTGTGAGGAGGACAGTGTAGAACTTCAAAAAGACATAGACAAGTTGGTGGAGTGGACGGATGAAATTCAATACGGAGAAGTGTGATGTGATGCGTTTTGGTAGGTGTTATGGCACAGCCAAGTAATGCTAAATGCTGAGTTGTTCAAATCCCAAAGGGAAACTTGAAACAACTGCCACAACTTGATCGCTTCTCGGCCTCTTGGCTAAGATCAAGTGTTGCAGGAGCGACACCATGGTCCTGCCATGGCAAGGTCGGGATGGAAGGGCGAAAACCAATCGCAATCCGAATTCATACCGTGGGTTACCTATCACCGTCCGAGTCACGGTGAACCACAGCGACGAAGGAGGATCACCTATGGATCGGGGCTTCTTCACCAGGAGGATCCTGTTGAAGGCGTGCGGCTTCCAAGCTACGGAGATCTTCACCCTGCACGACTCCCGCAAAGGTGGTTATTTCGACGTCACTTTCAAGCAAGTGGCAGACTGCGTCCGGCTCCTGAGGGTGTTCGAGGAGAAGAGAGACCTGCCGGAGATGAAGATCCTGACGGCGGAGCCGCACTTTTCTCTGCCGTTGCAACGGGAACGTGAGGTGATGGTGCATGTGTACAACCCCTTCGTCCCTGTCGCCGACGTGGTCACCTTCCTCACCAGGTACTTCGATAAGGTGGGGAGCGGCACCGAGATTCGAGACGACTTGGGGATCTGGACAGGCAAACGCCTGTTTAAGGTCACGCTAAAGACCGATGGTAAGGGAGCCATTTTCCACCCTCCTTCCAGTTTCGCTATCGGGGGAAACCGTGGCTACCTGGTCTACGCTGGGCAACCCAAGCATTGTCGCTCATGCGGCAAGGCTGGTCATGTGGCGGCCAACTGCAGCGCCTCCCTCTGCAAGATCTGCAAACAGGAAGGGCACCAGACAAAAGACTGCAAACAGGCCAAGTGCTGCAACCTGTGTGGCGAGGCAAGTCACCTCTACAGGACCTGCCCCAAACGCTGCCGTACTTACGCACAGGCAGCCAAAGCCGACCACGGGGAAGCAGAAGAAATGTTCCGTGTCACTCCAACCACCAAGGCCCCCAGGGAGCTCAACGGGACAAAGGAGGACACAGAGAGAGACAAGGTGGAGAAAGAGATTGAGGCAACAGAGAGCCAATCAACAGCACCACCCCCTGAACCTTCCAGTCCTCAGGACAGCGAATCAATGGAGGAGGAGGCAGCAGTGGAAAAGCAGCAGGGGGAGTGGCGGACGGTGAAGAACAAGAAAAGTAAGAGGGAGCGAAGAAGAAGCAAAGGCGTCTCCCAGAGAAGCGGCAAGAGGCGTCTCCCATCCGACACGGATGACAAGGGCAGCAGCTCTTCGGATGAGGAAGTGCCAGAGCGGCACCGACAGAAGAGGCGGCAAAGCTCCAGGGCGTTGGAGGACGAGACACCCGAGCTCCAGAAAACTGGAGACAACAAGGAGACCAACGCACCCCAACTTTGCCTGCAACCTGAGGAGGCCAGTGCACCACAACCCCTGGAATCTGGGAGCAGTGAGGCAATCATCGCACCCCAGCTCCAGGAAGCCGGGAACAGCAACCCCCCAGAGGGGGTGAGTTTTGGAGAAGCTTCTCCAGCAAAGGTCATCTCAAAATCCGCTCACTACGTGAACCTCCAGATGCCACTGGAGCAGAACACGGCCAAGGAGATCTACCTCAGCCCATCCAAAGTGAAGGAATTTGAGCTCACTACGGGTATGAAGGAGCAGACTAAAGGTCTGGGACTCTCAGAGACAGTGGGTTTGGTAGGAGAATAAATGCTTTAATATGGGTTTAAAGATTGTATCCATAAATGTGCGTAGCATTAAATCTACTACGCGATGTGTTGCGACCTTGGACTACCTAGCCAAGGTCAAAGCTGACCTGTTGTTTCTGCAGGAGTGTGCGATACCGCACCTCAGCTCCTACAGGCAATGGTCACGATGGTGGTCCCACGGGCCATCGATCTGGTCGGGCGGAAACGACTCTCGTTCCTCCGGCCTGGGTATTCTGCTGCGGGGAGGCAACTTCACCGTCTCCGAGGTCAAGGAGGTGGTGGGCGGGCGACTCCTGGTAGCAGACGTAATGTACAAGAACGCTCCACTCCGGTTAATTAACGTGTACGGCCCGGCACAAAGGGCTGAGCGGCTGGAGGTTTTTCAGCAGCTCCCACTGCTGCTGGCGACCTCCAGGCCGGTCATTCTGGGCGGGGACTTCAACTGCATCATCGATGCGGCTGGACGATCCGGCAGGGCCGGAAGCAGATTGGACGCTACGTCCAGATCCCTGATGGAAACAGTTAAGGATGCCAAGCTGCACGACGTCTTCAGCAACCCTGCAGACGGAGCGCAGCGTAGATACACCTGGTCGCGGCCAGACGGGTCCATTCGTTCCAGGATAGACTTCCTGTTTGTGTCCCGTGCATTCACAGTCAGATCCACCGAGGTCAAGCCGGTGTTCTTCTCTGACCACTGCCTCCTACTGGCGGACTGCCACTTGGAGGAAGACCTGAGGGTGGGCAGGGGGGCATGGAAGCTAAATGTGCAACTGCTGACCCCAGAGAACATTGAGGAGCTCAAGAGGGATTACAAAGGTTGGAGAACCGTGAAACCCCTCTTTGAGTCCCTGACACACTGGTGGGAAGTGATCAAGGGAAGCATCAAGAGGTTTTTCATCCTCAAAGGCACCCAGAAAGCTAGAAAGGAACAGAGGGAAATGTCCCGACTCCAGGAAAAGATGCAGAATCTGCTCCGGCTGCAGTCGATGGGGGTCGATGTCAAGGAGGAGCTCCAAGAGGTGAAGGGCCAGCAAGCCTCGCACTTTGCCTCGGAGGCCTCCAAGATCATCTTCCGTTCCAGAGTCCGCTCCGTGGAGCAGGATGAGACGTGCTCACGTTTCTTCTTCCAAAAGGTACACAGAGAGCGCTCTGTGATCAGCAGCCTGAAGGAAGAAGACGGCTCAGTAAAGTCATCACGGTCCGACATTCTGAGGATCAGCAAATCCTTTTATGCCGGACTGTATGACGTGAAGCCCACGGACAGCACGGCCTCCCAGTCCTTCCTGTCCTCTATCACGGAGGTCCTAGACCACAGTACTCGGGAGAGCCTAGACAAACCGCTAACCCCTGACGAACTGACTAAGGCCCTCGAGTCCTTCGAGAAGAGTAAAACCCCCGGAAGCGACGGCCTGCCGGCGGAGTTGTATTCGGCTCTGTGGGACTTGATCGGCCCAGACCTGCTAGAAGTGTACGAGAGTATGCTCCTGGCCGGCAGCATGTCAGAATCCATGAGGAAAGGCATCATCACCCTCATCTACAAGCACAAGGGGGAAAGGGAGGAAATTAGAAATTGGCGACCCATTTCACTGTTGAATATGGACTATAAGATTCTGTCCAAGGTCATCGCCAACCGGGTCAAATCCACTCTGGAATTGGTGATTCACCCTGACCAGACCTGCTCTGTGCCAGGCAGGAAGATCTCTGACAGCCTGGCGCTGCTCAGGGATACGATTGCCTATGTACAGGACAGGGGTGTGGATACCTGCCTCATCAGCTTGGATCAGGAGAAGGCCTTTGACAGAATATCGCACACCTACATGGGGGATGTGCTCTCCAAAATGGGGTTTGGGGAGGGAATTCGAAATTGGATCCAACTGCTCTACACTAACATCAGTAGCGCAGTCTCAATCAATGGGTGGGAAACAGATAGCTTTCGGATTAAATCTGGAGTCAGGCAGGGCTGCCCTCTCTCGCCTGTCCTTTTTGTGTGCTGCATAGAACCCTTTGCCGAGTCCATCAGGAAGGATCCGGGCATAAGAGGAGTGACGATCCCAGGCAGTGGAGGCACTCAGGTAAAAGCCTCCCTGTACATGGACGACGTCGCCGTCTTCTGCTCGGATCCGCTGTCGGTGCGCAGACTGATGCACGTCTGCGACCAGTTCGAACTGGCCTCGGGAGCCAAGGTAAATCGTGGGAAGAGCGAGGCCATGTTCTTTGGGAAGTGGGCTGACCGATCCTTTGTCCCCTTCACTGTCAGGGCTGACGGCCTGAAGGTGCTGGGGATATGGTTCGGAGGGACCGGGGCATGCGTTAGAAACTGGAAGGAGCGAGTGGCTATGGTGAAAAGGAAACTGGGCATGTGGGAGCGACGCTCCCTCTCCATTGCGGGTAAGAACCTGGTCATCAGGTGTGAGGTACTCTCGCTGTTGCTGTACGTGGCGCAGGTCTGGCCCATTCCACACTCCTGCGCGATGGCGATCACTCGAGCCATCTTCCGCTTTATCTGGAGGTCGAAAATGGATCGTGTCTGCAGGGACGCGATGTACAAGCCTCTAGATAAAGGGGGAAAAAACGTGCCCAACATCGCCCTCATACTGATGGCCACCTTTGTGTGCGGCTGCATCAAGCGGTGCGTAGACCCTCAGTACGCAAACACCAAGTGTCACTACGTGCTGAGGTTCTACCTGTCCCCGGTGTTGCGAAGGATGGGTCTGGCCACGCTGCCGCGGAACGCTCCAAGTAGTTGGACCGTGCCGTACCACCTGTCCCTGGTGGAAAAATTTATGCAGAAAAACACCTTTGACCACAAGTCCATCAGGCAGTGGTCAGCACGTAACGTCCTAGAGGCCCTGAGGGATAAGGAGAGGGTGGACCCTGTGGGATGGTTCCCCGAGCAGACTGTCAAAGTCATTTGGCAGAATGCCTCATCGCCAGAACTTTCCAACAAGCACCAAGACGTAGCTTGGCTGGTGGTGAGAAAGGCCCTCCCCGTCAGATCCTTCCTACACGCCAGGAGTCTCACCCCCTCTGCACGATGCCCTCGAGGTGGCTGTGGTGGGGAAGAGACCGTTGTTCACCTCCTTGTGGATTGTGCCTTTGCAAAGAAAGTCTGGAGAGAGATGCAGTGGTTGCTGTCGAGGTTCATCCCGAGCAGTTCTGTGACACAGGACTCTGTGCTCTACGGGCTGTTCCCAGGGACACACACCGAGACAAACATCAACTGCAGCTGGAGGATCATCAACTCGGTGAAAGAGGCGCTTTGGTCTGCCCGAAACTTGTTGGTCTTCCAGCACAAAGATTTGTCCCCGACCGATTGTTGCGGACTGGCACAATCCAAAGTCCAGGACTACGTGCTGAGGGACGCACTAAAGCTTGGGGCAGCTGCCGCAAAGGCGCAATGGGGAAGGGTCGCTGTCTAAGACCTTTCTACCACAGCGCACCGAGAGACTGGGAACTGTTTAGAGCCCCTCGGGCTGTACAGATCAAAATGAAAGGCTGTAAATGACTGTAATATTGTTTGTACTGATGCACCTGGTGATACATTTTGTAAAAGTTTAACCTGGATTGTACCCTTGTAATGTTGTTTTTGAAATGGTTTTGAATGTGATTGAAGATTTTTATGAATAAAGTATATTTTTACAATAAAAAAAAAAAAAAAAAAAAAAAAAAAAAAAAAAAAAACTGCCACAACTTGTTTTGCAGATTGTATAAATTTCAAGATCTGTGCCTTGAACTCAGTAGTAATAAGACCACCAAGCCTTATAGGTTTTTACAAAATTAAACATTTATTAATAAGAGATAAGATTTTAAATACATACATAGATCTACAAATTACTATGATAACTTCTAAATCCCCTAACCAATTTAACTCCCAGTTACATTTTTGTTAAGGCAACATTAAGACACATAGATTTTAAAAGACCCAGGCAAAGAAACATGATACACTGAGCAGTTGGATTCAAAGTGAGTTCCCTTCACTTCAGTCCCTGGAGGCAGTGGTTTGGTACCCTTCTTCACACTTATTGGAACTTAAAAACTGCCTCCCTTACAAAGTCTTTTCTCTTATATACATATTTTCTTCTTTGAATGCACAGATTTAAAGTGATTTGCAAAAGAAGCAAATGTGATGTGAGATGAAACTTTTTCAGGTAGCAAGTGGCTCGAGGCTGGAATGCACTGCCTGGAAATGTGATGGAGGCATGTTCAATTGAGGCATTCAAGAGGGCATGAGGTGATTATTTAAATAGAAACCATGTGCAGGGTTATGGGGAAAAGGCAGGAGAGTGGCACTAAATCATACTCATTCAGAGAGGCAGTGAAGTCACAATGGCCGCCTTCTGCTTCGTAACAATTCTGCAATTCTGTTTTAAGGAGTGTTTTCAAGGAAGAAAGTAGTGTAGAGAGGTGGAGGGATTGTATTCCTGAGCTTAGAGCATAGGCAACTGATGCTCAAGAGGCTAGAATTAGATGCGTGCAGGTATCTCGGAGGGTTATGAGGCTGGAGGAGATTACAGAGGTAGAAAGGGGTGAGGTCATGGAGGGATTTGAAAGCAAAGATGAGAATTTTAAAACCAAGACTGGAAAACAACTTTTCCATCAGTCAGTAATCTTTTATCCACAAAAGATGATGGACACACGGCAAAAAAATCTATTTCAGATGGGGTGTCTTCATATGGCACATCTTTGCTAATGGCTGAAGAGGCCAATTCTTGAGAGGCAGGTTCTGCTGCAAAGCTACCGAATGTGTTGTTTTCGGTGTAAGCGTCTGTTGTTAAGTCATTGTAGCCACCGGTCGTTTTGCAGTTGCACTCCAGCCCAAAGGAAGTGTTACCATTTACCTCTGTGGTCAGCCAGTGACTCCCAGATGCAATAATCAATGTTTAGGGTTCTGGTGAAGAGTCATATGGACTCGAAACGTTAACTGTGTTCCTCTCCGCAGAGGCTGTCAGACCTGCTGAGTTTTTCCAGCTATTTTTGTTTTTTGTTTCAGTTTTCCAGCATCCACAGTATTTTGCTTTTATCTAGGGCCTTCATGTCACGCTTGCAAGCAGCCTTCCAGTGGAGTTTTGGGCATCCTTCTGCTCATCTGGCTCTGGGAAACCTCCCCCATAGGGAAAGTCCGTGGGGAATGCGCCTGTCTTCCATTCTGCAGCCCTGCCGGAACGAATAGAGCCACCTCTGTTTGATGAATGCCAACAAACTTGGGATTTCTGCCTTTGAGAGAACTGGCGCTTTTGAAGTATCCTATCAGGATATGCCCATAAGGTACAGCAAACCTAGAAATTAGCTCAGCAAAATAACGCAAACTAGCAGCAAGTTTGTACAATAATGAGTGAAAATAACATTTAAACTCTTTTGAGTTATCAACAGTCACAGATTGCAACTCTTTCGAGTACAATCACAGTTCTTGGTTTTCTGGGAGTGGGACGTGAACCCACAACCCTCTGATTCAAAGGCGAGGGTGCTATGAACTGAGCCACAGCTGACACCTCAAATAACATTTAAAGCTGACCCAGTCAAAAACCACGTAACAATCACTTGAGACGTGGTTAACCCAATTAAATCATAAATGACACTGGCAGTATCTTATAAATCCCTTACTGCAGGTCGTTGCGAAACAGAACCTTAAAAAAATATACATAATTCATCAGTATAATCTAAAGACTGATCTGACACTGTTGCACTCCGCATATGTATATTAAAAAAAACCCATTTGCTTTAAATTCTGCTGGAAAGTTGCGTTGTGCGCATGTGTATGTTAAATGCTAACTCAGCAGTAACGGGGGGGTTCTGAGCTGCCCACTGGCTGGTGCTCAGCTTTACAGGTACTTCGCGGCTGTGGGTTTGGAGCTGGAACAAAGTGGGCACAAACCTTTCGCTATGGAGACCAGGAAACAGGTCACCTTTCTGGAACGGGATTCTGTAAGCCAGGACCCGCAGCAGTCGTGCAGTACAAGGTAAGAGGGACAAAAAAAACACGACTAATTGTTGCTTTCAAATTGGCTCAGAGCCGATTTGAGTTTTGCTAAGATGGACAGATCACAAGGAATCAAACGGTAGTTGTTGCCCGTTTGCAATAGTCATCTAAGATTATTACTGCTTTATGTATTTTTTTTAATTTCACCAAATTTCCTTGAATTTCATGTTTATTTCCGTGACCCGATTTTGCATTCAAGGGGAATTTATGCTGAAATTTCCGTCCATCTCCACAGCTTTCCTCTTTTTTTCCTAAGAAACTTCCAAGTTTCTTGCTGTTTGAATTGATGTTATTCGGTTGCATTTTTCACCTTGCTGCTTTAGTTTTTTTCCCCCACCCTTTCTGCTCAGTTATTTCCGTAGCATTATTTTCTGTTCTCATATCTGACTGACGATGTGTGTACTTTGTTTGCTGTTGGCAATTTTGCTTGGCAAAGCTTTTAAAGTGAAGTAAAGAGCATTTTTTTTTAAAAAAGGGAGTCGGATGATACTTTCCTAAATGGTTAATTATATTTTTAATATACTTGGCTAGCCTCCTGCACAGTGAAAAAGAAAATACTTATCCTTGATTGTTTTCACCTACCGGCGATGGAGTCGCCTCCTTCCCTTGGGCCACTTGAGGCTGTTTAGAACTAATAAGAAATAGGATACTGTGATGGAAAACATTAACATATCAGCTGCTGTGTGGACTGTCATTGTCATGGCTTCTCTCATTTCAAATGCCTCATATCAACATCAGAGAACTGAACTTGAGGGAGAAAATATATCTTTTTATTGAAGGCTTGTTTTGGAGTTATTCCAGACTATTAAATCTGACACCACAGAACTTTTAAAAACATTCTATTTATTTTTTTGGTGCCTCATTGGTTTTCACGTTTAAACATCCCTTTTTTTTTTCGTCCAAGTATTACTGGATGATTTATTCAAAATAAACGAAGTGGATGTTTGAATAAAGTACCTCCTTTCAAGTTTTTAATGGTCGTGTTTTTGGAAGTTTAAATCTTGTCTTAATTTTGTATCTGGATTTGAATTTCATGCTTTCATTTGCTTGTTATTAGTGCTCTGCTTCAGAATTTATGCCGGTTTATTTTCACAAAGGTTCTCTATCATTTGGATAATAGATGACAAGTAACTAATCAATCAGGAGATGATTTCATAAATAGAGGGAAGCTAGAGATTGCTTATTATCAAAACCTCAAGATTTAACTTAAGTGAATGGACGTTTTCTTTCACTTTATGCATCCTGTATCAGTATTATGCACTTCCAAATAAGGTACAGATGGCTATTAATTTTCCTTCTGCTCTAACAATGTCCCTTAACCGTAAACATCCGAAACACACTGATTTTTCCTGAACTAACATTTTTAGTAGTTGACATATAACTCATCCTTATGCCCTCTTTGCCCACCTTGTGCCAAATTATGGATAGGTTTATTCTATGGACTATTCCATAGTAAGACATGGGTGAGACTGCCTGAATGTAATTCACCAGGATCCAGGGTGGATTAGGAGAGATGAGATTTCTTGATTGCTCCTTGAATGGCTCCACAGCACAGTATTATCAGGGCTTCCTTTTTTCTGAGAATCCTGAAGAATCCCATTCCTTTTTAGGGAAGTCACTCATCTGTGCCAAGATCCCAACCAAAAAAGGGGACACTTATTCTAACAACCTGGACTGCATTCAATCATCAGTTTCAGAATAAGATGGACAATATTCCTTCCTTTTTTTGTAATGGTAATTATTCATTCATAAGTCCTCCTTCAGGTACCATACCTTAAGGGAGCAGTGGCAACCAAGGAGCAATTGGATTGGTCCATTATTATGTTTGGCAAAGCACTGTGGTGGTTTGCTGTTGCCTTCTCTAGTATGGCTGACCAGGAAACTCTCCTGCTCTTATTGCCTGCCAACGGGTGTATTGGAAGGATTTACAGGCTGATAATCGACCTGCTTGGCTATGTTATGAACATACCTTTGTGGCCATCAAGTCCTGAAGTGGGACTTGAATCCAGAGATAGGGACACTACTACTGTGCCACAAGACCTCCCATTCATAAGTAGAAATGTAAATGCAGAGCTGTACTTTAGGATAAAACAAAATAGTAGGAACACGGGGTTCAGGATCAAACTGGTGAAAACAAAATATATAACTTGTCTGGAAGCTCTTCCTTGCTTCAAAGTGACTAATAATAAAATGGACTTCCGGTTAGATTAGTGGAGGCAAGTAACTTGGAATCATTTAACAATCAGTTCAATGCTATGATGGGAGACCACAAGTTTGCTCTGGATGAGCTATGATGGACCAAATGGCCCTTTCTTATCAATATCAATCTTGTGATAATCAACGAAAGAAAAGAAACCTTTTAATGGATTAATGTGCCCTTCAGTTCCTACACTTGAGTAAATACATAGTGAGAGACTCCTGTGAAGACAGGAGCTAAACCCAGCTCATCAAGAAATTGAGGATGTAATGAAGGGGAAGAAAAATTTACAATTGACAATAAAATTTGACTTCCATAATATGAACCACTTTGTTCTGCTGAATGACATATAACTGATTTAGCAAGCATAAGACCAAATTTAAACTGGTACAAGCGCTCCCTTTTATTTTCCCATTGGTGCTGTTTTATTTTAATGGGATGTATACATGGACTTTTGTAAGCAGCAGATGTTAAAATGAATACTGCCTTTTTAAAATGTGTTATTGTTAATTCACACATATATTTCATGAAATCATTGCACATTTGATTACGTGTAATGTAATCTTAATGTGTTATTCCTTTTAGGACATTAGGACATAATTTTCCAAAAAGTCATGATTCAACTGGTAAGGAGAAGCTTCTGGTTTCTGGGATGCATCTCGGGAATTTAATAATGTATGAAGGTGATACAATTACGTTTTTAAGAGCTGACTCACTTCCTGGGTGAGACAAATTAGCCACTTGACTTCTGACCAAATGGGAATATTGATATGGCATTTCATTTTCTGTTTTAGCTGCTTTGCTTTACATTAATGTCAGAATTTACTTTGTACGTTTGTGTAAAAGCCACTTTTTTTCAAGCTTAAACCATTGCGTGTGGTTAATGCCAGTTGTACTTCAATATTGACAAATTTTAGTATACGATTATGGTCGATATATCACCATTTTGTTTAAGTTTGGAATTTCATACATTTAACAGAGTAGCTTGAATTATAATATGCTGATAGCGTATGAGGCCCTGTTAAATGACATTGGGCTTTGTCTGCCTTGTCGATGGACAAGGTGGAGCAAAGTGAATTTGATAAAATGTTCAACTGGTAGAAAATGGGAGTTGCAGAATACGGCTCTAGAGAATCCCATTGGCTGCATCAAAAATCAGTTTAAAATCAACATTGTAACCCACACAAGTTTATGTGGAAGGGATATGCAAATGTTTTAATGAAAACACTAAAGGAAACTATTACTGCAGATTGGGTAATGCAGAGAACTACAGTTACTTGTTTACTAGATTCCTCCCCCTTTTAGATGGGGAATAGATTGCAGTATTTTTCTTCATGTGTAAACTGAAGGGGTGGAGTTAAGTCTAGCAAGCATTGGTGAAGGGAAGAATTTGGGATACGAATGGAAGCCATTCTCTTATCATCTTCATGTTTTGCAGTATAGTTATGTCCTTCTATTTTCTATTATGAGAACAGACCCACCACATAGCTTACCTAATACATGAAACAAAAAGCCAAATGCCTTATTTATATACTTGTCAATAGCCTGTGACATTGCATACATGGAGTTGAGACCAAGGGCTTGATTTTTAACTCTAGATAGATTTTCAATGAGTCAAAATCTTGCCCAAATTGTTGTCTTTAGGTGAAGAGGGATCAAAGTTGTAAGCCTGTCCTTATTTTTAAATTTCCATTATATATTTCCATGTCCACATTTAGCTAGGAAACTTTGCACAGTAATTACACCTTCTTGCCAGTGTTGCTACAGACCTATACAAACATAAGGATTTGTACTGAAAAAGGGTGACAACAAGTGCGTGCAGATGTAAAATTTTTAATATTTATAGATATGTAAACTTTCTCAGTTGTTGTAATAGATACGAATCAGCTATTAATTGAGGAAGATACAACATTTCATGAAATGCCACTCATCATAATTTGCAATTTGGTTGCAGATGCTCCAGAAATATTCCAAGAGGTGATCAAGAGAAAAGTTAATTCACCAATTCCTTCCTCACTTGATACTAACAGTGCTGTACAGACAATTCCAGAGTCTTCCAACCAACAATCACAGGGTCAGAGATGCCAGCAGGAGGAATATAAACTGATGGCAACTTCTATTTCAGACCATTGTCTGATTCAAAAAGAGCCTCCAGAACAGCAGGAATTGGGGATTGGAACTGCCAAACAGGGAGGCAAGCAAAGTAACACATGTTCTGAGGGCAAAGTGAGGATAGGTGAAAGAAAAGAATGGAAAATTCAAAAAGATCAGCGAGATGCTGACCTTCCAGCCAATTTGGCAATGTTACAGACAGATGGCCTGATCCAGATAGGGGAAGTGAAAGAGAACCTCCAGCAGACACTAGAAGAGATTCAAGTTAATTTGCAGACTGGGGTGAATCTGCTTCAAGGTGTAATTGAGTCCAGTAACAGTCAGATAGAATCAGCTGTGGAGGAGGTGAGTTCCACTGTGCGCTCAGTTGAGACCACTCTACAGAATATGGATTCCAGGCTAACCACAATTAACTCCAACCTATTACAGCTCCAAGAAACTGTTGAATTTGGTTTCAAAGAACTCACCAAGGAAATTGCTTCTCTGGTTAAATGGCTGTGCCAGAACATGAGTGCTGAACCTATAAAACATCAGTCAGTTAAACCCTTCATTAGGACTGCCAGGACAGTTCCTATGTAGATAGCAGGACCCACCAACTGTGTATGCTAGTCATGTAGCACCTTTTTATCTTGGTTTAGTGGGGCAGGCACACTATAAGACCATTAAACACGAATAAGCAGCAAGATAGTTCATTTAGGTGCCTAGATAATAAAACTCATTGTTTGCATGGGAACGGTTGTTATAAGTCTAAGTTCTATCCCTTATTTAGCATGGGATATTGGGCAACAACAGTTGTCACTTGCACATCGCTACCCAAGGAGGTGGAAACACTAATATATCCTTTACTTATTCTGGAAGTTCAAGTTTTTACAATTTGCTCAGATGTTCTGAGGTTGAAAAATGAAGTGGGTAGGAAATAGAAAGTGAGTTGTGGGCTTATTACATAAAGGGGTGGTTAACGTTGGGAAATTGAAGTACTTTTCAGTTAGTGTTTTAAGATAAAATATTGCAGTTAAATGCAGACCAAAGCTCACTTTACTCTGGGCTAACCTCAAAAGAACACAGCTTTGTTGAACCAGTGTGACAGCTTCCCATTGCCACACCTGCAATCCTGTCACCTATTTGAGTAAGATTGCTAAGTTCGTTCCAAATTAGTGACCATTTTGCGCTGCGGATCAGTACCCACTTGGATTGGAAGAGACCCTTACAAACAGCAGACAAAAACAACTTCTATCTCATCACTCGAGGTTGCCTTTGAATTCAGGTGCTGGAGATTAACGGCTATTATATAAGTACCTCTGCACCATGTGGTACCACAAATGATAAGGTTACTGCACTCAAAGTCACTCATTGTACATGAGCATTTTGAGATATTTTTGAGATGTGATATTTAAATACAGGTTGATCTCTTGCTACTTGCTAATTTCTTTTAGGGAGAAATGAGAAAAAGTGGCTATTGAAGGATCTAGTACTGACGTTTTTGCAATTGTGTAACAGATGTAATTCTGTAGAGCAATGTCCTTGATGTAAGTGACCTATTTCCATGAAGATACACATGCACAGTTAATCGCCCCAGAATCCTGTAAAGTCCAACAAATATCACAGCAGCATTGCTTTTGCAGTTGCTGGTTTCTAGGGAAGCAAACAATGTTTAATTGCTGCCCTAACTAGTGCAGCTAAATATAACTTTAAACAAAGGGGGTGTTGGGTTTAAAAAAAACCTTAGAAAGATGCAAATTTGGCAGATGCTGTTGGTTTCATGGTGACAAGAAGACCTGCAAAAACTTCTGAAACGATTGCCAAATGATCTTTTATAATGCAGCAGATGGGACTGGCACTTCGGCTAACCCCAAGTCTTCTGATGTACTGCTGGTCGGAATGCTACATAGTTAGTTACTGCACGGCTAATAGGTCTGGTCTGGACGGCCTCTTCCTGTATCCACTATAAAAGCTGGGGTATAATAACCTCGTGCATGTTTTTACATCCTTCAAACATGATGTAATTTCTGCAGACATGGATTCTATAGTTTTAGCAGAACAGCAACAAACTAGGAATTATAGTAAAATTTCAAACAATTATCATAACAACAGACTTAATTCCATTATAGACTCCACATTCCAAGTGAGCTTCATTCTGTGCATTTTATAAGATTGCACTGACATTTAATAAGTTAGGAAACCTTTTCACTAACAGACATATCCCTTCCTTTAGTTAAGACAAGAACACCCATGCTACATGTGCAATGACCAGTATTCTCATCGAAGCAGTAACAAACTGAACGGGTTATGAACTGAAAACTGTAACTTTCTCATGTATAGCTCAGGTCTAACCAACAATCAACTGCAGTAAATTGCTAACAAGCAAATATGGGAGATACATAAAGTATTGTCCCCTGATCTCAGAAGGTGAAAAAGTACTACATGATACAGCTGCACAGTCTTGTATCATTGTCCAGATTCATTTACAGATAAGATTGATTTACAAGGTAAGTAAACAATTGAACATGTCACATTTACCTAAATAATTTTTTCTTTGAATAGGCACAATAATTTTTGCATGCTCTTAAAAACATGGGGTAATTTAAACCACTACTGGGAACAGTTGTAATGCTGATTTTATACCCCTCTCAATATTACAATCCACTGGCTTTGACAGAGAGTAAAATTGGATAGAGCATAAAACCAGTGTTACACCTAATTTTTGTCAGATTATACCATTGGGTGTATTCTATAGACCACCAACTAGTGGCAAAGATATAGAGGAGCAAATTTGCAGGGAAATTATAGAGTAATGATAAAGGGAGAACCACAATTGTCAAAATATAGACTTGAATAGTAATAATGTAAAGGACACAGATGGGGGAAGAGATTCTGAAGTGTGCTCAGGAGAATTTTCTTGATCAGTATGTTTCCAACCTCATGAGGAAAGAGGCATTGCTGGATCTGCAGAATGAGGTCATCAACCACTAGAAAACTTGATCCACCACAATACTATAAATGACTACTAAAGCAGGGCACAAACTAGATACATTACAGTGAGTAGTTTATCTTGCAAACCCTTAAATGCCTCTGCAACATCTACAATAGTTACCATTCGCTTTGTTTTCAGCTGCTTGGGCCCTAAGCTCTGGACTTCCCTCCCTAAAGCTCTCTGCCTCTCCGCATCACTGTTCTCATTTTAAGACACTCCTTAAAACATAACTATTTAACTAAGCTTTTGGTTCCCTGCCATAATATCCCCTGGGTAGTTCGGTGTGTTATTTTGTTTTATAATGTTCCTGTGAAACCCCTTAAGATGTTTTATTAGATTAAAGGTGGTCAATAAATACAAGTTGTTGCAGTCACAACAGCCCTTATGAAACTAGTGTAGTGTGGCTGCAATATATGACCATCTACAGAATGCTCTGTAGAAACTCACCAAGCTCACTTCAACAGCAGTGCCCAAATCTTACAACTTCTGCCAACAAAAAGGACAAGAGCTGAAACATTATGGGGCAGCCTGCACATTGAACACCATCTTTAACTTAGACGTATGTAGTCATTAGACCACCAATGCTACAAGAACAATAATGATTTGAGGAAAAGGGCATGCCACTATCTTGGGGCACTAAATGTTGACTTGCTTGTATCCTAAGAGCTATGGACCAAGAACTGGAAGTGGATTAGGTTGGATAACTCTCTCTCTCAGCTGGTGGAGACGTGATGGGATGAATAGCCTTCTTCTGTGTTGTAAATTGTCTGTTATCTCCTTCACATGCTGAGAAGTAACATTAGCTAGAATGACAATCTCATGTTTTTAAAATGACCAGGCATTGCTCTGCAAAATTTAGAACATATATGAAACACTTTTTGAGTTAAATATGCTTTTTTTGTCTGTTGCTGTCGTTTCCGCTGACAGAGAAAGTAGCTGAAATGAAGGAACGGAAAGCCAAAGAGAGTCGAGTCATGCTGCAACAAGGGTCACTCAGTCCACGGCTGAAAACTATACACATCCCCAGATCAGTGGAGAACGCATCATTTCTGCAGGTGTCTGCACTACATGACTATAATACCCTCCTGAAACTAAATGATTTGACTTTTTTTAAAAATCCCATTATCCCAGACATATGTACTTAAAAGTAGCAGATATTGGGCATTCCTCTCTAGAATCTGAGTATAGAAAAATGCTGTTGTCCAATCATATAGAAATGGGTTATTATTTTCCAGAAAGCTCATTAGTGAAGGGTAGAACCAGAATCAACCTTTATGAATGTTATATTTATTTAGTGTTACATATTACAAGCACATGCTTCCTAACCCAACCACCACACTAACCCAACCAAAACAATTTCAGTCTATAAGAATTTAAGTGAATCATCAGTTGCATATTGTTAAACAATTAACATGGATAGTAGGGGATGTATGATTGTACAAATGTCTACAGATCAGATCACACACTTAGAAACTCAATCAGGGGAAATAAAGGTTTTATGCTAATGGGAAAAACCTGAGTTTTGTTAATATTGAACTGTTGGGTATTAGGATCTGGGGGCGGAGGTGGCGGGTCTGGTCTTTTTTGCTGGGTCCTCATGCTGCTGACCGAAGCACTTGTCTTTGCTCCGCTTGCCCTGTGCAGCAGGGTGAACAGGCAATCTAATACAAGACCTCCGGATTTTTAAAGAAAATTGCAGTTATATAGAGCCTTTTGTGACCGAAGGACATTCCAGGGTGCCGTGCGACATTCCAGAGTGCCGTGCGACATTCCAGAGTGCCGTGCGACATTCCAGAGTGCCGTGCGACATTCCAGAGTGCCGTGCGACATTCCAGAGTGCCGTGCGACATTCCAGAGTGCCGTGCGACATTCCAGAGTGCCGTGCGACATTCCAGAGTGCCGTGCGACATTCCAGAGTGCCGTGCGACATTCCAGAGTGCCGTGCGACATTCCAGAGTGCCGTGCGACATTCCAGAGTGCCGTGCGACATTCCAGAGTGCCGTGCGACATTCCAGAGTGCCGTGCGACATTCCAGAGTGCCGTGCGACATTCCAGAGTGCCGTGCGACATTCCAGAGTGCCGTGCGACATTCCAGAGTGCCGTGCGACATTCCAGAGTGCCGTGCGACATTCCAGAGTGCCGTGCGACATTCCAGAGTGCCGTGCGACATTCCAGAGTGCCGTGCGACATTCCAGAGTGCCGTGCGACATTCCAGAGTGCCGTGCGACATTCCAGAGTGCCGTGCGACATTCCAGAGTGCCGTGCGACATTCCAGAGTGCCGTGCGACATTCCAGAGTGCCGTGCGACATTCCAGAGTGCCGTGCGACATTCCAGAGTGCCGTGCGACATTCCAGAGTGCCGTGCGACATTCCAGAGTGCCGTGCGACATTCCAGAGTGCCGTGCGACATTCCAGAGTGCCGTGCGACATTCCAGAGTGCCGTGCGACATTCCAGAGTGCCGTGCGACATTCCAGAGTGCCGTGCGACATTCCAGAGTGCCGTGCGACATTCCAGAGTGCCGTGCGACATTCCAGAGTGCCGTGCGACATTCCAGAGTGCCGTGCGACATTCCAGAGTGCCGTGCGACATTCCAGAGTGCCGTATGACATTCCAGAGTGCTGTGCGACCAATGAAGTACTGTTGTAATGTAAGAATTATGAAAAGCAATTTACACACAGCAGTGTGTCTAACAAAGAGTGGGATTAATTGAATAGCTCTTTTAAAGAGCTGCCACAGGTATGATGGGCCAAATGTGCTATATGATTCTGATTGCTATGTTTTACGATTCTCCAGTGCACATCGTGTATTTTCTTTTACCGACCAATGTCTCTTTTTTGTTGAAAGTGTTTATTCTTTTCCAGGGCGTAGTTGCTTAGTCGGTGTTCACCTTCAACCATGTGAAACTATTTGGCCTAATCTTGCTGGAGCAGGGTATCATGTGGCATCCAACATTAGTTGGATCTTTTTCTGTATCCTTCGGGTCAAAATCTTTTTCATAGTAACTTCTTGAAATGTGAGCTAATTATATTGTGGCGAGGGCAGCAGAACATCTGGGACCTTTGATAGCGGTGAGACCAACAGAGTATCTCATTAACAAATGAGATTTAAAGATGGAGAAAGAAACAGAAGAATGACAGAGAAGGAAAGTGAATTAGATTGGATGAATCGGAATCAAATTGGGTACCAAAAGAGAGGGAAATAAAAATTGGGGATTAAGAGAGGTAGGTAACAGGAAAAATAATAAATAAAATTTAACTTTTTACAAAATCATCTCAGATAATGCAGGAATGAGTTTGAATGCTTTAAATTGTTCTCATTTTGGCTAGTGAGGGGTTGACTGGTATTACCATGTCATTAAATAGATCATGTGCTCTTCATTGCAAATCTTAACTTTATGGTGAGTTTAATGGGCAATTAATTAACATGTAAATCCAAGTTCTTAAAAATGGGAGATGAAGGGCGGAATTGTCCCAGATTTGCACTTAATGTGGTAGCGGGCAGGTTTTACCCGCTGGCCGCAATGGCAGCTTTTCACACCGTATCGTCCCAAACCTGCCGCATTAATTATGCATTCCTAGGAAATGTGCCGTTTCCATGGCAGGTGGGCTCTCATTTGCTTGCCACACCACCGCCTCACTGCTTCATCACTCTGGGTGCCATGTTTAAAGTGCAGCTGTGTGCACACCTCTGTGCTTCCAGACCAGGACTGCTGCACGAAAGACATGGCCCCAAAAGGTAAGAAGACTGCAGCCCCTGTGACATGTCCTTCAAGCATCCTTTGGATGCTGTGGAGGCCAGCCACAATGTCCCCACCCCTGCTCTGGCTGCAGAGGGGCAGTAACATTGCCACTCTGGCTTAGTAGGAGATGGCACTGCCAGTGCTGCACAGAAGAGATTGGCCATCCAATGCAGATAAGAGGATGAATGATCTCATCCATGCCGACAGGGTAAGGCAACCATCCCATCTCTCTAAACTCTCACACTTGAGTCCATCACACATTCACTGGCATTTCACTCACTGCCAGCTCAAGGAACATCACCACTTGCTCTTTCACACACCCTAACATCTCCACCTGATCTCATCTGCTCTGGAGACCGCCTCCTCAGTCCTCATAATCTTGAGGCAACTTGCACAGACAAACTTGTGCCCCCACACAAACCCTGGGATAACCCCCCTTCCTCAGTACAGCCCTCATCCTGCAGCCTCCTCCCTTGCCTGAGGCCACTCGTCCCCCTTCCCCAAGAAAGCCCTAGCCCTGCAGTCATAAAAAGCCACCACAGCCTTATGGCTGGCCTGGTAGGTAGAGACCTGCCCATGAGCCCCCACTAAAAGTGCTGTGGTGCTGTCTGTGAAGCCTGGCGCTGATGACTGCGAGTGCTGCCCGAAGCAAGATAGGCAAACAAACCTTGAAGTCCTGAACGTGGTGGGGGGGGGGGAGATGAGTCCAACAGACTAGCCTTATAATGATATGCAGATGTATTGCAATGTGTTCCTGACACCTGGTGATGGGAAATGTGGCCCGCTATCAATGGTCTGAATGGACGATCGCAAACTGGTTTCAGGACATCGTGAAAGCCTTTTTAAAAAATAAAAATTTATTTTGCCTTCTCGCCGTATTGTCCGCTCACGTCACTGAGCACGCCCGATGTCAGCGGGCTCGAGTGATTCCGCCTGAAGAGCGAGATGCCATTTGTGTAAAACAAATGGTGGAATGGTCTAAATCGACCAACAAGTTATGGAAATTTGCAACTCTCAAGCCTCTCCCTGGATTTGCTGGCCACATTACACATTAATAATGGGGTGCATCATTAATATGCTGTTATTTCCCCAGCAAGATATGGCCCATTATTTGAGCCCTTACTGTGACTATCCGCAGGCGGACTGACCTTGGAAAGTATCTCAACCAACCTTAGCCCTGTCCTTGCCTGACATCTCCACACATGCACATTTCTAGCCTGGATCACAGGGCAGTTGTAGCGTGCCTACCATTGTGCTGGCTGACATCAGCTAACCCAACATGGACCGGAAACTAAAGCCAGCATCTTAACAGAAACTGAGCCATCAGTAGAGTCTTCAGTCCACAGTCTTAGCAATGTGTGTTAGGTTGCCCTTTTGGGAACTACCACCTTCAGTGCTTATAAAACAATTGCATTTAAACTGTTAGAATTCAAGGGGTTTGAACTTGATACCAATTAGTTACAGCAAATATTTTATTGGCACACAGCAGAGATCAACACATTAGTGTCAAGGCAGTAGTTTACAGTCCCAAACAGATGAGTTTCAACTGTTCAGTTACTGGACAGAGTAGCGTGCATTGTCTGCTACTACTTCAGCTTTCTTTAGCTGGAGGGTGTTAGGCTCTTGCCAGCATTAAGATCCACTCACAAGCCAAGGTCTTCAACTCCTGTGCTTGCCTGTTTAAAAACCCTCTTCTTGTATGCTCCAAAGTGCTGGTCATTTGACTCAATAAGTCCAATTATTTTTGTCTACACCAGTACAAACTCTGGTCTTCCTGCTTATCCAGCAAGTTTAAACATCTTGAGCTCCATTCTAAATGGGTATTTCCTGCTCTTAATCAATATTTTGTAAAGGCATAATAAAAACAAAATGCTGGAAATACTAACTGGTCAGGCAGCATCTGTGGAGAGAGAAGCAGAATTAACAAGACCTGAAATGATAACTCGGGCTGGGATTTCCCGGCCCCGTCGTGGCTGGACCCACCGTGGGCGATTTGGCGGCCCAGCCAAAAATCCATTGACTTTTGGCGGGACCAGACAATCCTGATGGTGGGTGGGGCCAGAAAATCCTGCCTTCTGTTTCTATCTCCACGGATGCTGCCAGATCTGCTGAGTATTTTTACAGCATTTTCTGTTTCTATTTCATATTTCCAACATCTGCAGCATTTTGCATTTGAATTTTGTAAACTCTTTCCTTCTCCTCCTTTCTGGGCTGAACCAACAATCACCATTGTTACAATTATTATCAATCTTTTACAAACAATCAAAATTGCTAGTATGGCTCACAATTTTCAATTATCAATCACATACATCCCTTTAAGACCACCCTGTTTTGACAGCAAGGTCTGCTCAAATATGCAGTTTACATTTTAAAATTATTCAAACCACCACACTTTTTAAAAACTGAGTTAGGTACCTTTAAAATTTACTCAGATTAAAGCATTATCAAGGACAGTGGTCCTACCTTTACAACATATTGACAAATAAATCAGTAAAACAATTTACTAAATTGTTCCATGAGAATCTTATTCAATATTTTAAGGCAAGCACAACTCTATCATGTCAAGTGACATTCATTTCCCGACTGGTCCCTTCACAACAAATGTTAGTTCTTGCTCTGCATTCCACAGGCATCACTAGTTTACATTTGACACCCTCCTAAAGCTCATGACAATTTGAAAGCTATATTTTAATCTTACACATTATTGGTAAACACTCATTAAAAATTAGAGAAGAAAGTTTGTCATTACCTTACGAAACTCATCTCATTTTAACTTCCAATTGGAAGTACAGTATCTATCACCTTCAATTCAACCAAATTATTCCAGAATATATTTAAAATTAGGGATTCAAAAAGCAGAATTGGCAGCTGCAACATATTAAATTTCAAACCTTTTGTACAACAATAGCCTCTTTATCAGTTGCCTCTCTTATGCTCATTGGCACATTAAAAGTGAAGACTGTTGCGTTTCTGCAGTGCCTGACTGCTTATAACTTGTGACTAATGTGCTACATTGCAAATTAGAAAACAGAAATGTATTTCTAGAAAAGGCACAAGAAAACCTGAGGATTGAAAGTGCCGAGAAAGCTCGATTATGAAGAACACTTCTTTTCAGTTTGGCAGCATTATTAACTTTCTAAGCTTGCAGAATGACTTCATCCATTTTAATGAGCTTACTTTTAACATGAACAACTCCACTAGCCTAGCAACCCATTCAATGCTATGTCTGTGGAAGTGCCAATCTTCAGAATTCTTGGTAAACAAAATAAGAGTATGCCAAGTAATCTTGCTGTACTCACGATTGTTTTGGACAATATTTTCTGACACCACCTAGTGCTACTTCATCACCACCTCTCTCAACTTCTCCACTGTTGCTAAATTATCAGACTGCTTATCCGACATCCAGTACTGGATGTGCAGAGATTTTCCTCCAATAAAATATTGGGAAGATAGAAGCCATTGTTTTCAGTCCTTGCTCCAAACTGCTACCGACTCCATCCTTCTCCAAGACAACTCTGAAACTAAATTAGACTCTTCGTAACCTTGGTGGCATATTTGACCCTGAGGTGAGCTATATTCACACCATAACTAAGACCACTATTGTTCCACCTCCATAACTCTGCCCTTGCCTCAGTTCATGTGCTGCTGAAACACTCCTGCTTTTGATTGACTTTTCCACCGCACACCTGATTGGTCTCCGATATTCTACCCTCTGTAAAATTGAGGTCATTCAAAACTCTGGTGCCCGTACCCTTACTTGCACCAAGTCCTGTTCACTTATCACCGCTGTACTCACTGACTTTCATTGGCTCCCAGTCAAGCAATTTTTTTATTTTCAAATTCTTCTTCGCTTCACCCCTCCTGATCCTATGTAATCTCCTCCAGTCCCACAATCCTCCGAGTTATCTGCGCTCCTCTAATTGTGGCCTCATGAGCGTCCCCGATTTCAATTCCATCATAATTGATTGCCAGGCCTTCAGTTGCCTCGGCCTAAGCTCTGGAGTTCCCTCTCTCCACTCCTCTACTTTCCTCCTTTTATGATAATCCTTAAAACCTACTACTTGACCAAGCTTTTGGTTGTGGACCTAGAATCTCCTTATGTGGCTTGGTGTCATATTTTGTTTTGCACCTTGGGACACTATATAAATATGTTTTGTAAATCTGTTGATATTCTTTTGTTTATATGTCATATGTCCTACAAATGTACGGCTAAGGCAATGTGTTGTTCAATACTTTAAGAATTATATGTAGCAGTTTTGAGAATAGTACAATAGGTGCAACAAAGTCAAGTAGTTGCACTACTTGCACAAATTCACATTGCGTTGACCTTGGTTCAGTGGTAACACTTTCAATTTCTGAGTCAGGAGGACTTTGATTCATAGTTCTACTCTAGAACCCGAGTAGATAATCTCAGTTCAGTGCAGTGTAGAGGGAGTACAGCATGGTTAGGGGTGCCATCTTTTGAGGTAGAATATTAAATCAAGGCAAAGCTTGCTTACCCAGGTGCACATGAACAAACCAATGGTACTATTCAAAGATGAGCAGGGATCTGACTTATAATTTACCTGGTCCTTCTGTTATTTGTCTGACCTTAACATATTGGTGCTATTTTTGTCTACAAAGAAACAGTAAATTCACTCGAGTAATTCATTGGCTGTGAATGTCCTGAGGATGTAAAATATGTCACACAAATGGAAGCTCTTATTTTAATTTTGTTCAATTTTTAAATAGTACCTAAAATAGCTGTAAAAGTGTAGTACAAGAAATAGTAATAGTTGTGTAGTACATTTCTGTACTGTTCATCCACTTAGCCTATGCCTTATGAGACCTTCATTCGGGTACTCCTGTGGATAAGTTGTTTAGATAAGTCCTGAGGTCAATTGGAAACTACTGTTTCTGTTAAATATTCATTTGGATTGGCAGCTGTTTAGCTCCTCTCCTTTGTTATTCCTTGTTATCTCACGACCTCCGAGTTATCATATCTCAATCAGAAAAAATAAATCAGGATTTTTTTTTAAGAATTGCTCTGTTGATGGGTTTGTTGTTTGACGCCAAGTGTAATGGGTGTTCTCAACTTTGTGGTCTTACAGTTAGTGGAAGAAATGGTACATATTTTAATTATTTTTTTTGTAGCAGGCTGAGAGGTTATATCACTGTTAGGGAAGGAAACAGTTAAAGAAATTCAATTGCTAATTATTAGGTTGTTCAACTAAGCACCCATTTGGTTGTATGAAAGGATGACAGCTGAGACTAGTTCTCTGTGTAGACAGTTTTATGACGAGCAATAAAACTCTGTCTGAAGGATTCTGTCTTACTTTTGGTCTTCATTTCTAAACTGCTATTGGAACTTAATCACCTCTGGAGCAAGTAAGGATAAGACTTGTTATTAAGGTACTGGAGGTTAACAGAATTGCTAGCTCAAGGATTTTTACAAATCTATATAGTGTTCCACTTTTTTACAGTCTACCACAAATGTTTTATTTGATTTTTGGTTTGGTTCATTTCATGGTGTACTAACACTGACAGTAGACAAAACTCCCTTTTTGTAGTCTAGTGATACTACAGATGGCAACTTCCTTCTCATTCTTTCTTTATCGTGACAAATTGCTGGTGATATTAGCTTGTAGTCTAAGCTGACTTTCATTGAAGTGCTGAGGGAGTGCAGCATTATTGTAAGCATGATTCTTTAGATGATGCTTCAGTATCTCCAGTGTATGATTAAAAAACCCCTTGGCACTATGCATAGAACAGCAGGTAGTTTTATCAGTCATCACCAACAAAAATGTATAAATTGGTCATGCATTCTTATTATTTGTTGCATCTTGCTATATGCAAAATGGTTTTCATATTTGCTTACATAATCACACCATTTAAAGTAATTCAATGGATGTGAAATACTTTTCTCTAGGTAAAAGGTGCAATACACATTAAGGAATATGGTCCATCTGCATATGTTCATCAATATCTTTGCTTTACCCCTAAATAAAAAGTATGTAAACCTGAATTGATCCAAATTGGATAAAATTACCTAATTAGGAGTACCTGAGCATTAGTATATTAACTTCAGTAACAATTTAGACTCACTGGAAAAGGGTCATGAGATCCTTTATGCTCAACGTTTTTAACATAGCTATCTGCTTTCCAGCATCCAGGCTTGAAAATAGGCCAGAAGCGATACCTATATAGTATTGCTAACATCTACAGCACAGATCACATGCACAAGATGATGCAAAGACAGTACCTAAGCATGTTACAACATCGTACCCAACTTGGTAAGTAGCAAACATTTAATAAATTTAAAAACGTATTAATATTATCTAACATTGTATATCAAAGTTTGAACAAAATGAGGTAGCTTGAATATTGAACTTGACTGTCTTTATTGCCATTATCTAGCATTTCTGTAGGCAAAAATGGAGTTGAAAGAAAATGTAAGAAACACAGGCGAAGGAATACTTCAATTTAAGAACAATCATAATTTTGGTAGGATTAAGTTTAGGGCATGGGACATTTTCTCTGGCAAATGATCCCCATTAAACTGCTACATAATGAGTTAATTGTAGGACTATGTTCATAGTTTGAGCATATCTCTGAGGTGGAGCACCCCACCTTAGCTAAAGATTGGAAGAGTTACCATGTATAGTGAAATAGCTAGGATATGTTCACCACTGGGTTTATTTCTTTATTCTTTCATGGGATGTGAGTGTTTGTTTGCCCATCCCTATTTGCCCTTGAACTGAACGTTTTAGAGGGCAGTCAAGAGTCAACCAAATTGCTGTGGTGTGGGTCTGGAGTCACATGTAGGCCAGGCTGGGTAAGGATGGCAGATTTCTTTTCCTATAAAGGATATTAGTGAACCAGATGGTCTCTATGACGATTGATGATGGTGTCATGGTCACCATTACTGAGACTAGCTTTATATTCCAGATTTATTAATTGAATTTAAATTCCAGCAGCTACCGTGGTGGGATTTGAACCCATATCCCCAGAGCGTTAGCTTGGGCTCTAGAGGACTAGGTCCACTGACATTACCACTATGCCACCATTCTCCCCCCACCCACCCCCTAATTTATCCTTTCAATTGATAAGTGCTAGAGCAATAATTAAACATTTAACAATTTTAATAACTAGAATGTCCATTTTGTTCAACCACATATATTTTCATTTATCCACAACAGGATATATAAGCCCACGTGAATGTCAGAAGTACACAGATTATCTCACAAAACGGTCCCAAAAGGAAACATGGAAGCAAAGTAGTAGCAAGTCATCAACAGCTCAAAGCTCTGTTAAGCAGTCACCAACCCTACAGGCTGGAAAACCACTTTTTCTCCCTACAATAGGGGACAGCAGTCAGAGGTTTGTATATTTTATATTAATTTCCTTTCTCTATTCTCTAAATCCAAGAATATTGCACAATTAAGGACTATTAATTGATATGTTTTGAATAATTATTTTACATAGTATTGGCCTATTAGTATGAATCTTGATTACAGAATGTTCATTAGGCTGAAAAGCGAGAATGTTAGATTTTAGGCCTGCCTTTGAAATTCTGTTTTGATTATTCATGCAAGTGGCTTTGTCAAATTCAGAAGTATGCCCCTACTGTGCAATATCTTATTATATAACATAACCCAGGCTTGTAAGCTTAGGACCTACGTGATCTGAGCTAGAGATAGCATCTTTCACACATGTCCTCTAGTGTAGATCTGTCAACCTCTTCCAAGTGTATATCGTCAACAGACATCTCCAGCTATGTTCGTTTAAATGGAGTTATCCCCACCATAATGTGTGGTATTTTGTTACACCATCTGAGAAAAGATTACAAATTGCATAGGGCTAACAATTCAACAAGACCCAAAATCAAGTCCAGGGATGTGTGATTAACCCATGCATTATCAAAATGAGGCAGGCAGCCCACAAACTTTTGCTGCTCGCTAATTTATATGGTAGTGGCAGGCATCCCAGTGCTAAACTCACTGACTTGCTGCATGCACAGCAGAGGGCCCAAGCTCCTACAAGGCTGGCACCACTTAAAGGTAACCTGCATCATTTTAAACGGGAGAATTCTGGCTGCAGCTGTTACTGACAGTGGTACAAGAAGTGACTCTGCCCTGGAAAATGTTGAGGAATGGTACAATGTGGGAGACAATGGGCTTCTAGTTTTCTAGATTCAGTACTCAAGGCCCTGGTGCAGGAGAGAGATCATGTGTCCATAGGGGGTAGGAGCCCTGCAATCCTACCTCTTTGCCTTTCTCCTTTCAGATTCCCAAGAACTGTCACCTGGCCAGGCAGTGGTGCAAGAGCAAGAGGTCTAGGTGGAACTAGAAACTGAAGAGGAAACACACACTTGATCTCACACTCAGCCATCAGCTCACATACTGGCACTGCATGCATTCAGCTTCCCAGAGGGTGAAGTTGCACATGGCATTTGCTCCACAGGACTCAGATGAGATGGTGTATAGAAAAAGGCTCTTTGATATGCGCACAGAAAAACGTTTGGTGCAGTGGCAGGCCTACTAGAAAGCTTGTTGTCATTGTCAAGGAGCATGGAAGAATCCAGCGTCAACTTGGCACAGGGTTTTATGCTGAGCTTGGAGCTCATCCTTTCCAGCATGGAAGCTTACATGAGCTCTTTCAGACCTGACCATGATGTAGCATCTGATGGCTGATGTCTTGGCTTCCACTGCAGCATGGGCAGAAGCCACCATTGGCTCAGAGTTGCACTGGAAGCTCAGGTTGAAGTCAACTTGCTGCCATCATGGCTGCGGTTACTAGCATTGAAAGATGCTTGTAGGGTGCCACAGCAGTCCAACAATATCCTGCAATTGATTACTAGGATTGCCGATGTGCCACTGGGATGGGTTGGAGAGGAGAAAAGAGTCTTTCCTGTTAAACGCAAGTTCAGCTGTGTGAGGTCAGGACAGGTGTTAAGTTGAGTAGGGAGATTGAAAATAGTGCCACGTACTTCAAATTAAGAGTCGCATGCATACTTATGTCATGATCTACATACTTCTAGCACAGGGTCCAACAACTCGCTTTACCAGATTCCAAAATAGCGTTTGGTATGGATATGGCCTGCACTGTAAACGTGTGCAAATGCCATTGAAACCAAAATAGCACCCATAATATCCGAACAATATGCTATACAACTGAATTTTTATACCTTAATGCCCATTATCATGAGCAATAGTAGTATAGGTAGTTCATTATGGTAGCTCATTACTACATTTTTCTTTCTTGAAAAGCAGTTTTTTTTAAATGCTCAAATTTTTGTGCAGGAAAAAAGATAACTATTTATGGCAAAGTCTTGTCAGTGCTTCATGCCCATCCCCATTAAACTGCTTAAACTTCTTAGATGTAATGTAATGCTCAGTCAATTTTTTTTTAGGAAATGTAACTCTTCTTACCACCTGACGCTGTGACAACAGAATAAGAGAAAGTGAGTTAAACTCCGATTTGTAAATCTGAGGTTTTTTAAACTTGGGTGCTTGAAATATACAGGTTCGCATTTGCACTCTGGTCTGTCAATCAACCGACAGTATGAGTTTCCTCAGGAAGCTACGGAAACCTGCAAACAGTCCAAGATGCAAGGACTCTTCACAGTTGAGTAAATATGTAGCACTAGATACAGGTGTTTAAAGTGAGTTGGATTAATAACTTGCTTTAACCAAAAGAAAATGTACTTGTTTGGAATTCACAACAACATTAGTGATAATCATTGCTGTATTTTCAATTGTATTGGAGGATTTTCAAAATGTAATTTCTTTTTGCTTACTGTGTAGCTTTTTGGATTGAAGAAGTGAAAGTCTCACAACAAAGGACACAATATAATCTGAGCTATGCATTCAGTAAAACTTTTATCAGGATAAATAGCCACCTGACAGACGCTAGTCTTTCAATATCCAAACAGAACCAAATGATCTGAAATAGTAAGAACCAGAGGATGTAATCAGTGGGATTAGTTTTGGATTGCTGCTGACCTAGCACAGACAGACCAAATAGCCGCTCCTGTGCAGTAAAGTTCTATGGTTCTATGATGCTGTCTTCACTATTCCCATTTAAGACAAGAATTGCCTACTTAAAAACCTGCAAATTAATTCATTATAATTGAAGAATTTTAGACATTGAGTGGCACAATGAGATGCTGTATAAATGCAAGTCTTTCTCTTAAAAGTAAGAAATTACATTTTCTAATGCTGCAGGTTGCATTCTAGAGCCCCAGCCAAAGTAAACTTTAAGGCTAAAAGAACCCAAGTCCAGGTCAATCGAAGTGAACAAATCCAAAAGGTAAGTAGTTATTTAAAGAAAGAAAATTGTCCAAAATTTATTAGCATAAATAAATGAATTCACACCAGGTAAAAGATGAGAATTCACTCGAATCTGGGAACACTCATTTTGCATAAATTCCTCAATCATTACTCGGGTATAATGGAAACTCATTTACATCGTCAAGAGACGATACTTGAAAGCTCCGTTTGCTTTATTCATCACAATTGCCACATGCACAACAGATCTCCTGTCCAAATGGCTTATAGATCTTAATTGCTAAATATAAACTTCTTACACAGGTCATGGGGATTGACAAAATACCAGACACCTCACTCCTGAGCTACATTTGGGTATGCACAAGACAGTGATGCTCCTATAATCAAAGTGTGTGTGAAAATATAGCAAAGTGTTAATATCTTGCTTTAATCATATTCATTGACATGAATATGATTTCATAGAAAGTTAATCTGACTTGAATCCTCCCCTCCCTGAACAAGAACATAAATTTAATTGTAGAAATTCTTTTCTTGGTTTCCCTTTCTCTGAAATAGAATTAAAGCTGCCTACCAGCACAGCAAGTGGCATGCTTTGGATGACACGTTCTATATTTTAGCAAGAACATTTTGGGGAGGTGGGGTGTAGAGAGGTAAAATGAGAGGAGCAGGAGTGCACCTGCCACCCCAGGTTGTCACCCAACAAAATATTCAGCTGGTTATGTGGCTAGTGAGAGAAAAACATCGTGTTGAAGCAATAGCCAGCATCCAGCATAGTCTGGTAACTGGAATGACTAACAGGCATTTTACCTTCACACTTTTTGCTAAATTACTACATAAAACAGTTTTGATGTTCTTGGCTAGTTGAAGAATACATTTACCAACGTGATTTCTCTCTTTTTTCCTATTAGGACCTGTTAAGCCTTTGTCAGTAATTAAAATTGATAGTTACTTTGCATCTAATAAAGAGCCAGTGGAATCTGTGAATAGGTAGTGTAGAAATATGAAGGCCGAGACTGAATTTGTTTAGCATAATGTTGCATATAGATCATGGCTGATATGCTAAGCACATCATTTTGTGAAGTTTACAGTTTTATAAAGTTCTTACAATAAATTGCATTTACTATTACAGCTTTAATATATATAGCTTTGTTTTGCAAGAATTTCAAAATTTAAGCTGCAATGTTTCCTTAGAAGTGACAAGGGAATGAAGAACAACTGGTTGATTCTACAAGTTCCATATCAGTAGCTGATCAAATCAGAACAAGCTAAGCAAGAATCAAGAGGAAAAGAGCAAGGAATGAAAATTGAATGAGTTCAGAAATTATCTCAAATTTGCTTCCATTTTATTAGAGGTGACTGCTGTTTTACACCGTCAGAACATAAATTTGTAAAGTCATTCATTAATATTTTCTCAAGAAACCAAGACCATATAAGTTTGACTAAAGGTGGGATAAAATGCGTGCAAATCTAAAAACTTTGGTCAAAGAATTGCTGTGCTTAAGACTCAGCTACTTAAATATATTAAAAATATTCTGATGAAAGGACATCGATTTGAAATGTCAACTGTCACTCTCTTTCCAGATGCTGCCTGACCTGCTCAGTATTTCCAGCATTTTGCTTTTATATTAAAAATATAACCTTGCTAGGAATTCAGCGGCATCCATTAAATTTGAGTAGGTTATCTTTTTGCAGAATTGAGTAGTTGCTTTGTATTATTGAATTGCAGAGTCCAGATTTTATTAAAAAATTTAAACATGGTTTCTATGCAATTGGCACGCTAACACTATATTGGCACTTTTATATTTTACAGCATTCTTTTTCAGATGAAAGGTAACTGATATTGCAGCACAAAAATCAATAGAAAGCAGAGCAAAATCCCAGTTTCTACTGTATTTGCACTTTAAGTCCCCTAGATGGAGAGTTCTTGATCTTAGTGCTGTACCAGACAGTTGACTAAGTACATTCAGAAATTCCTCATAGCAAAGAAAATGAGCATAAGTAACCCTGCATCATCATTTTGCTTCTCTTATAAATAGCAAAAGGCCCGATCAGTGTGATGCAAGTAGCTATGATGTGTTGAAGCAACAATTGGCATGCAGGCTACTCTGATAATTGGACTATTATTTTTGGGGAACTTTACTGTCCATTGTTTTGACTAAATTACTATGGAAAGTGAAAAATTCAGTTGGTTTCTTTAAATTTGGAATTAAGCAAGATAACTTCACTTGGAAAGACTGGTCCCTAGTTGATAAGGTCACCATCAAATTGATAAATCATGGAAGGGAATCTCAAATGCTGTTGTTTTTGCTTTACTCGTCTCCTCAGAATGATTACAGTACAAAAGGCACCTATTCATCCCATGATATCATGCCAGCTTTTTGGAAGGGCAACTCAGCTAGTCCCACTCTGCCACCCTTTTGACTGTGGCTACAAGGACAGGAGAGGCTAGGAATTGTGCGATGAGTAACTCACCTCCTGACTCCCCAAAATCTGTCCATCATCTATAAGGCACAAGTCAGGAGTGTGATGGAATACTCCCTACTTGCCTGGATGAGTAGCTCCCACAACACAAGAAGCTTGACACTGTAAAGGACAAAGCAGCCTGCTTGATTGGCACCACATCCACAAATATTTACTCCCTCTACCACCGATGCAAAGTAGCAGCAGTGTGTACCATCAACAAGATGCACTGCAGGAATTCACCAAGGCTCCTTGGACAGCACCTTCCAAACCCACTACCATCTAGAAGGGCAAGGGCAGCAGATAGATGGGAACACCACCACCTGCAAGTTCCCCTCCAAGTCAATCACCATCCTGACTTGGAAATATATCGCCGTTCCTTCACTGTTGCTGGGTCAAAATCCTGTAACTCCCTTCCTAACAGCACTGTGGGTGTACCTACAGCAGTTTAAGAAGGCAGCTCACCACCACCTTCTCAAGGGCAACTAGGGATGGGCAATTAATGCTGGCCCAAGCCCATATCCTGTGAATGAAAAAAAAAGTGGAAGCGTTCTAGGTTTACTTTAAAAATTATGAAATTTTAATAAAGATCTCAATTAGGTTACCTTCACCCTTCTCTTTTGAAAGAGGGATCCAGCCCTTTCATCCTTTCCTCACAGATATACAAGCATAACCAAGGTTCAATATAAGTTTAGAATAACTGTACTTGGATTTATTTCTAGAGGGGTAGAATCCAAGATCTTGTATTTTTATCTAAAAATGGTCTCTAATCTGCATCACCACTTTGTAGTGTCATTTGTAATTCAGAAATTCCCTTGTTCCTTTGCCATTAATAGAAAAGTAATCTAAATAGGGTAATGTAATTTGTTGCCGTCCTTCTCACTATTTGACTATCTCATCTAATTTAGTGCAATTAAGAACAATTTGCAGATGGCAAACAGTGGTCCTAGCACTGATCCTTGTGGGACCCCTCTTGCTACTTCTACCACTGAGTAGCCACCATTTACCACTGCTCTCTGCTTTCTCCATCTTGAAGCCAGCTAGCTATCCATTCTGCTATTTATCCTGAGTCCCATGCTCTGAACTTATTCATTAATCTATTACATGGTATCTTCAATTTTAAATTTACTTTCCAATGAAACCCTCCCGCCCCTAGTTCTCTCTCTAGCTTCATCTCATGCAGTCTTCAAACTCATTGCATCTGCAAGATCCAGCTCATGTTCCCTTGACCCCATTCACACCATGCTCACCAACCAAATTTCTTTCACAGCCCCATGTTAGCTGTCCAATATTCAGACCTCTCTAAATTGATGAAAACATTAAATTTCAATATCAATATTGTTCCACAGATTAAGATTGTTAGAACAACAATAACATATACTTTTCAACAAGTGTAAAATTGTTTTTAAAAGCTAGAAGTGAATGAAGGTACATCTTCCCCATTGGCTGTGATTTGAGATTTTAACTAGCCAGTAGCTGTGCTGGCAAGGTTGTGGGTGTGTCCTGGTCTCTTGAGGTGAGGAGGAACTGAAAAGGTTAGCTATGACCCTTGCTCCATATACAGCAATACAAGGATAGACTTGCTCATCTGTGCTGCTCCTGGGTCAAGTATCCTGACAAGAGACTACTTCAGCAAGGCATAGAGGGTCAATAGTGGTCATGGTACCACATCCAGCAGAGTCAACATCTTTAATGATAGTGTAAAGAAAATAGAAAAGGTGAGAACCCGCACCTCAAATTCTTCATTCTCAATGCATTACCTTAAATCAAAATCAGCAAATTGTTGCAGAAACCACTACATTATATAAGTTCCAGCATTTGAAACCCTAAAAGTAATTTTTAAACCTTCAACATCCATCAACGATTTAGTTTTAATGAACAGATTTAGTTAATTACAGAGCTATAACTAAAACTGTATTTCGATTCTAATTACACTGAGACATGGATTAGCCAAGTGTCAATAGGAAAATATAAACAGAATATAAACCAATTTATGAAGTCTGTCACAAAAAGATTGTGAAATGCACACAATTACATTTCAATTCATTGTTTTCTATATAATTAATTTCTTCAGCAAAATAATGTTAGCATTTGAAATCACATTTATTAGAGTTTATGGGAAGGAAGATAAACATTTTACATGGAACAGTGGAGCTTCAAACAAAGGCAGAAACAAAAACCTTTGGCAAAGAATTTCATGCATATTACATGATACACTAATTCCATTATTGTAAGCTTTGAAAGGAAATATTTACAGGACTGAAAACTCAGTGATTCAAGAATATAGCACCCTTTTCAGCAAGGATCTAAACTAACCTTACATCACTTGTGTGCGATAAGGTTCCTTTCATATTGCTGGAATAGTTAAGAACTGGCACTAGAGGAACTAAAACTTACAATTCACAATATAATACATTTAAAGACTTAAGGAAAAAATGACTCAAAAGGAACAAGGAATGAAACTGTAAAAAAAGCAGTCGACAAATTTAGGATTTTTTGTATTCAATTCGTTCTACTTTTACATCATCAGAAATCAGTTGATAAACGTAAGTGACTACTGTGGATGCTTGAATGTCCATCAATACGAATGAAGGGATGATATTACTGGAAAGGAGAGAACACAAACTGGTTACTTTCTACATACAGGAGTTATAGCATCAGTTTCTTTAAACCATGATCACTATTCAAGAAAAATATTTGTTTTACAAATTTTTAGTACCATAGTAGGGTCTGTGACCAATTAAATTAAATCTCACTGCAAACTTAAAAGTTTGATGTGCTGAATTCCACTCAAGGTCATTCTTTATGAACATAAATATCTGCTGAATGTTCACCCTCAGTTAGTATAACGAAGGTAATTCATGATTATTCAGTAATTTAAGTGCAGTTTTTAGGTTAGGATTTAAATGGACAGACAATGCTTTTTCATGACTACATTTGCTGGCATTTCCAATCAGCAGCAACTTCTGTCATTGAATGAATGCGTTATTCCATCTGCATGTTTTAGGAGTAGAAAGTAGTACGAGGGGAATTTTTCAAGATTTCATTGTTGGCTTTTGTTACAACAGGCAAATAATTAAATGGTAATATTTTTGCTGTTTAAATATATTTACTTCCCCTGATCAAGGCAAGGAGGTTGTGCTGATATCGTGCCTTATAATATCTTAGGACATTCCAAAGCCCTTCACATACGCTGAAATGCTTTGAAGTGCAGTCAAAGGTAGTCAAATATGGTAATCATTTTAACAATGTTGCACAAACAGTGAGATGAACAACCAATTAATTTTGTTTTGCTGGCATTCATTGAGGAAAGAGTGTGGACAGGAACAGCAGGCATACTCTTTACTCCTCAAAAAAAGGTGTCGTGGAATCTTTAATGCCCACTTGAAATACAGAACAAGCAGACAGGGCCTCAGTTACTTAAGTTTGGATGCAAATTCACAACTCTCTTACTCAGAAGGCGAGAGTGTTACTAACTAATTCTAAAGTGTCACATCTTTTGAGTTGTTTGCAAAATGTTCTCAATCAACTATGATTTAGTAACCTGGACGTCAGAAAGTTAAATGACAAAAAAAAACATTTGGATGAATGGTATTAACATTTAGCTAACTGGTGTCCAACACTATATTCAATAGGTTCGTTAGGATTAATGATCAAATTCAGGCAATGGTTGGGGTGGAGTTGAGTGGAAAGGTAGAATCATGATTTTTCTCCAAACGCAGTCAAGTTTTCAGACTCCTGCCTAGAGCAGCTCATTCCTAGCCTACGCCATACACTTTCACATTGCAGTGAACAGGAAAGATTGTAGGTGTGAATAAATGAGATACACTTTCCCAAATCATTCAAGCTGTTAATGTTATGAGTGGTAAGAAATCCTAAATGGTCACCAAGGTGCCAAGAATTTAAATAGTACTTACCCTTCCAGTGCATTGCATGCGCCTGTGGCAGAGCCTGGATTGATATAGAACTTGCTCTCCTGCTCAAAGGCTTCAAACTTGTGTGTGTGACCAGAAATTAGGATGTCTACATCCAGTTGTCGTTGCAGCAGAGCCAAGCTAGCCATATCACCCCAGGGAATTACCTGGTGACCATGAATCAAACCAATTTTGAATTGCCCCACTGTTACCACTTTCTGCTCTGGGTAATTCAGGTTCTGAAAAAAATGATAAGACTGGTTATATATTCAAGGAACTGAATTTGTCAACCAACTTTAATAAAACGTGAAAAGATGAATGTATACATTTATAATTAGCACCAACCGTGATTCTCATCTCAATCCTGCTGCACAGACAACAGGGTATGAAGCTTCCCATTACTGGGAAGGGAAATTGAAAGAGACAAACAATAAAATCTAATTAGTTTGGTGATGGAGAGTTGGCTTAACAACACATTGGCCTGAACCTCCCAATACCAGAAGCGGTGAATGACTCAACTTTGGTAAGACGCTGAAGCACCTCAGGGCCCTGAGGGAGTCCTGACGGAGCACATAGGCGGTACTAATGTGGGAAACTTAAACTTCTGATTGCTGGTTTTACCCTGCCTGGACCGCTGCACCATTCCCTACAACAGTGGGATGAGATGCCAGAACTAGGCAGACTTGGGCTGTTTGCCCTACACTTAACATGTTTTTAAAAAAAACAGATTTACTTAACAGCTTTTCCTAGCAGGTGTAAAGTCTGCTCAGGTATGCAGCTTGAAGTAAATCAGCTGGAGTCTCAAAGCATTTCACAGTAACCCTGATACAGCTCATCAGCGCCGCATCCCCCTACCCACCCCCCGCATCCTGACAATGCTCATCACCCCACCTTCTGGAATTTCTGACTCCTGACCAGCTGATGTCAGAAGAGTCAGCATTGTCAGCAATGCGAGGTGAGGGGAAAATTAGCATTGTTGGGAGTGCTGCAGGGAGGGTTAGCATTGGGAGCTAAGCATTGGTCAGGGAGAGAGGCTGAACAGTGAGAGAGGTGACAGGACCATTTAAAAACTCTGCAAGTCAATGAACTGAAGACAGACCTTAAGGGTCTTCAGTTCATGATGAAAAAGGGGGTGTGGCTTCACTGTAGTCATGCTTTGCCTTTAGACCTCCTGACCCTGCTTGTTGCTGGGACCGGAAAGTCCTAACACTCCAGCATGAAAAAGCAGGTAAGCAATTTATAATCACAGTCAGCAGCAGGTGTTTCCGTCCCATCACTGACTGGAAGATCTGGGCCAATGTATCAAAACAATATGTACAGATTTGGGCTTATAATTACAATCTTACTGTGGGACAAGTTGTATAATGAGAAGAATTTAACGACTATCAATAAAATTACCAAAGGACCATGAAAGAAAAAATATCAAACTCCTTTTGGCTATCTTGTTTCTTTAGCCAGCTGACTACATACAAGTGACAGGAAATTTATAACATGTATAAGCAACTAATTTGTAAGGAATTTTGAATTTGTCCATAAAATTGCCTCATGTTGGAAATTAATATAATGACCCAGATTTTCTGCAATGGCGAGGTTTCAGATGTCCGTGGCAAATTTAATTGTCTAGTGCACTGATTGCCACTGATAACACCCTCCATATTCTCCTTTCATTTATAATTAGAGTACCCCGCAACAAATCAGCAGTGGCATGGCCACATTTCTCCACAATGTGACAAATACTTTAAATAGGGCGGCAACATATTGGCTTTGCATAAAAAAAGGTTTTAAGCTGAAGTGTGACACTCATCTGAAGCTCTGTTCCTAGCAGGCTGCTCTCTTCTTGGTGGAATCAGTCAGTCTGCTTCCATTAGACGATGTTGTTAACAGGTTGGGAGTTTGAGTACAGAGACTCCACGGGTTTTCCAGCCGCAAACCAAACACTTTAAGCTAATGCAATGGTTTGCTATCATGTTGTGAGGTGTAGCAATACCCATAAGAGAAAGAGCATAATAAATGTTGCAAAGGGAAGAAATTTAGCTGGAGTGATAATTGCCAATTACACATATTCTTCTATCCAGCTCAGGAGTGTGAAAAGTGTTTAGAAAAAAATGCCAGATAGTGACATTGCACAGACTGGTACTCAAGAAATGCAAGAACTGTTAATGGGAAAAGCAGGATTTGGTACAGAGGAAATTGGGATTTAGTAATGGAAGTATCTGTTCTATTTGATAGCAGAGGAAATAGACCAAGAATATTAGATAGAGAACCAAGGTGGAAAATTAGCCTTTGTATCTGATTTTCAGTAGATCTGTACTGTAGTTAGAAATATCATCAAGACCATGGCTGGGTCAGCTTGCCACTTCAGCTTCTGATGTAGGACTGACTGCACTTAGTAATGGTACTGCTTATCCATGCACTTTGCAATAAATGAAACTGCTCTATAAATTTAGAGAACAGTTTCATCTGCTCCTTTGGTAACAAAATCAATTTATCCAACGAGTAGCTGAGACATATAGATTGGTAACATACAAAATTCAGTGTGCTCAGTTTGCTAATCTCAACCATGGCAATAGTAGGGGTTGGAGAGAGCAAAGCGGAGGGATTCCTGCTGCTGATTGTTATATAGCAATAGCTGTTGAAAACCCAAGGATGTCAGGTGAAGGGTCTGCTACGCTAATCCTCTGTGGTCAAATGGCTTGTCAAGCTTCTTACACAAATACATATTTGACAAGATACAGGCGGGAACATGTTCCTGTGATACACTACTCGAGCAAAAAGCCAAAACCTTCATGGGATCTTGGGGGGAGGGGGGGGGGTAGTTTTACCTACATGACAGCAATTCTTTTCCATTTTCACATTTCATTATTCAATCAAAAATACTGATTTCTACTACAGTCAAAAAGTACAACATTTCTTTAGAAAAAGCATCACTTACCTCATCAAAATCTCCTCTGACAATGTGGACATCTCCAGCCAGTGTTTTAAGGTAATCATAACTTTCTTTAGTGCAAAGATTTCCTGTACACAAGATATGCTGGATCTTCCCAGGTACCAACAGCTTCTTAAACTTGGCTGGCAATGTATTACAGCGGTGGGGAATGTGAAGGTCTCCCAATACCAGCACCAACTTTAGAAAGAGAATAAAATAAAATAAGTTTACATGAACCTTACTGCACACTTAAATCCCCAGGGAAATATCTTCCACCCATCAAATGATTATATTAGCAGAGCTTAAAATTCAATTAGAGTATTGTTTATTAGCAAAACATCAATAAATCACAATACACTGACTCAAAGATAATCCAGAATTAGAAGCCTGTAATATCCTATTATGATTAATGTACAAAATGTTCCTGATGGTAGTCAATGCAGTAAAGCTCAAAACCCAAACAGGTCATTCATTCCTTGAATTCATAGATAGCCAGAATATTTTTTGCTACAGCGAGTTCTTTGGTGACTGATGAGATCTATTTTTCTCCCTTCGGAATGAGTATCTGTAGTTTGAACAGTGGATTCTGGATACACCAGGTTGGGAATTGATTTCTCACGCAAGACTTTCCCAGGTGGTGTTTATATTTAGCATCAACAAAAGTGACAGACCTCGTGGTAGGAAGTGCCTTTATGGATGACTTTTCACCATGTTTTCTTATCTTGAAATTGTTCCCACTTCTGGATGTCTATTTAGTGCTGCTTCAGAGTAGCTTTTAAATATTGTCTATATCTTTCTTTCACTGACTACCAGTAAATCACTTCCCAAGTGTCAATATAACACAGAAGATCTTCAGGACTTGTAGAGCGAATTTCTGCTGAACATGTCCTAACCATCGTACCATGTCTTTATGATCAAAGTATCTATGCATGGCATGTCAGCTTTACAAACTTTGGTGTCAGGGATTTTTAACTTGCTTTTTTGATCACTAGTCATCTGAGCTTAGGTGAAAGCGATTCAGTATCCTAACGCAGTGTGAACATGTTGTCCAAATTTCACAAACGCAAAGCAGGGTCATCAGAATTACACCCTTTTTTGTACATTGAGCATCCTTTGAGCTCGACCTGTAGGCTGAAACTCTATTATGCAAGTGCTCAGCTCATGGAGTTTACCAAAAGCTAAGCTGGCTTTGGAGATTCTGCAGGATGCTTCTGTATTAACATGGATTTCTCTAGATAGGGTGCTACACAGCTTGAAGTGTGAGATCCTTGCTGACGTTTGATCCTTGCTGACATTTGATCCTTGCCTGGGTTGGAAGAGTACCACTATCATTTAAAGATCTATAATCATGCTACATCGCAGGCAAGATGGTTTATGACATTTTACATATCATCTTGGAAGTGGGCCATAACAGCACTGTCATTAGCAAATAGGATTTCAAGATGAAACTCTTCCAGCACCTTTATGTTAGCTTATAGTCTAAGGTTGAGGAGAAGTCCATCAGCTCGGAATCTGATCTTACTCCTATTTAAGAGATCACTGAAAGCCACAAGCATTGTAGGAAACAAAATCTTTAGTGTTGGGATAAAGACATATCCTTGCTTGACACCATTTGTAACGGGAAAATAAAGGGATTGTCCCCATCTTCCATTAATCAAGCCATCATGGAAATTGTTTGACCATTTCAGAGAATGTGTCTGGACACCCAAACTTAGATATGATATATGTGGTAGGTGTTGAATAAAGTGATTAAGGGTCTCTGGCAAGGATAAGAGTCTCCCCAGTACTTATCACATAAAAACTACTTCATTTACCTTGTAGAGATGGACCATCATTGCATCTTTGAACTACTGGGGATCTTTTCTGAGTGCCACATAGATTGAAATAATTTGTTGAGGTGTTTGACTAAGTAGTCACCACCAGATCTATATTTGTCAGCTGGGATAGCATTAGAACTAGGTGCCTTCCCACTTGGGAGCAATCATTCTCTGATACAGTAGGTGGTCCATTTGCAAGGACATAATTATGGCACATTGAGACAGCTGATTTCTAAATAAATCAGCTGTGAACAGTGAGGCGATGAGAAACACAGTCTAACAGAAACTACAATCTACTTACATACACTTTTGAGTTTGGAGATGACTTGTTGTAAAGCCTCCAGAACGCCAATTCATGTAAAGTTTAGTGAACATGGTTTTAGACTGCACTGTGAGTTCTTAATGAACCAGTCACACTCTCAACTTCTAATTTTTGGTCTAACAGAGCAGAGTCAATCATAAGCTCTGTACTGCACGTGGAGACAACTTATTTCAATATTGAAATGTAATTAAATGAAATCAAGCTGACTTCTGGTCACTCAGGAAGTTAACCCAATAAGTAGCTAAGCTACAGGCAAAGAACATTTTTAGGTGGTTTGTACTGAGATGGTTCTCAGCTTGTGTGCCAGTAAAAGAGGGTTAGAACATAATCAAGGGCTGATGAGGCCAATTGTAAGAAGGGGAAGATTGGCCAAAATTCCTACTTCTGATCAATATCCAGAAACTTCTGCTGTAAGTGGATGTATTTGAATTTCAATCAAAGGCAGGGTCAGGCTGTCATGATGGTAAAATATCTTGATGACACTTGCTGTCAAGGCTCATGTGAAAATTACTGCATGGAACTGGCTACGTCGAACCCAGCAATGAAGAGGAAAAGGTATTTTGAAAAAGTGAAGCCAAAACTTTTGTTGTAATTGTTAGTTTAACCATACCAAAAACATGCAAAATGTTTGATGGAATGTTTGCAAGGTAGCTGAGAGAATTTGATTGCAAATTACCCCCTACCACGACATAACAGAAGTACCACACAGCTTTTGGCATACTGCAACCCACACATTTAGCTACTCATTGATACCTTTCAGAATACCTTTCAGGCAATAATTCAAACAGTTCTCATGAAACAGTCAAAACAAAAATCAAAAATAGAGCAAACTGACCGAATCTGCTAGATTATGCAGTGATTAGGGGCAGGGAAAAGGGGAGAGCAAGAAACCAAAAGACACTGACGGCAGGCATCTTAAATTAAACTGTTGATTAAACTCAAAGATGAAGTTTTAATTGCAAATGTCCTGGAACGCAAAGACATTTAATGCAGCAAGTGCTTTTACTACTAGGATACCAGATTGCCCACTATCTAGCTTCTTAATCTTTAACATCTTTAAGGATGGGGATATTTGTGGAGCCTCCTCTGACAATTAAACAACTCACTGGAGAAGGAGGCTCCACAAATATCCCCATCCTCAATGATGGAGGAGTCCAGCACATCAGTGCAAAAGATAAGGCTGAAGCATTTGCTTATCTTCAGCGAGAAGTGCCGAGTGGATAATCCATCTTGGCCTCCTCCAGAGGTCCCCAGCATCACAGGTGCCAGTCCTCAGCCAATTCGGTTCACTCCACGTGATATTAAGAAATGGCTGAAGGCACTGGATACTGCAAAGGCTATGGGCCCTGACAATATTACTGAAGGCTTGTGCTCCAGAACTTGCCACACCCCTAGCCAAGTTGTTCCAGTACAGCTACAATACTGGCATCTACCCGGCTATGTGGAAATTTGCCCAGGTATGTCCTTGTACACAAAAAGCAGGACAAATTCAACCTGGCCAATTACCGCCCCATCAGTCTACTCTCCATCATCAGTAAAGTAATGGAAGGGGTCATCAATAGTGCTATCAAGTGGCACTTGCTTAGCAATAACCTACTCACTGATGCCCAGTTTGGGTTCTGCCAGGGCCACTCAGCTCCTGACCGCATTACAGCCCTGGTTCAAACATGGACAAAAGAGTTGAGCTTCTGAGGTGAGGCGAGAGTGACTGCCCTTGACATCAAGGCCACATTTGACCGAGTGTGGCATCAAGGAGCCCTAACAAAACTGAAATCAATAGGAATCAGGTGGAAAGCTTTCTGCTGGTTGGAGTCATACCTAGCACAATGGAAGATGGCTGTGGTTGCTGGAGGTCAGAAGTGGGGTTGTTCGCTGATGATTGCACAATGTTCAGCACCATTCACGACTCCTCAGATACTGAAGCACTCCATGCCCTAATGCAGCAAGACCTGGACAATATCCAGGCTTGGGCTGACAAGTGGCAGGTAACATTTGCGCCACACAAGTGTCAGGCAATTACCAGCTCCAACAACAGAGAATCCAACCATCGATGTTCAATGGCATTACCATCACTGATTTCCCCACTATCAACATCCTGGTGGTTACCATTGACCAGAAACTGGACTAGCCATATAAATACTGTGGCTACAAGAGCAGGTCAGAGGCTAGGAATAGTGCAACGTGTAACTCATCTCCCGACTCCCCAAAGCCTGTCTGCCATCTACAAGGCACAAGTCAGGAGTGTGATGGAATACTCCCCACTTGCCTGGATGAGTGCAGCTCCCACAGCACTCAAGAAGCTTGACACCATCCAGGACAATGCAGCCTGCTTGATTGGCACCCATCCACAAACATTCACTCCCTTCACCACCGACGCACAGTAGCAGTAGTGTGTCCAATCTACAAGATGCACTGCAGGATTTCACCAAGGCTCCTTCCAAACTCACAACCACTACCAACTAGAAGGACAATGGCAGCAGATAGATGGGAATACCACCAACTGACAGTTCCCCTCCAAGTTATCCACCATCCTGACTTGGAAATATATTGCCGTTCCTTCACTGTCGCTGGGTCAAAATCCTGGAACTCCCTTCCTTACAGCACTGTGGGTGACCCTACATCACATGAGCTGCCTTCTTGAACCACTGCAGTCCACCATCACCTTCTGAAGGGCATCTAGAGATGGGAAATAAATGCTGGCCCAGCCAGCGAAGCCCAAATCCCATGAATGAATAATAAAAAAGAAACAACTGCTCAGTCCAATGGAGAACAAAGAACAATGTACCAATTCACACCCCGAGACACAGAAAGCAATCCTACAAAATGTGTTTGTGTTCCCCAAAAAACTGCAATGCTACAATCACTGTAACATTACACAGATTTTCATTAATGTAATTTAGCAGGGAAACAGCTGGTATTCGCCTTCATAATCTAACCTTTTATTAGGCTGCTATTCTTGCAAGGCCATCTCAACTATGGATGTTTCTATTGTCACTGCTAATATAACTTTTCATTGACCAACTGGAGGTCTACATCAGAATAAAAATATGAAGCAAGAGTTCTTAATCAACTGGCTGAGTGAGGATATTGAAGTTTGTTCGGAGGGTAGCTGCAGATGAGATGGGGGAGTTGATGAAAGAGGGCAAGTAAAGGAGTTTTGAACATATTCCCATTGGATGGAAAACATATGGTTTCTCCTCTTCCAATGATTGCCTTAGTAAATTTCTCAATCTGACCATGGAGGTAAAACTGTCTTAACCTGTATGATTACTAATAAACATTGATCATCATACTGCAGAGGTTCCCAAACTGGGAAGAAAGTGCGGGCCAATGTCGCCTCCTATGCAGGATATGCATTTTGGGGCAATGTCAAGACAGCAAGGGACGTTTGAATCTCTGCTGATTTCTACAAGAGGGAAACTGAACTTATCATAGCAGCTTCTGGTGCAAAGTGACTGATTACTGTTACACCAGAAGCAGCTCTTATAGGTCCAATGTTCACTTCTAGAAATTAGTAGGGATTCAAATCATCCCATGCCGAATAACATTTCTGTCAAATCTCCTGATTGCGACATGAAAGTAAAGGTCCTTGAAGCTGCTGACTATTTGAGGTTTAATCCATTCATGACTGAAGGCAGGGTGAACATCTTGAACTCTCAAATTTTCTTCCTAGTTTTTGAAACTAAGTCAAATTGTACTCTACAATCTTCTTTGGAACTACAAAATACTGTTCTTTAGAAAAGGGGCCATGTATGGGACATGAATCACTGAAAGGTAGGGGGGTGCTTAGCAAAAAAGTTAGGGAACCTCTGCAAAGTCAAAGGAAATATCAGTCCACAAACTGCTTGGATTAGGCCTGCAAGTTAAATACTATATACAGCAATAAACTGTTAGTCTGCACACTACCAAAATTATTGGCACAAACAATTTTCACCATCACCAAGAGAGTAACTTACTCTGTGACAGGCCTTAATGAATTGAAGGTCAATCGTAGACATGAAACGGAGGTTGGGGATATGTTAAAATAAACAAAAGTCAGAGGGAAAATATATCAAAAGTCACCAAGAAAAACAATTTTATGATTGCTTAACACAAAACACTTCTAAAATTGTTGCAAATATGGTACTTCATACTCCAGTTGTTTTAAAACCTTCTCGTAGTCTATGCTTTTATATTTGAACATGTTTGTATTTTTACATCTCGGGTGCTCATGAACCAACCTTGAAGGCCACCTGTTCCTTCACCAAAAGGTTATTCACCAATCTTAAGTGATGCAGTTGCATTTTTCTTGATTGGTGGAATGGAAAAATTAGAAAGAACAGGTATATTTATATCTTATAAATCAACGATATCCAAAAATGTATACCTAGCCTGTTATTGGAGTTTGAACTTGTACATGAGTCAAGTTGTAGCTTCTGCACACTATCCTGCTCATATCCTCTAGCCCAGTAGGTTACGGCACTTCTGGTGCACATCCAAGTATTTGTTAAATGCAGTTAGGGTTTCTGCCTCTTTCTTGTTTTTCAGACAGCAAGTTTCAGACCACCACCACCCTCACCATGAAAATACTCAGCTCTCCTCTAATTCATCTGCCAATTACTTTAAATCTATGTTCCCTGGTTATTGATGCCTCTAAAGGAAATAGGTCCTTCCTTTCTGCTCTTTCTAAGCCACTCAATTTTATACACCTCAATTAAATCTCTCCTTAGCCTCTTCTATCCCCAAGAAAACAACCCCAGGCTATTCAACCTTTCCTCATTGTCAAAATTCTCCTTTTCTAGCAACATCCTCAAATGTTCTCTGATGCAATCACATCCTTCCTACAATGCAGTAACCAGAAATGTAGTACTTTAGCTGTGGCCTAACTAGTGTATACAGTTCTAGCATAGCCTCCCACTCATACTCTAGGCCTGGGCCAATAAAAGAAAGTATCCCATATGCCTTCTGTCAGGAAATAGAGATAGTTTAAGTCAGTTATATTGGTATTTGTAGGTGTTAGGAATACGTTTTAGCTTTAAAGTTTAAGTTTGATTTGTATTTCTGTATGTGTGTGTTAAGAAAGGTCAAATTGAGTTTTAATTTCACTTTTAAAAAGGTGCCTGCATTTTTAATGAGGTTTTTTATTACTGTTGCAGCCAGGTTAAACAAACAAGAGAAGAATTGGGCTAAGATCAAAGCAAAATACTCCGGATACTGGAAATCTGAAACAAGACAGAAAATGCTGGAAAAACTCAGCAGGTCTAGTAGCATCTATGGGGAGAGAAACAGAGTTAACATTTCAAGTCGGTATGAAGAAGGCATACGGATTCAAAACATTAACTCTGTTTCTCTCCCCACAAATGCTGCTAGACCTGTTGAGTTTTTCCAGCATTTTCTGTTTTTGTTTTAGAAGAATTGGGCTGTTGCCTAGCAACAGATTACCAGGGAGGCAGATCCCTCCCACAGGCACACAGAAAAATTAAAGAAACAGCAGTTTTAAGTTCAGTTTGAAGCCAAGACCCCAGAGAGACTGGACACTGGGAGAGGGAACTGCAGATTTCCCAAAAGAACCAAAGGAGGCCAAAAGAGTAAGACAGAAACAGGGGAAAGTCCCAAGCAGACCTTCTAGTCAAAGAAAGGACAGGAACGTGGAAAAGGTCCTGTTCATGAAGTAAAGAGTGGGGGGCAGAGAGAAAGGCTCCAAGCTTCAGATTTAAAAGGGACAAACCTACAGAAAGCAGATTTAAAGTGAGAACAGCTTGCAAGAGGCAAGAAGGTCCTAAGAGACAGCTGAAGGTCTGCAACTCTTTGCGATGGGCATATGAAGTAGTGGTACTGTTGCCGGCTGAGTCGATGAGAGAGAGTGCGCAGAAGACAGCTTGAATGCATGTGGCAACCCAGAAAAGAGGAACATTGGAAGGAGAGTTTGAAACTTTGGAGGTGAACCTTTGTGGAATTGTTTGAGAGAAAGCATCGGTTTGGGAGAAGATTCCAAGGCGAGATCTTGGAGAGTGAAGATTGGAAACCCTTGTGTAAAAGACAGAGTGCAGTGAGACTGGTTGGCTCATAGTGTGACAAGCGTCTGGGGAGAATTGAGGAGAGGTCCATAGCATCCGGTTGAGGTGACATCTGTCACTTGGTTTCGGGGGTGGTGTGTCTGACCATAGGTTGCCATAGGTGTACATAGATTGTGTGCTCACTGTGAACATTAAGGTATAAGATAGCATTTGTAACTTGTGTTATCATCACAAATCTGTATATATCTGTAAAGGTATAGTTGTGGGTGAAGGAGTATTGTACAATATTGTTCATCTTTTCTTGTTTAATAAATGTTATAGTCTTCTGTTAACAGTTCATTAGCTACCTCCGGTGACTCTGTTCAGTAGCCAGTCTCCATGTATCGAAACAAACAAATTAAATGTTAGGATCTATCAAGCTGGGTTCCACACTGGGATCAGGCTTGTCCAGGGGTAACCTCAGCTGGGATCATAACACTTCTTAATCGCCTAACTGCTATCTTCAGGAATCTGTCAACATAACCTTAGACTGTATGTTCCTTTACACTTCAGTATTCTACCATTTATTCTGTAGTCCCTTGCCTTATTTGCCCTCCTCAAATGCATTACCTCATGTTTCTCTGGAATGAATTCCATTTGCCACTTTTCTGCCCACTTGACTAGTCCATCGATATCTTCCTAGAGTAGAGCCTTCTTCCTCACTATCAACCACACTGCTAAATGTTCCTTCCGAGCTCTGCAGCAGCGCAGCAACTTGGAAGTTCCCCTTGCAGGCTGGGTACAAGTCAGCCCCTTTCAGTTAGTGTGTGTGCAGGGCCTTGCAAAAAAAAAAAAATCAAGGGCCCGCAAACAACAGAAAATACAATTAGAGACAACTTTGGGTACAGGGCAATGTGAACAGAAGTAATTAAAGGGGGAGGTGGCTAATATGTGAGCTATAAATATTGGCATATACCTGCTTAGCTGAATGGCCTGTAGATAGGAAATGGAACGGTTGCCATGCAAATAGACCCTGTAAATATGCTTCCTAAACGACAAGTCTATTAGCTGGCATATATAATATATACTCAATTAACTGACAGTACCCAACATTGATGATCTTCCTTCTAAAATAATTTCTACCACAGCTAAAACTATTAAATTGAGCTGCATTACTGTAAAATTCTCCATTTCAGATATATTAATCTCATTGTGTTTCAATCAAACAATAACAAAAAAACAAAGAATTTTAAATCACATTTAAATCCCACCAGATTTTTAAAAACACAAAAACTGAAATAAATGTATTCTTTTTTGCATCAGGACTGTCAGCCCACTGTAGTTCGTGACTGAGAGCCAGCAGCACCTCATTTCCCACCTGCCTACAAATTAAATTTTCTAAACATGGAAACAGCTCTGCTTTTGCACGTACAACCCTCCAATCCTCGCCTGTAAATTTTAAACGTTTGGTGAAACACGTTCATTTTCTCAAAAGTATTTAAATAAACTCTGCTTCAATTTGGAACATGCACTGGGGGGGGGGGGGGGGTTAACACCACTTCCTGCAGTGTAAAATGGCCTATTCTAGGTGGCTCACGCCACTGCTGTATCTTGCTGTCAGAAGCAAACTGTAGAGTATTATTTTCAGTTAAGTGGCAACCTAAACTACAGCAAAAAAAAATCTAAACGCATCAATTTTTATGGAAGTTCTGGATTACGAAGAAGTACGATTGAGCCCACGTCAGTACAATCATCTTTCCAGCAGCCAAAGCGCTTTTTTTAATTAAACAGGAATGGGGGGGGGGGACATTTTGGTGACTGATTGCTGATGTTGGAATATACACACAGTGTAACGGCAGCTACATCAGGAAAGCTGTGGAAATTTTCTTATTTTCGGCCGTCCACGAAATGACCTTAAAAAAAAAACCCACCTACTCCTGCCTGCAGCTTTGCCTTCAGGATCAGCCAGCTGACAAACATCATGTGATAGTTCCCAAATCCCATCGCAGGCCTCAGGTACTAATCGCGGGCCCGGGCTCTCAACACCACCCAACGCCAAGACAACAGCCGCAGTCAACTTCACATTTACATGCCCTTTCTGTCAGGGCGACGAGGATTACAGCAAAAAACAGCCACCTAATCTCCGGAGCCCCAATCTATAACTCACCATTTTCTAATCGACGAAGCGGAAAGCTGCACCTCAACGAAGGGACTCAGCGCCCAGCAAATACTCAGCCAATCGCGCTCCGGTTTAGAAACAGGTCCCTACGGCGCCGTCAATTGGACAATCGCAGAACAACGGGAATCGCAAATGTTTCTGTTTCGAATTTTAAATACTCCGGGCTCAGGTCAGCTATTAGTATCTGCTTCTGCTTGTGTTGGCATCACAGACTAACATCGGTATGCCCCAACATTTATGAATTTTGGTATTGGCCAGCACACTTCTTTGAATAGTGAGTGCTATGGGAACCTTTACATCCACATGCACCGGCAGATGGAACCTCGGCTTAAGGTCTCAGCCGAAAGACAGCAGCTCCGACAGTGCAGTGCTTCCTGAGGACTGCACTAGAGTGTCAGCCTCGATTTTTTTGTGCTCAAGCCCTGGTGTGGGACCTGAACCAAGAACCTTGTAAGTAAGAGGCGAGAGTGCTCCCAAATAGCACAGCTGACATAAACAAATGCAAAGAGTCACATTTCTAAAAGGCAAAAATAAAGCGTTTGGAAACTTATATAAACATATGGACTTTTTAATAAAAATAACATATGTCAAAATAGGTCATTTGAAACCAAAATGAGCAATTGTCACTCAAATAAAACTTGTTTTTGTTACTTCAGATGAGTGAGAATTGGCCAGCTGGTTAGAGTGGTCTTTTCTAAACTTTCTGCCATCTCTTAGGCTGTAATGTTTACAACTTGTGCTTTCAATTTCAGAAGGATGAGATGGGATAGTGCGCCATAGTCATAGGCTCAGACCCATATTGGTACTGTTGGGGGGTGGAAATCTGATTGCAGGCATTTGACATGGAGCTGTGCTAAAGATAAAGATGGTTTTGGGAGATGGCATGTTCAAGAAACAGCTGAAAGCACTGGATACTGCGAAGGCTATGGGCCCTGACAATATTCCAGCAATAGTACTGAAGACCTGTGCTCCAGAACTTGCCGTGCCCCTAGCCAAGCTGTTCCAGTACAGCTACAACACTGGCATCTACCCCAGCTGTGGAAAATTGCCGAAGTATGTCCTGTACACAAAAAGCAGGACAAATCCAATCCGGCCAATTACTGCCCCATCAGTCTACTCTCGATCATCAGTAAAGTAATGGAAGGGGTCATCAACAGTGCTATAAAGCGGCAATTGCTTAGCAACAACTGCTCACTGATGCCCAGTTTGGGTTCTGCCAGGGCCACTCAGCTCCTGGCCTCATTATGGCCTTGGTTCAAACATGGACAAAAGAGCTGAACTCCCGAGGTGAGGTGAGAGTGACTGCCCTTGACATCAAGGCCGTATTTGACAGAGTATGGCATCAAGGAGCCCTGGCAAAACTGGTGTCAATGGGAATCAGAGGAAAAACTCTCCACTGGTTGGAGACATACCTAGCACAAAGGAAGATGGTTGTAGTTGTTGGAGGTCAGTCATCTCAGCTCCAGGACATCACTGCAGGAGTTCCTCAGGGTAGTGTTCTAGGTTCAACCATCTTCAGCTGCTTCATCAATAACCTTCCTTCCATCATCAGGTCATAAGTGGGGATGTTCGCTGATGATTGCACAATGTTCAGCACCATTCGCGGCTCCTCAGATACTGAAGCACTCCATGCCCTAATGCAGCAAGACCTGGACAACATCCAGGCTTGGGTTGACAAGTGGCAAGTAACATTTGCGCCACACAAGTGTCAGGCAATGACTATCTCCAACAACAGAGAATCCAACCATCGCCCCCTGATGTTCAATGGCATTACCATCACTGAATTCCCCACTATCAACATCCTGGGGGTTACCATTGACTGGAAACTGAACTGGACGACTGTGGCTACAAGAACAGGTCAGAGGCTAGGAATAGTATGATGAGTAACTTACCTCCTGACTCCCCAAAGCCTGTCCGCCATCTACAAGGCACAAGTTAGGAGTGTGATGGAATACTCCCCACTTGCCTGGATGAGTGGATGCTTCCACAACACTGAAGGAGCTGGACACCGTCCAGGACAAAGCAGCCCGCTTGACTGGCACCACATCCACAAACATTCACTCCCTCCACCAGCGACGCACAGTAACAGCAGTGTGTACCATCTACAAGATGCACTGTAGGAATTCACCATGGCTCCTTCGACAGCACCTTCCAGACCCATGACCACTACCACCTAGAAGGGCAAAGGCAACAGATAAATGGGAACACTACCACCTGGAAGTTCCCCTCCAAGTCACTCACCATCCTGACTTGGAAATATGTCACTGTTCCTTCACTGTTGCTGGGTCAAAATCCTGGAACTCCCTTCCTAACAGCACTCTGGGTGTACCTACACCACATGGACTGCAGCAGTTAAAGAAGGTAGCTCACCACCACCTTCTCAAGGACAACTAGTGATGGGCAATAAATGGTGGCCCAGCCAGCAAAGCCTGCATCCCATGAATGAATTAAAAAAAAGGACTTTGGAGAAGAATGGGAGATCGGAGATGATGCAATAGTTGCAAGGACACAAGATACACGAGCGGGGGGAATGGAGGAGATTTGACAGAGGTGTTCAAAATAAGAGGGACCTGGATAGAGTAGATAGTAAGGAGAAAGGAAGAAGAGTTGAGAACCAGAGGAAATGGAGTTAAGATAATTGCAAAAAGAACCAGAGGCAACATGAGGAAAAACCTTTTTCATCCAGCAATTGGTTAGGAACTGGAAAGCACTGCTTGAAAGTATCATGGCTTTCATTAGGGAATTGGATAAGCAATTAAGAGAAAAAAGGCAGGGCTACCGGGAGAAGGCAGGGAGTAGGACTAGCATAGTTGCTCTAGCAGAGAGCTGGCACAGACCCGACTGAGTGAATGGCCTAATTCTATGATGGAAACCTTTAAAATTCTAACAGGACTAGACAGGGTAGATGCAGGAAGGATGTTCCCGATGGTGGGGAAGTCCAGTACCAGGGGTCACAGTCTGAGGATACGGGGTAGACCATTTAGGACTGAGATAAGGAGAAATTTCTTCACCCAGAGAGTGGTGAGCCAGCGGAATTTGCTACCAGAGAAAGTAGTTGAGGCCAAAACATTGCATGTTTTCAGGGAGTTTGATATAGCTCTTGGGGTGAAAGGGATCAAAGGATATGGGGAGAAAGCGGGAGCAGGTCATTGAGTTGGATCAGCCATGATCATAATGAATGGCGGAGCAGGCTCAAAGAGCCGAATGGCCTACTCCTGCTCCTAGTTTCTATGAAATGGAGTGGTATAGTACCTCAGGAGAGGGAACCATTTCTAAGGTTAACTAGTATGGGTGTCAGGAAAGGAAACTGAACGGTCAGCAGGTCGATGCCCTTTCAAACGTTAACTGTTTTTCTCTCTCCACAGATGTTGCTTGAGCTGCTGAGTGTTTCTCTTTATTTTAGATCTCCAGCATCCTCAGTACTTCCGCTTTTTGTAATGAAAGAGACAGCCTGTCCAAACTAAAATGTAAAAAAATAAAGCAGTCGATAGGCTGCGGTGCCCGCCAGCCAGGAAAAGGTTCAAGCGAACCAGCGGGCATGGCATGTGCGTATTCTGAGATCAGTCGGGTGAACGCCAGGAGATTGAAAGGTGACCTCGCAGAGCCGTGGAGATCCAGGTGATCAGCAGGAATCTGAACCGCTGTGTGCCAGTGACCCTGATGGCAATGGTCTGGCTGCAGCGACAAGGCAACTGCTCAGGGTGGCTCAGAATGTTAACATTTAAACTGGGCGCGCGGAGACCTGGGCTCCCCAACTGCCAGCGCTCGCGGAAAGCAGCCTGGGCGGGGCCAACGGCGGGTGGGCGGGGCAACGGCGGGGGGCGGGGGAACGGAGAATGGACGAATCAAACGGCCGAGGGACGGAGAGTGGGCGGGACAAACGGCCGAGGGACGGAGAGTGGGCGTGGAGAAAGAGGGGGAGTGGGCGAAAGTGGCGCCAAAACGGGAGTTTGAGCGGCCGCCTGTTGCCGACGAAGCTCTGCAGCCCAGATTCCACCGACAATTATTTCATAAGGGGAAAACATATTTTATCCAATTTTTTTAATCTTAATTTTGAAGTAATTTTACCGACTTGCTTGTTAAATTTGATGGTTGTGTTGGTAGCAAGTGAAACTAGGCGGTTTGACCTTGTGCTGGTGTGAAAAACACCTGAAGTGCACCTGAACATGAAGTGCATCATACCTGGAAACAACTTGAGAGGTAATAAGACCATAAGATGTAGGAGCAGAAGTAGGCCATTCGGCCCATCGAGTCTGCTCCGCCATCCAATGAGTTCATGGCTGATCTGATAATCCTCAACTCCACTTCCCTGCCTTTTCCCCATAACCCTTGATTCCCTTACTGATTAAAAATCTATCTCAGCCTTGAATATACTTAACCACCCAGCCTCTGCGGTAAATAATTCCACAGATTGACTACCCTCTGAGAGAAGAAATTCCTCCTCATCTCTGAGATTATGCCCTTTGGTCCTAGACTCTCCCACAAAGGAAAACAACCTCTCAAAATCTACCCTGTCAAGCCCCCTAAGAGTCTTGTATATTTCAATAAAGTTACCTCTCATTCTTCTAAACTCCAATGAGTACAAGCCCAACCGACTCAAACTCTTCTCAGAAGAAAATCCCTCCATCCCTGGGATCAACCTAGTGAACCTTCTCTGGACTGCCTCCAATGCCAGTATATATTTCCTTAGATAAGGGGACTAAAACTGTTCACAGTATTCTAGGTGTGGTCTAACTACTGCCTTGTATAGTTTTAGCAAGAATTCCCTATTTTTATGTTCCATTCCCTTTGAAATAAAGGCCAACATTCAATTTGCCTTCCCTATTACCTGCTGAACTTGTATGCTCGCCTTTTGGGATTCATGCGTGAGGATCGCCCAAATCCCTCTGTGCTGCAGCTTTCTTCAGTCTTTCTCCTTTTAAATAATGTTCAGCTCCTCAATTCTGCCAAAGTGCATAACCTCATACTCTCCCACATTATATTCCATTTGCCACATTTTTGCCCACTCACTTAACCTGTCTATATCCCTCTGTAGACTCTTTGTGTCATCCTCACCACTTGCCTTCCCACCTATTTTTGTGTCATCTGCAAAGTTGGCGACAGTACATTCATTTCCCTCATCCAAATCACTGATCCCTGTGGCACTCCACAAGTTGCCATCCTGAAAATACCCCCTGTATCTCTACTCTCTGTCATCTATTAGTTAGCCAATCCTCTATCCATGCTAATATACTACCCCCATGGGCTTTTATCTTATTAAGTAACTTTCCATGTGGTACCTTATCGAACGCCTTTTGGAAATCCAAATCTATTACATCTACTGGTTCCCCTTTATGTATCCTGCTTGTTACCTCCTCAAAGAATTCTAATAAATTTGTCAGGCATGATTTCCCCTTCATGAAGCCATGCTGACTCTGCTTGATTAGATTATGCAGTTCTAAATGCTCTGCTATTACATCCTTTATAATAGACTCCAACATTTTCCCAATGACATGTTAAGCTAACTGGCCTTTAATTATCTGTTTTATTGTCTCCCTCCCTTTTTGAATAAGGGTGTTACATTGGCAGTTTTCCAAAGGACTCTTGGAAGATTACTACCAGTGCATCCACTCTCTCTGCAGCTATTTCCTTTAATATCCTAGGATGCAACCCATTAGGTCCAGGTGACTTATTGGCCTTTAGCCCCATTATTTTCCCTGGTACTTTTTCTCTAGTGATAATTATTGTATTTATTTCCTCCCCCCCTTTTGCTCCATGATTATTTAGTATTTTTTGTATGCTTCTACCGTGAAGACTAATGCAAAGTATTTATTCAACTCCTCTACCATTTCCTGGTTCCCCATTATTATTTCCCCAGCCTCATTCTCTAAGGGGCCTATATTGACTTTGGCCTCTCTTCCTTTTTATATATTTAAAGAAGCTCTTACTGTCCGTTTTTATATTACTTGCTAGTTTACCCTCAAAGTTTATTTTCTCCTACTATTATTTCTTTGGTCATCTTTTGCTGGTTTTTAAAACTTTCCCAGTCCTCTGGATTGTTATAACTGATGCAGTTGGTAAAGCTGAGTTATTTAAAAATCCCAGAGGGAAACTTTAAACAACTGCCATAACCTATAATTTTAAGTGTTATGTTTGAGATGTGACTCTAAATTCAGGAATCAGACCACCAGTTCTCGAGGTTTTACATTAAACTAATTGAAACATTTTATTAATTTACACAGGTTAAAATTTATATACACATGGCTACAAATGACTACTATCATAACTTTTAACAAATTCCCAAACTAATCTCAATTAAGGCAACCCATAGGCTTAACCAGACACCAAGCAAAGCATTTTCATCGTACAAATTCAAAATGAGGCTCTTTTTACTTTGATTCCTACGGAGACGTTTGGAGGCTTACAGCTGCTTTTTATCTCACATCGTAAGTATAATTATCGCAAGTAATTACATATTTATTTGTGTTTGAGGTGATTATCGAGGATAATACATTTTGGAGCAGGGTTACACAGATCACCTATGGCCATCCAGGAGTTTGGATTTGAAAGTGATTTAATTTTGTTTCAAAATTATCTTTGCTTTCCAATCCCTGATCTTTTGCATTAATCGTATTTTGGACAAGAAGCATGTCATGTCTGGCCCTCTAGATCTGACATCTCATAAAAAGATTAATGAGGAGGGAAAAGTATGAGAGAAAGCTAGCTAGTAATATAAAGATGGACAGTAAAAGTTTCTATAGATATTTAAATAAGCAAAGAATTAACAAAGTGAGCATTGGTGAATCTATGGAATTCATTGCCACAGAAGGCTGTGGAGGCCAGGTCATTGAGTGTATTTAAGACCGAGATAGATAGGTTCTTGATCGGTAAGGGGATCAAAGGTTACGGGGAGAAGGCGGGAGAATGGGGTTGAGAAACTTATCAGCCATGATTGAATGGCGGAGCAGACTCGATGGGCCGAATGGCCTAATTTCTGCTCCTATGTCTTATGGTTTTATGGTCTTTAGAAATTGTGCCTGGGGAATTGATAATGGAAGGTAGGGAGATGGCGAATGAATTAAACAGATATTTTGCTTTGGTCTTCACTATAGTGGACACAAGTAACATCTCGGAAATAATTGTAAATCAGGAAATGGAAGGGAGGGAGGAACTGGAAAACTATAATCACCTGGGAAGTGGTATTGAGCAAATTGTTGGGGTAGCAGGCTGACAAATCCCTAGGTCTGGATGGACTTCACCCTAAGATCTTGAAAGAATTGGCTAGTGAGATAGTTGATGAATTGGTTTTCATTTTCCAAAATTCCCTAGATTCGGGGAATGTTCCATTAGATTGGAAAATAGCAAATGTAACTCCTTTTTTAAAAAAGGGAGGGAGACAGAAAACAGGAAACTACAGGTCAGTTAGCCTAACATTTGTCATAGGGAAAATGTTAGAAGCAATTATTAAAGATGTTGTAGCAGGGCACTTGGAAAAATTCAAGGCAATCAGGCAGAGTCAACATGGTTTTGTGAAAGGGAAATCATGTTTAACCAATTTATTGGAGTTCTTTGAAGGAGTCACATGTGCTGTGGATAATGGGAACCAGTGGATGCACTGTACATAGATTTCCAGAAGGCATTTAATAACATGCCACATCAAAGGTTATTGCGAAAAATAAAAGCGCATGGTGTAGGGGGTAACATACAGGCATGGATAGAAGATTAGCTAGCTAATAGGAAACTGAGAGTAGGTATAAATGGGTCTTTTTCTGGTTGGCAGAATGGTGTGCCACAAGGTTTTTTCCTGACTTCCTCTCCCACTTCCATGTCCTGATTTATAGTTGCTTCTGGGATGTTGTATCTTCTATAGTGAAAACTGATGCAAAATACTTGTTCAATTCATCTGCCATCTCCTTGTTTTCCATTATCAATTCTCCAGACTCACTTTCTATAGGACGAACGCTCACTTTGTTAACTCTTTTCTTTTTTAAATATTTATAAAAACCTTAGCATCTGTTTTTATATTTCTGGCTAGCTTTCTCTCATACTCTAATGTTTTCCTATTTATTAGTATTTTAGTCATTCTTTGCTGTTCCTTATATTCTGTCCAATCTTCAGACCTGCCATCTGTCTTCGCACAATTGTATGCTTTTTCTTTAAGTTTGATACTATCTTTAACCTTTCTAGTTAACCACAGATGGTATGTCCGTCCCTTGGATGTTTTTGTACTCGTTGGAATGTATCTATTCTGTGCATTCTGAAATATCCACATAAATATTAGCCACTGCAACTCTATTGACCTATCCCTTAATATACTTTGCCAATTCGCTTTAGCCAGCTCAGCTTTCATGCCCTCATAATTGCCCTTATTTAAGTTTAAAAACATAGTCTCGGACCCACTCCTCTCTCCCTCAAACTGAATGTAAAATTCAAGCATATTGTTGTTGTTGCTACCTAGGGGTGCCTTCACTATGAGATCATTAATTACTCCCATATCATTGCACAATACCAGGTCTAGTATAGCCTGTTCTCTGGTTGGCTCCAAATCATCCTGTTCTAAGAAACTATCCCGAAAGCATTCAATGCACTCTTCATCTAGGCTACCTTTGCCCACCTGACTTTTCCAGTCTAAATGTAAATTAAAATCTCCCATGATTATCATGTGCCTTTCTGACAAGCTCCCATTATTTCTTCCTTTAACCATGTGATTACTGTTAGGAGGCCTGTACACAACTTCCACAAGTGGCTTCTTTCCGTTACCATTTCTCACCTCTACCCAAACTGTTTCTACATCCTGGTTTCCTGAACTTAGGTCATCCCTCTCTATTGTGCTAATACCATCATTAACAAACAGAGCCATCCCTCCACCTTTTCTGCACTTCCTGTCCTTCCTAACTATCCTGTACCCTTCAATATTCATGTCCCAATCCATGTCCTTCTGCAGCCATGTCTCTGTAATGGCTATCAAATCATATTTATTTATTTCTCTATTTATGTGTGCTCTCAGGTCACCCGTTTTGTTTCCAATGCTACGTGCATTCAGATACAGCGTTTTTAGTTTTATCCATTTATTCTTTTTATAATCTCTAGTTTCATCTGTTGATTTACTGTTAGATTTCTACTCTCTATCCCTTCCTGTCATGGTCTGTTTTTCATTTCCTATAATAATACCTTTTTCTTCTGCCATGTCTGTGCTCTTTGATTTACCACATCTTCCCCCCACTATTTAGTTTAAAATCCTCTCTACTTCCCTAGTTATGTGGCTCGCAAGAACAACAGTCCCAGCACGGTTCGGGTATAGACCGTCCCAACGGTACAGATCCCACTTTGCCTAGTACTGGTCCCAGTGCCCCACAAACCTGAACCCATTTCTCCCACACCAGCCTTTGAGCCACACATTCATTTCCCTAATCTGATTTGTCCTATGCCAATTTGCATGTGGCTCAGGTAATAATCCAGAGATTATAATCTTTGAGGTTCTACTTCTTAATTTGGTGCCTAGGTCCTCACACTGATTATGCAGAACTTCCTTCTTTGTCCTGCCTATGTCGTTAGTACTAGCATGGACTATGACGACTGGGTCCTCCCCCTCCCACTGCAAGTTCTTCTCCAGCCCTGTGCTGATGTTGCGAACCCTGGCACCGGGCAGACAACACAGCCGTCTGGACTCTCACTCTTTTCTGCCGAGAATGGCATCAATCCCTCTGATTATACTATCCCCTACTACCACTACATTCCTTTTGTGCTCCCCCCACTTGAATGGCTTCCTGTACCATGGTGCCATGGCCGGTTAGCTCATCCACCTTGCAGCCCCCACTCTCATCTAAACAAGCTGAAAAAACCTCACACCTCTTGGACAATTGCAAGGCTGAGGCTCCGGCACACCTGCCCTCTGAGTCTCCTTACCTGCCTCACTCGCAATCACATGCTCCTGTCCCCAACTACTGACTAAATCAGAAGACTCTGTTCTAAGAGGTGTGACTGCCTCCTGGTACAAAGAATCCAGGTAACTTTCCCCCTCCTTGATGTGTCGCAGTGTCTGTACTTCAGCCTCCAGCTGATAAACTCTGAGCCGAAGCTGCTCAAACTTCAAACACTTATTGCAGACGTGTTTGTCCTGGATCAAACTGGCATCAAGGAGCTCCCACATGCTGCAGCTGTGTCACATCACTTGTCATGACATCCTTAATGTGTTCTAATTAACTATTTAATTATTTTATTCAATTATATATTTTACTTCTGTTTTTATATATTTTATTAACCTTACCACCAATTGCTAGACTATTTTGAACCTTAGGAATAGAATAAACCTTAGTCCTTTACCAGATACTCACCAAATAATTATCTTCTCCTGTAGCAGAGTACGACCACTAGCTGAAGGCTGAGAAAGTTAAAAAGCAGAAAGCAAAAGAGTACCTTTTTCCCTTCCTTCCCTAACTCCCTTAATTACCCAACTCCCAGCACTCTATTCTAAGCCGCACTTCTTGCAGTAACCTTACCTAAAGCACCGAATTCCCCTTATGCACCGAATTCCCACTTTGAATCAAATTCCCAAATATACTCACTCGGTCTCTGTCTCACTCAGGCCGAAGTCTCCCCTAACTGATTGTGCACCCCTTTACTGATCCAAGGGATGAAAGGTTATCGGGGGTAGGTAGGAATGTGGGATTGAGGTTACAATCAGATCAGCCATGATCTTATTAAATGGCGGAGCAGGCTCAAGGAGCCAAGTGGCAAACTCCAGTTCCTAATTCATATGTTCAAATGTATGTATCTCAGGATTCATGAAAATGATATCCTGTCAAAATAGAATTTCCACCATTTTAATCACCTTTCAGCCTCATCATTACTGATGACTATTTCTTAAGATTTTTCTTTCTTTCTTCTTACCCTTCCACATTTATTTTTTAAAAATCTGGCATATTTGACATAGAATTGTCATCCAGTCTAAAGCAACTTTCAATGACTCAATAATTTTTGTGCTTCTCCATATCCCATATAACATGCTTAGCCAAGAGGTGAGCAGCCAATTTGCTTTAGGATCAGTTGGTAGTGTGATGGTTGATTTTTTTTTCCTTGTGTTATCTTGTCCTACTGCTGTTACAGAACAATGTCTCTCCAGAATGTCATAATTGAGATTGGAAAGCAGGAATCTGAAATAAAACAAAATGCTGGAAATGCTCAGCAGGTCAGGCAGCATCTGTGGTGAGAGAAACAGAGTTAATATTTCAGGTCGATGACCTTCCATCAGGACGTAGGAAATTGAAACTCTTATTCCATTTTAAGTAATGCATAGTGTAAAAAAAATGGTATTTATATTTTACAGCATTTGGAAAGGCAATACATGCCCTGTCCCGAATTGGTGATGAGTTATGGTTTGACCCTTTAGAGAAAGGGGTAAGTCATTGACATTAGCAACTCCTTTGTGGCACTGAAGGGGCGACTTAAACCAGGTGGGCAATTAAAAACACACATGGGATTTACCTGCTGAGGTCCTGCTCCTTTCTCACAGGTTCTGATTTTAACCTGCTCTTCTGAACCAAAATCCAATGTGACCCTTCTTTAAATCTGGCGATGACAACATTGGGAGTCCAACTACTGTTTTACGCAGAGACCTACTTGGGGAAGCCATTGTGGCTTCCTTAGACCAATCTAGTGGGTAGAGGCAGAATAGACCAAGTAAAAAACTTTATTTGACTTTTCTTGTGGGACCAGGAGGTGCAGAAGTACTTTCAGGGCCTGAGAAGAAAAGTTTAGGCTTCCACTCCCTCCTGGATTGTGAGGTCTTTCCAAATCCTCTTCTGGTAACTTACCCGAGTGCTGAACTGTCCCTTTGGTCTCTGGTGATGGCTTCCTGCTAACAGTCCACTCTGGCTGTTGATCCCTGGCTGGTTTCAGGTGGGAACCAGCTTGGGATTGCATTGCCGAGGTCTGTGAATTAAATTTTCCTGGGCCTCAAACTGATGAGTGAGGTATTCCTGCAAAGTGTATATTTATAACTTTGGGATGAGGACAGGATATGGCTCAGCTTTAACGTCATCTCCACAACAACATTCAAACATTCACTGTTTAACATTATATTTGGAGAATGGCTACCTACATTAAAGTGCCAATAGTGCAACAGTGCTCCAGCATGAGTCAGAGCTTTCAGGAGAGGAGGAGAGACAAAAGGCGTTTTTAAAAACTAGAACAATTAGGTATTCCCTCCAAAAGAAAGGCTTCCCTTCAATTTTGAATAATCAAATTGTGGAATGGGGAACTCCTTTAAAATTCAATACACTGGCCAAAGACAGCTTGTATTGTTTGAAATACTGAAATATTTTTCCAATTTTAATTTGTTAAAATAATTTTAAGTTTATTAGTTGTACTTCTGCATATTACTATAGATAATGTTTTTGGTTCCCTTTCTTTGCAGCTTGCTTTGAGATCAGTTAATTCTTCTGGGTCAGCATATGCTTGCTTTTTGTTCTCTCCACTCTTCTTCCTGCACTACAGCAGGGGGAACAGGTATCAGCAAGACACTCATGAGAATGAAAATATACCCCTCAACTGTAAGATGGCAATCAAGGTATAGTTTGATTGTTCAGGAGCTACAAGCTGAAACATTGGACAACAACGCCAGATAGTATCTCTGTTGAAATAAATTTTAAAAGTTGATAAATTGTATTACTTTGAAGTAGTTACAACATGTGTGTAAAAATTTAAATCTGTTTCTGGCCTGATTTTCTTGAGTTGTTGTACAGAGAATAAAACCTGACAAATCTCTAACTCCTTTGACTGGAGAAGAACTAGTGTAAATATTACTTACTGGAAGTCAAAAATTTTAATGTTGGACTTAACGCATGGTCTGAATTTGTTTAAAATGTTACTTTATACAAGATGTCAAGATCCCATTGGCTTGTCTTGTGCCATTCAACAATAGGATATTACTGTATGCTCTGTTCACAAGGTATGGTATTGTCTGAAGCAAATTATCTTTAAAGAAATTTTCAGGACTGAATTCAATAGCTCCCTTTCCCCTCCCGAAATCGGGTCTGGGGGCTGTGATGTGTGACCCGCAATTGTTGACTGCAAATCGGGCAGCACACCAGCTCCTTTCAGCCTGCTGTTTTCATGATTGCTGCATCCAGCCAGCATTAACCACAATGTTGATTGATGGGATGCCTGACCAGGGGGTCCAATATTGTGGATTGATAGCATCAGTTAAAGCTAGCCTGCACCTCTTAAAGAGAGGTGCATTGTGGATGGAGCGGATGTTTGCAGAATTGAGAGTGCTGAAACATCTGGGAAATACAGAAGAATGGTGCAACATGGGAGAGACCAGGCACCAAGGTTCTTGGATGCTGTACTGGAAAGCTTGGTGAAGGAGGTGCAAATAAAGAGGGATGGCCTGTATCTGCAGTAGGCCCTCCAAACACGTGCTCAGAATATCTATGCCAGAAGTCAAGCCCAGAAGACCTGGAAGCAGTGTCACAAGAAATTCAATGACCTCAAGATGGTTAAGATCTGTGAATGCCTTATCCTACCAATTGTATCACTAGTTTCAGACACTGATCAATTCATCATAGCTTTATCATTCATGTACCAACAATCTGTATCAATCAGGACTCATTCCTGACACTTATATGCTGCAGCGCACCATTACACACTTAGCATTGACACAAGCCTTACACCCAGTTCTCACAGCTTGTAATTGCTGCCAGCTGTTCAACTATGACAGCACATCACCCAAACAGATTTTACAACACTGACACATTTCCATCTCTCTTGCAGGACAAGACTGCATACAACTAGAGACAACAGGAGCTAAGTGGAGAGTGACAGGCATCTCTGTACATCTGACCCCCTTGGAGGAGGTGACACAAGCCATTATTGGGTTGTCCATTGCTGATATCAGTGGAAGCAAAGGCGCTGAAACCACGGAAGATGACAGTATCCTCATACCTAATTCTCCTCAGATCCCATCTCCCCATCATCCCACACTCTCATGATATACAAGCTGCAGATGATTTAAACATGCAAGTCTTCCTTTCTCCCAATCCTTGTCGCAACACCACCTTACCCTTGTGTCTTTGTCTTTTCCAATACTCAACCTGGCCAGGCAGTGCAGGAACAGTAAGAAGACAGAGATTATGAAAACTCAGCAACATCACCTGACAGCACACTCTCACCACCAGCTCCAACACTGACACCTTGTAATTTAGAGAATATTATAGAGGTGGGATCTGCATGAATGACCTGCAGCCAGGGCAGGGGACAAGGATAGTGCAGGTGTTAGCTCGCCAGAGGGTGAAGATGTAAATAGGATCCACTGCAGAGAACTCAGATGAGCAATTTGATAAAGCAGCTTAAAGAAGAAAGACTTATGGGTATGCACAATGAAATGCTCAGTGCATTGGGAAGCCTGCCAGAAAGCCTACGAGCAATGTTAGGAAGCATTGAAGAGTTCAGCAGAAAATTGACACATCTTTGCACAGGGCTCAATGCCCATCCTTTCCAGCATCAAAATGGAGGTCAATTTCATGAGCACACTTGTGGACCCAACCATGATATAGGGTTTGATGGCTGATGCCTCAGTTTCCATTCCAGTACCCACCATCTGAATGCTGATGTGGAAGCTCAAACTTCTGTCAAGCAAGATCAGACTGCTGCCATGCAAGCTCAACTTGCTGTAATCTTTGCAGATATCAGTGTTGAAAGGGGCTTGCAGGCTGTCACAGCAGTTCAACAATCTGTCCTTCCACATTTTACTGGAATTGCTAACACCATGCTGAGGAAACACCAGTGGCCCCATTGAACACATTCCTGCTGTTCTTTCTTAGGAAGAGAACATTTGTCCTCCCGTCCCTGCCACTCCATCTGTGTCCTTGCTCCTACCTGCCAGGCAGTCGGCACAGACTGCTTCTTCCCATGCCAAGATGGGGCAGTCCATACCTGGGCCTTCCACCAACCATGCTGTAGTCACTGGGGAAGCGCTAGGGTAGGTGAGAAAGCACGTAAGCCATACAGTAAGGGAATACACACGGATGACTAGTTGACTTTTTATGGAATGATTTGTATTATAAATTTGGTTTTGAATATTTATTTTTGTATTATGGCCAAATAGACTTTGATGGTCAGCAACAGGTGCAGGTCTGTTGGAGAAGGGGAAATTGGGGTTCCAGTTACTGGTATCACACTAGGATGACATCTTCACAAACAGCCTGGCCAGAAAGGGGCTGTCTAGGTTGCCTGCTGTCCTCCTCTTTCCCCCCACTCTCCCCCCACGTCTTCCTCAGACATCTATTCTTGAGCTTCTCACCGTAAAGCTGGTAAAGCAAAGGCTGTTCCTGCATGATGACAAGGTTGTGCAATGTGCAACAGACCATGAGGAACCTTGACACTTGCTCTGCTGAGTACTGGAGGGCTCCCCCAAAGTGTTCCAGGGAGTAGAAGTGTTGTATCAGCATGGCAACATGGCTTTCATTGTATGCATGCTGCACATTTGTGCATAGGTTATGCGCAGGAGTCATCAACCTTGGGGCCAGCGGATAGTACTTGTTGCCCAGGAGCCACCCTTTAGCTTGCCCTGGTGTCTGAATTGCAGATGGCATAGCATACTGCTGTAGAATGAAGACATCATAACTGCTGCCTCGATGCTGGGCATTGACCATGATAATCTGCCTATGGTTATATAGCTGAATGCTGAGTGTTGGAATTCCTTTCAGTTTAGTATAGACCTGAGATGTGCTTGTAAACCAATGTAAACGCAGTCAGAAGCATCCTGCACCATGGGGAAGACTGCAGCCCTAGCAAAGCTGTGTTCAAATCTCCTGCTTCTCACTGGCAAGAGAAAATGAAATGTAGTTACCTTTCAATGAATAGAGTGAGCCAGTGACCTCCCTCATCCAACAGCGGACAGCAGACTGCGAGATGTTGCATACATCTGCAACTCCAGCCTGCAAGTAGCTGGATGCACAAAAGTTCATTGCCAGGGTCACCTTCACAGCCTTTGACAATATGGCCCTTGCACTGAGGTTGCAGTTGTGGCTGCAGGAGGTGGCAGATTTCAGTCTTCACTAAAGTGCAGATGTCACACATTGTTACTTGCTGAGATTTGTGTAGAATTGCTTCCTAAATGCCTCGGGCAGATATGGTCTCCGGCTGAGAGCCCTTCTCCTGCTCCTCTTCCTCCCTTTTTCAACAGCCTGTCCTACTCTACATGGCATCTCTTCATTCTCCAAGTCATGCTGTATTCCAGTGAGAATGGCTACTACTGCACCCATGTCTGGGAGCAACTGGTTTGTGCAGAAGCTTTGAAGTCAGCAGAAGCTTTATGAACAGCTGCCATACTCCCTGAAGAATTGGGTAACTTTGAATTACTACAGAAAGCACCAAATGCTAGTGAAATGGAAGCAACAGCCAACAGAAAGCAACCAGCAACTAACTGTTAAGTAGTTAATGATCCATTTTAAATGGTGTTGGTAGAGGGTCCTTCTTACTTCTGTGCAAGGTCAATTTAGACCATTAAGCTCCAAAATGGTACCACTGACACCATGATCTGCCTGCTCTGCATACTTCTAATGGCCATTTACTGCACATACACTAATGCACTCACCAATATACTGTCTGGCGTCGCTCATCCTAAAGTGTGTACAAGCCACAGATGCCATTTGAGACACCAATGGGCACCTGTAACACCTGAAAAGCTTTGCATCGTTTGCACTTTTTTAACATTTTGATCTTTTTGTCCCCTGTTTTTATGTGAGTATTCAAATTTGACATCTTAGTGGATGTTGAACTCCAAACTCTAGCCATAAGATTTTTAATGACTAGCCTTACTGGTCATTACAAATTCTGTTCCCATCAAATTTATTTAGTAACTTGAAACTTTCTAAAGCAGTGAGTGAGTGTTAAAGGTGTCTTTGATTGGTTGGTAGGAACCATATTTATTGCGTGTTATGGTGTTTTTAACAATTTGCTATCTTATCCCTCGTATGCTGAATGTAATGCAAATACTCCACGACAGTTGTTGAATTCTTCGGTAGTTTCAACGGATGAGTGTTCAGCCAAATAAAGAAGACTGGTTTAGTCCAGGTTGATGTTGTCTAGTGTGACATTAGGCCAAGTCTCAATTTGCATTACCAATTGCAAATACTGCATATGACATCAATGTTGGAGGGATGGATGGAGACATTGGTTTTGCACCACACTCTGTTGTCCTGAAAGCACTAAACTTGGTTCTCCTCAAATGTTGAAATTGCATGATGACAGAGACTTCTCCATTTGGATCTGTCCAAGGTTGTTTTTTCTCTTGTATTGAGATCAAGCTTGCAAGCTCTGAGGTTGGCTTTCAGAATGTCTTGATTAATTTACTCTCACCAGTATCTAGTTAGTCTTAATGGTATTTCTGGAACTTGAGTTTGTGGCCTGCTTGTTAATGACAAACATCTGTTGCGTGTGTCACTGGGTTGGCTGCTGAAGTAACACTCTGCCATTTATACTACTGGACCACTTAGCTGACAGACTACTACTTCTTGACTCTCTTGGCTTTTTTCAGTATGTTCTTCCTATGTTTCGATGCCTAGCTACATTAGAGAGGAATGTAGAAAAATGCAAGATTTATGTGAATTCACAGAACTGCCGTGTTGTTTTTCAGTTCTGCTGCAAGCACGGTAGGAAAATACTTTAATTCTATCACATGCTTTTACTCCTAGCCAGCACTAGGGTTTTCGTGGGAAGAATGCATCATTAATGATTGAACAATTTGCAGCAATTATGTGTTATATCTGTAGATAATCGTTCTTTCTTGAGCTATTCCCTTTTATTCTGTAACATTTCCAATTCCTTAAGAAGCATAGAGAGAGAATTAGCTAATTTGTGCGTAGCAAAGTCCCACGGACAGCAATGAGTTAAATGACAAAATCATCTTTTTTTAAATTATATTGGTTGAGCGATAAACCTTAGGAAAGTATGATAACTCAGTTTAACATATCATCCGAAAGGTGGACAATGCAGCAGTCCCTCAGTAGTACACTGAAATATTAGGCTAGATTATGTACTTGCATCTCTGGAGAGGCGTCTAAAACTCATGACTTTCTGACTACACTTCAAAGATACTTCATTTGTTATGGTGTGCTTTGGGATATTCAGAGACCATGAAAGAAATTTTCAATTGCAGGTTCTTTCTTTAACAGTCCTAGATATAAAGGGCAGCACTGTGCTACATAGTCCATTAGAATGTGTCAACATTTCAAAAAGTGCCATTGATGCATTATTTTTTGATTCTGATTTTTATTGCAAATCACTTTCCATTTTACTACACACAGGAATTACTAAAGCTCATAATCTGACATTTCAGGAGTGCGAATCCCTTCAAGCTGTGTTTTCAAAACACTTGAGCCCAAATGTATTCAGATCCCAGGCAAGGTAGGGGGCAATCATGCATTTAATCCAGCAGGAATATACTGGTGTATCATGACATTACTGTATCTTACCTTGAAACATAAACAGACAATGCTGACTAGTTCTGTTGAAGAGTAACAGCTGAAACCTTAACTTGTTCTTTCTACAGATACTGAATGACTTCTGAATGTTTTCAACATTTTCTGTTTTTATTTCAGATTTTCATCATTTGCAGTTTTTTGTTGTTTATCTTGAGCTAGGGCCAAGTTCCTCCTTTCACCAAAATGTAAGAGAGGCACCCTTTACTCACTGGTTATGAAACACTAAAGAAACGTGGGAATGCATGATCTGGTAAACAATGAGATGCTGTTTGAAAATAGGTGTGAACTACCACAGTATGGAAACACCACTAGATGAAGAATAAAATAAGGGAGAGAACATATCTTGAGAAGCAATAGGCATTTTTTGAAACAAAATGATAAAATGTGTGATCTAATTTTCTTAAAGGCTTCTGGCTGATATAGCCATTCATTTTCCAATGTCACAAGAGGAGATTACTTTGATTTTGACTCCTATGAAAGCTTTCTTCAAGAGTTATGTAGATGAAGGCAAAGGCAAGTCACTTTAAATTAGTTTTCACTGCTATGCAGAATGAATAAAGAGTTTAAATTGTTTATATCAAGTAAAAGAGATGAAAGCCTTTTAATTCTGTCCTTTATTATATTACCTTATTTGTAAACTAGATTTTTAAAAAACATTTACTGTATACTTTTCTTGTTATTGTACAGATTTCACAAAGGTAATGCAAACTGAAATGAGCTTAAAACCCAACGAGTTTGATTACCTTCAGGTTGGAGTTGATTCTGAGATTACGTTTTGCTTGAAGGAGATTAGGGTACGGGACTTTATATTACTGTGGTAGATTAATGCTTCAGAATATGCAATGTCACAGAACCACAAAAAAACATTTTAAACCAATTGATGCAAAATGCAGACTAGTTTTGTGAATGTTTGAAGTAATGATTTAGTTTAATAAGAATATATGAAATTTATATTTTATCCCACTTTTTCATTGGACCATTTGTCTTTTGGCTGGAAAGGCGTAAAACGAGTGCAATACTGATAAATTTATCTGTGGATGGCTGTGTGCTCCATTTGCATGTATTTGTTGTGTACTAAGTGTAGGACCCATTTTTATGCATCCCAGGCAGCCACCAAAAACAGGTTTTAAAAACTATTTGCATGTATTAATGAAGGAGGCTCTGCAAATCAGTATAAGGAGCTTGGCACCAAATTAAGAAGCAGAACCTCAAAGGTCAAAATCTCTGGATCATTACCTGAGCCACATGCAAATCAAATTAAGGAGATAAATGCTTGGCTCAAAGCCTGGTGCGGGAGAAGTAGGTTCTGGTTCATGGGCACTGGCACCAATACTGGGGAAAGTGGGATCTGTACCGTTGGTCTACACCTGAATCATGCTGGGAACGGTGTTCTTGTGAGCCGCATAACTAGGGAAGTAGAGAGGGTTTTAAACTAAGTAGTGGGGATGGGTACAAATTTGGGAAGATGTGGTAAACCAAAGAGTAGAGACAAGGCAAAAGAGAAAGGCGTTATTACGGGAAATGAGAAACAGACCGTGACAGGAAGGGATAGAGTGTACAAATCTAACAGTAAATCAACAGATGAAACTAGAGGTTATGAAAACAATAAAAGGATAAAACTAAAGGCTCCGTATCTGAATGCACGTAACATTAGAAACAAAACAGATGAATTGGGAGTGCACATAGAAATAAGTAAGATAAAAGCAAAAAAACTGCGGATGCTGAAAATCCAAAATAAAAATAAAATTACCTGGAAAAACTCAGCAGGTCTGGCAGCATCTGCGGAGAGGAACACAGTTAACATTTCGAGTCCGTATGACTCTTCAACAGAACTAAGTAAAAATAGAAGAGAGGTGAAATATAAGCTGTTTTAGGTGGGGGGGGCAGTGGGACAAGTAGAGCTGGATAGAGGGCCAGTGATAGGTGGAGATAGCCAAAAGATGTCATAGACAAAAGGACAAAGAGGTGTTGAAGGTGGTGATATTATCTAAGGAATATGCTAATTAAGGGTAGAAAGCAGGACAAGCAAGGTACAGATAGCCCTAGTGAGGGTGGGGTGAAGGAATCGAAATAGGCTAAAAGCTAGAGATAAAACAATGGATGGAAATACATTTAAAAATAATGGAAATAGGTGGGAAAAGAAAAATCTATATAAATTATTGGCAAAAAAGGGGGGGAATCGGAAAGGGGATGGGGATGGAGGAGAGAGTTCATGATCTAAAATTGTTGAACTCAATATTCAGTACGGAAGGCTGTAAAGTGCCTAGTCGGAAGATGAGGTGCTGTTCCTCCAGTTTGCGTTGAGCTTCACTGGAGCAATGCAGCAGGCCAAGGACAGACATGTGGGCATGAGAGCATGGTGGAGTGTTGAAATGGCAAGCAACCAGGAGGTCTGGGTCATGCTTGCGGACAGACCGCAAGTGTTCTGCAAAGCGGTCACCCAGTCTGCGTTTGGTCTCTCCAATGTAGAGGAAACCGCATTGGGAGCAACGAATGCAGTAGACTAAATTGAGGGAAGTGCAAGTGAAATGCTGCTTCACTTGAAAGGAGTGTTTGGGCCCTTGGACGGTGAGGAGAGGGGAAGTAAATGGGCAGGTGTTGCACCTTCTGCGGTTGCATGGGAAGGTGCCGTGGGAGGGGGTTGAGGTGTAGGGGGTGATGGAGGAGTGGACCAGGGTGTCCCAGAGGGAACGATCCCTGCGGAATGCTGCCGGGGGGGTGAAGGGAAGATGTGTTTGGTGGTGGCATCATGCTGGAGTTGGCGGAAATGGCGGAGGATGATCCTTTGAATCCGGAGGCTGGTGGGGTGATAAGTGAGGACAAGGGGGACCCTATCATGTTTCTGGGAGGGAGAGGAAGTTGTGAGGGTGGATGCGCGGGAGATGGGCCGGACACGGTTGAGAGCCCTGTCAACCACGGTGGGTGGAAACCTTGGTTAAGGAAGAAGGAAGACATGTCAGAGGAACTGTTTTTGAAAGTGGCATCATCAGAACAGATGCGATGGAGGCGAAGGAACTGAGAGAATGGGATGGAGTCCTTACTGGAAGCGGGGTGTGAGCAGCTGTAGTCGCGGTAGCTGTGGGAGTCGGTAGGCTTGTAATGGATATTGGTGGACATTCTATCACCAGAAATTGAGACAGAGAGGTCAAGGAAAGGAAGGGAAGTGTCAGAGATGGACCATGTGAAAATGATGGAGGGGTGGAGATTGGAAGCAAAATTAATAAATTTTTCCAGGTCCAGACGAGAGCATGAAGCAGCACTGAAGCAATCATCGATGTACCGGAGAAAGTTGTGGGAGGGGGCCGGAGTAGGACTGGAACAAGGAATGTTCCACATACCCCATAAAGAGACAGGCGTAACTGGGGCCCATGTGGGTACCCATAGCCACACCTTTTATTTGGAGGAAGTGAGAGGAGTTAAAGGAGAAATTGTTCAGTGTGAGAACAAGTTCAGCCAGACGGAAGAGAGTAGTGCTGGATGGGGATTGTTCGGGCCTCTGTTCGAGGAAGAAGCGGAGAGCCATCAGACCATCTCGGTGGGGGATGGAGGTGTAGAGGGATTGGACGTCCATGGTGAAGAGGCGGTTGGAGCCAGGGAACTGGAAATTGTTGATATGATGTAGGGTGTCAGAGGAATCACGGATGTAGGTGGGAAAGGACTGGACAAGGGGAGAGAGAATGGAGTCAAGATAGCAAGAAATGAGTTCCGTGAGGCAGGAACAGGCTGACACGATCGGACTGCCGGGACAGTCTGTTTGTGGATTTTGGGTAGGAGGTAGAAGCGGGCTGTCTGAGGTTGGGAGACTATCAGGTTGGAAGCTGTGGAAGGAAGACCTCCAGAGGAGATGAGGTCAGTAACAGTCCTGGAAACAATGGCTTGATGTTCAGTGGTGGGGTCTTTCAGGTGCAAAGGAACGCAAGCTCTAACAACTCATCGACACCAACACCCATCCAGGACCCTCCACCCCTGCCTGTCCCTCTGTCCCCATCCTGTCTTCTAATCCCAGCCCCGGCCGTGTATTCACCATACCCCCTGACCTTCCCCTCTCCGATGCTGAACGTTCAGTGCTCAGCAAAGGACTTAGTTTCGTACCCTTACGCCCTCATCTCAACGAATTTCAGGCTTGGCATGATGCTGAACTCTTCTTCCGCCGACTTCGTCTCCATGCTCACTTCTTTGGGCAGGAGTCCTCTCCCCGTTCAATGGATCCTTTTACCTGCCTCCAATATTCTCCCTCCACCTGGACCCCTCCCTCTGGATTCTTACCTTCTCTTGATCTTTTCATTGAGAACTGTCGGCGTGACATTAGTCGTCTCAATTTCTCTGCTCCTCTCACCCACTCTAACCTGTCTCTCTCTGAACTTGCTGCACTCCGTTCTCTTAGGTCCAACCTTGACATTGTCATCAAACCTGTGGAGGGTGGTGCTGTTGTTGTCTGGCGCACTGACCTCTACCTCGCAGAGGCTGAGCATCAACTCGCAGACACTTCCTCCTACCTCCCCCTGGACCATGACCCCACCACTGAACATCAAGCCATTGTTTCCAGAACTGTTACTGACCTCATCTCTTCCACAGCTTCCAACCTGATAGTCTCCCAACCCCGGACGGCCCACTTGTACCTCCTATCCAAAATCCACAAACAGGACTGTCCTGGCAGATTGATCCTGTCAGCCTGTTCCTGCCCCACGGAACTCATTTCTTGCTATCTTGACTCCATTCTCTCTCCCCTTGTCCAGTCCCTTCCCACGGTGGTAGTGCCACACAACATGATGGAGGGTTTCCTGAATGTGAAGGTGGGACTTCGTCTTGACAAGGATTGTGTGGTGGTCACTCCTACCGATACTGTTATGGACAGGTGCATCTGCGGCATGCAGGTTGGTAAGGATGAAGTCAAGTATGTTTTTCCCTCTTGTAGGTTCCCTCACCACCTGTTGCAGACCCAGTCTAGCAGCTATGTCCTTTAGGACTTGGCCAGCTCGGTCAGTAGTGGTGCTACCAAGCCACTCTTGGTGAAGTCCCCCACCCAGAGTACATTCTGTGCCCTTGCCACCCTCAGTGCTTCCTCCAAGTGATGTTGAATATGGAGGAGCACTGATTCATCAGCTCAGAGAGGGCAGTATGTGGTAATCAGCAGGAAGTTTTGTTGCCCATGTTTGACCTGATGCCATGAGACCTCATGGGGTTCAGAATCAATGTTGAGGACTCCCAGGCCAACTCCCTCCCGACTCTATACCACCGTGCCGCCACCTCTGCTGGGTCTGTCCTGCTGGTGGGACAGGACATACCCAGGGATGGCAATGGTGGTGTCTGGGACATTATCTGTAAGGTATGATTCCGTGAGGATGACTATTTCAGGCTGTTGCTTGACTAGTTGTGAGACAGCTCTCTCAATTTTAGTGCTAGCCCCCAGATGTTAGTAAGGAGGACTTTGCAGGGTCGATCGGGCTGAGTTTGCCACTGTCGTTTCTGGTGCCTAGGTCGATGCTGGGTGGTACGTCTGGTTTCATTCCTTAGTGTGTCCCAATGTCATGGCACAATTGCATGATATTTCGCTCAGTGGACATGTGCAAAAGTCAGAAGAGCACCCGCCGATAATTAAGTAGGCAATTTAGCTCATTATGGCCCATTGGAATTGATTTTCCGTGCCCCATCCAACGTTATGGTTAGCGGATGGGCCAATCGGTCAGGTGGGCTTTACATTTTTAATGAAACCCCATCCAAAGGTGGGATGACATCTTTGTTAGGACTTAAAATAAAAAGAAACAGCTGGGGACTGTCTTTTATGAGGTATGCTTTCAGGTGCTTGATTGTGCTGCAAGGACATTTTTTGCAGCATTTTTGTGCTTTCTTTTATTATTTGAAGGTCTGCAGCTCCCTGAGGCATCTGTCTAGAAGCTATTATTAAAGAAGTTATGGCAGGGCATTTGGATAAGCTCAAGGTAATCAGGCAGAGTCAACATGGTTTTGTGAAAGGGAAATCATGTTTAACCAACTTATTGAAGTTCTTTGAGGAAGTAACATGTGCTATGGATAAAGGGGAATGCTGGATGTACTGTACTTTGATTTCCAGAAGGTATTTGATAAAGTGCTACATAAAAGGTTATTGCAGAAAATAAAAGCTCACAGTATAGGGGTAGCATATTGGCATGGATTGAAGATTTGACTGGCTAACAGGAAGCAGAGTGTAGGCATAATGGGTCTTTTTCAGGTTGGCAAGATGTAATGAGTGGTGTGCAACAGGGATCAGTGCTGGGACCTCAACTGTTTACAATTTATATAAATGACTTGGATGAAGGGATGGATGGGATAATTGCCAAATTTGCTGATGTCACAAAGATAGGTAGGAAAGTAATTTGTGAGGAGGACATTAGGAGGCTACAGAAAGATATAGATAGGTTAAGTGAGTGGGAAAAGATCTGGCAAATGGAGTATAATGTGTGAAATGTGAAATTGTCCATTTTGGCAAGAAGAATAAAAGAGGCATATCTAAATGGTAAGAGATTGCAGAGCTCTGAGATGCATAGGAATCTGGGTGTCTTAGTGCATGAATCGCAAAAGGCTAGTATGCAGGTACAGCAAATAATTAGGAATGTAATAATAGAATGTTATCATTTATTGCGAGGGGAATTGAATAGAAAAGTAGGGAAATTATTTGAGACCATATCTAGAGTACTGTGTACAGTATAGGTCACCTTATTTAAGGAAGGATGTAAATGCGTTGGAAGCAGTTCAGAGAAGGTTTACCAGACTAATACCTGGAATGGGTGGGTTGTCTTATGAGGAAAAGTTGGACAGGCTAGGCTTGTATCTGCTGGAGTTTAGTAGAGTAAGAGGTGACTTGATTAAAACATATAAGATCCTGAGGGGACCCTGACAGGGTGGATGTGGAGAGGATGTTTCCACTTGTGGGAGAATCTAGAACTAGGGGTCACTCTTGAAAAATAAGGGGTCGCCCATTTAAAACGGAGATGAGGCAAATTTTTTTCTCTCAAAGGGTCCTGAGTCTTTGGAACTCGCTTCCTGAAAAGGTGGTGGAAGCAGAGTCTTTGAATATTTTTAAGGCAGAGGTAAATAGATTCTTGGTAAGGAAGGGGGTGATAGGTTATCGGGGGTAGGCGGGATGCAGATTTGAGGGGTAGACCATTCAGCCATGATCTTATTAAACAGCAGAGCTGACTCGAGGAGCTGAATGGTCTACTCCTGCTCCTTTTTCACATATTCGTATGATGGACAGAATGCCTGTTTAAGGACCCCTATGGAAATTTGTTTCCAATGAGCGGAGCAGATGCTCAGGATTCTTCAGTGGTTGCAAAAGGCAAGTTCTAACTTGAGAATGTTTTCAGTTTTTCTGAGGAACAAACAGGAGCAAGAGTGCACCTCTGATATCACAGTCTTCCTCTCTCCCATTGCTGTTTGAAGTTCCCATTACACTATGTAATTTTCAGGCACTGCTGGTGATTAGGGAGCCTGACATTCATTCTCTTCAAATGCAAGCTGCGTACAGAAGTGCAGTGGACAGTAGCAGCTTGCTTAAAAAACGTGAATGAGGCCCAAGGACCTGTTTTGTCTTTGATTTGGATCTCCTGTTGTGGTGCAGCTGTCAGCATGCTACTGGCTGTGGACCCAGAAGCAGGCTGTAACCAATTTTCACCCCATTATCTGTCTTATTGCTAGGAAGCACATGACACTTGCTTGGTGTTTCTCACAGTGGTTTGGTACTTGAAGAATTGGAAACTCAAGTGGAGAAGCACAAAGTTGAATCTGCTTCCACTCAACAGGTCTGGCAGCATCTGTGGAGAGAGAAACAGAGTTAAAAGTTTCAGATTAATGATCTTTCCTCAGTTCTGATTTTCTGTTCTTCTAGGTGACATTATTCTAAGTGGTAGGCTTCAGGGCTTGGAAGGTGCTGTTGAAGAAGCCTTGGCAAATTGCTGCAGCGTATTTTGTAGATGTTGGTCATGGTGTGCTAGTGCTGGAGGAAGTGAATATTTAAGGTGGTGGGTGGGGCGTTGATCAAGAGGGGTGCTTAATGCCCTGAATGTGTTGTGGAGGACATCAAGACTACAAGCAAGTATAGACTTGAAGTGGACAATATGGTGTTCTTTCCAGTTGGCACAACAACCAGATAATTCCATTCTTCACCTCAAATGTATCAGAAAGTGGAAGGGCTAGACTACCTCAAAGGTGTGGAAGTGCTGCAGTCTGAAGCACGGCCTTCTATTTTTGGAGTTTAAGATCCATCTGGATCCCAGGAGTCTGACACAAGCTCATTGCCAGCCATTTGACAGGCTTCCAGCATGGCTGTACCACTTTGAAAGAGCTCAGAAGTTTGTTTACACCATGCATACGCTATTGGCAGGTAATGACATTAAATTCAGAGTCCTGTTATGATCCTGGACCAGACCCTCAAATTTTGGAACAATTTGGTTAGGGATCAGTCACTTCTAGTTTAAAGTAGACAAAGTTTGAGATCCAAGGTACTTACTAAGAATAAAACCACAAGATTCCATTGTTTTTAAACAAACAAAATAAACTTTACAAAGTCAGTTAAGTAAAACAATTTACAATATCTATCTTATACTCTAACATTCAGAATTAACATGAGGCACATATTAATTAACAGGCAAACTGTGTTGGAACACACTTCATGGAACACACTACACTGCACAATAAATGGCAAATGCAACCAAGAAAGATCCCGTGGATTTCTCAGCAACCCACCCAGATGTTGGTGTCTACTGTGAATTACACAATCTTATTAAAACTGCCTCCCTCATGAGGGAGTTCAAATGTCCACTTTTGAAGATCCTAGCCTCTGAATTCTCTCAAAATCTGCTCTGACTTGGACTCCCTCAACAAGTGCTCACCTAGGGTTTCAATCTCATCTCCTGAGAATATATTCCCCTGGATTCCCAAGTCTGCAGTCCAGCCTCTAATTACTGGCGCAATTTCAGCTCTTTAATAGGTGGCTAGCTTCATCGGGCTTCAATCTCCCCAGGTATGCCAAGCTATAAATGGCTCCCAGGGCTTCTTCTGAGCCCTAACCCTTTCAAGTACAGAGCCAGTGACCTTCTCAGTCCTTTGGGCTTCTCTAGGCCTTAACCACCTGGAATCTTTACCAGCAGCACCTTTTTTGCCTGAAGCCTTTTCTTCTCTTGAACACTCCCTGATCGTATGGGCTTACATTTCTCGCCACACCGGGTCCCATGGTCAGGTTTTCATGCCACCACCACCACGCAGGTGCCCTGGGCAGATGTCCCTGTGCATTCTTAGCCCGTTCCCGATCCATGCACATGTGGAAACACCCAGGCACATTGGGACTTGTAGTTCCTGATTTCCGCTCGGAAATCAGCTAAGTCCGGATCCTTAACAATCTGTTCTAGAAACTAAAAAATGTTTGCTTTGCGTGTACAACCTCCCTGTACAATTCATTTTTGGTGGTAGAGAGATGTGTAGAGGAGTGGGCTAACAGGCAGTATTGGGAAAACTAAGAATTTTTATTTATTCAGGGACAAAGGGAAAGGTGTAAGGCGGACTTGAAATGGGAAATTTACAGTGGGATACATAGGAGAAAGTCAGTGCACAATTCAGATGTGTAGCGCCAGAGGTCCAAAATGGCACCAGTGGTACCATGCGAACTTCTGGTGTGAGTTCTGCCAGACGGCACATTGGTAAGGTTATCAGTGTGCATATAATTAGACACTGCTGGAAGTATGCAGAGTTGGCATATTAAGGTGTTAATCAGCATATAAGGCTAGTTTGATGCCAAGCTGCCATTTTGGAACTTAATGCTGCAACCAACACACTTTTAATCATACCCGGCTGAGCGCACATTCAGCAGCAGGATGGACCCCCTCTCACCAGCGCCGTTAAAAGGGATCGTCAACTGTTTTTTCAGGTTAGTTGCTTATTGATTTCTACTGTGTGTTGCTACAATTGTATAAGTCTGGCGCTTTCTGAAGTTCTTTAAGGTTGCAAAAGTATACAGGGATTAGAGTGGCAGGTGCTGAAGGACTTGGTCCTGACTTAAAAGCTTTTGCATAAAGCAATTGCTCCCAGACATGGGGTGCAGTAGAATGCATGCCCCATGGAATACAGCATGACTGAGAGAATGAGCAGGGGGCATGAAGAGCAGGGCAAGCTGTTTGAAGACAGAGGAGGAGAAGGGGGAAAAGTGTTTCAGCAGGAGGCTATATCTGCCTAAGGTGGTTAGGGATCAATTCTGCAACCTAAACCTCAGCGAGGAACTGTGTGTGCGTTATTTATGTTTCACTAAGGGTGTCCTCATTGAAAGCTGTCATCTGCAGCAGCTACAACTACAACTTTAGTAAGGTGAGAATGGCTTTGCTTATGGCTGCGAAGGTGACAGTGGCCAAACTTTTAAGTGTAGGGCTCCTTTCAGGCTGCAGCTGGAGATCTTTTCAACATTTCAGTTTGCCACCCACTGTTGTATAAAGGAGCTCACTGAGGCTCTCAAAGAAAGTTGACTACATTTCATTCTCTCTTGTCTGGGAGCAGATGGTGGTTTGAGTACGTGGCTTTGTGAAGCTTACAGTTTTTAGCCCCAGTAAAGGGTGCTAGTGATTGCACATATGTCACTTTTTGGGCACTGTATGTCAGCTTTGAGATGTACTGCAGCTGAAAGGGATTCCATTCCCTTAGCGTCCAGTTGATGTGTGACCATATGAAGTGAATCATTCAGGCCAGTACACGGCACCATGACAGCAATCATGATGCCTTCGTTCTGCAGCAGTCTGCCATTCATCTGTATTTGAGCCACCATGTCAAACCATAGGGTGTCTACAGGGGAACATGGGCCATTTGCTGACCACATGGCTGATTCTTCCTGGTATGTTGCATGCTGCACAACCTTGCCACCATGAGGGAACAGCCCTTTCCGCCAGCTATACAGTGAAAAGCTATGGAGGAGGAGGAACAGGAAGGGAGAAGGCAGCCCTTTTCTGGTCAGGTTGTCCATGAACAACTCTTCTGACTGCAATTTCAGTAAACACAGTTCCAATTCCCCATTCAACAATGCTACACCTTAATTTCCCAGTTATTGACCATCATAATGTTCTCTTAGCCACAATGCAAAAATAAACGCCAATACAAAATAAATATTCCAAACCAAAACCAAATTTATAAATCAAAGTCTGTCATATTGCATACAAACACCAGCTAATTCCTGTTCTGCATTGCCTTGATGCTTGTCTTTTATGTGCTTTTGCCTGTCCCAGTGCTCTGATGCAGTAGCTGCAGCATGGCTGATGGAAGGCTGCTAACTAAGTGAAGGAGAATGCAGCTGTCCTTGGAGAATGCCTTTGAGCAGCTTTGGCTGTAGAACCCCTGGCTTCAGACTGCACCACCTTGGCATAGATGGCAGCAGTTTGTGCTTGTTAGCCAACAATCAGGGGCACTGGAAGAGTGGCAGGGGTGGAAGGAAAAATGCTTTCATTCTGCGAGAGGTCAACAGGTTCATGCTCCATGGGGCCACTGTCACCCCTCAGCGACAATGCCTCAGAATTCCTAGCAATGTATTGGAGTACACATTGCTGGACTGCTGTGAGACACTGCAAGCCCCTTTCAACTTTGATATTTGCAGCAATGGTAGGAGCAATGTGGGCTTGCATGGCAGTGGGCTGACATTGCATATCTGAAAACCTAGCTTTCACTGCAGCATCCAGACATTGTGTGGCTCCTCCTTGTGCTGCATTGGAAGCTGAGACATTGGCCAGCAGACACCGCATCATGGCTGGGTCCACAAGTGCACTAATGGAGTATGCCATCACTTCCCTGCTGGTAATAATGGGCTCCAAGCTCTGCACAAAATCTTATGTAGAGTTTGTGCTGGATTTCTCCACGTTCCTTGACATTGTTTGCTTTCTGGCAGGCCTGCCAGTGAACCAAACACTTCAGTGTACATATCACCATCAGCTTTCTTCTGTAGCCTGTCCCATCAAAGCGCTCACCTGCGGCAGAACTCACGTGATTCACCCTCTCTGAGTTGTCATCTGTGCTACCCTTGCCCCCTGCCCTAGCTGCAGGCCACCTGTGCCTAGTGTCTCACCAAATGTATATCCTGCCTCTAAGCTATCATCTGAAGTACTTGCAGTGTCAGTATCTGAGCTGGTGGCTGCAAGTGTGAGACTTAATAATGGTATTTCTTCTTCATCGGTGTCTTCTTGTATCCAGGTTCTCTAGGTTTGACACCTGGGGCAGGATATTTGGGCTGTCGGGCGGGCACAGTGGGCGAACCTGGGAGTGTCCGGGAAACGGGCCACTGCCCGTGATCGGCTCCCGACCATGATTTCATGCTGGCTGGTCAATTAACATCCAGCCAGCCTGAAAGGTGTGATGAAAAGCTCAGTGCTGCCGGGTGGGTGAGGGAAGAGGGCAAGCGCTGATGTCAGCGGGGGAGCGTGCAATGAAAGCTTCCTGAAGGCAGAGAGCTGCCTCAGGGAGCTGAAGAATTTTAAAAACAAAAATAAAGATTATAAGATTCTGAAAAAAAGTGCCAGCACATAGGACTCACTTTTTTTATTCATTCATGGGATATGGGCTTCGCTGGCTGGGCCAGCATTAATTGCCCATCCCTAATTGCCTTGAGAAGGTGGTGAGCTGCCTTCTTGTACCTGTAGGTACACCCACAGTGCTGTTAGGGAGTTCCAGGATTTTGACCTGGCGACAGTGAAGGAACAGTGATATATTTCCAAATCAGGATGGTGAGTGACTTGGAGGGTAACTTCCAGGTGGTGGTGTTCCCATCTATCGGCTGCCCTTGTCCTTCTAAGTGGTAGTGGTTGTGGGTTTGGAAGATCCTGTTGAAGGAGCCTTGATGAATTCCTGCAATGCATCTTGTAGATGGTACACACTGCTGCTACTGTGCATTGGTGGTGAAGTGAATGCTTGTGGATGTGGTGCCAATCAAGCAGGCTGCTTTGTCCTGGATGATGTCACGCTCTCCCGTGGGGTGTAAAATTCTGCCCCTAGGGCTGTCTTGTTCCACTACCTTCTGAGAGTTTGTCTGGAGGAACCCCTGGCCCCCTGTGAGTAGACAACATCAACTCCTCTGCACCTCCTCAATCAAGGCCTCCAATACAGCGGCAGAAACTCTTGGAGCCTGCTTTTGTCCATATTCTACCATTCTTGCATCTTTTCCAGGTCAGAATCAATTGTAGATTACTGCAACCACAATACACCTCCCTTTAAGAGGTGCGAGCTGGCTTTAAGCACAATAGATGTGAACCTCTCATGCTTTTGGTCCCCTTCTTAACCCATTTTTGGGGTCATCAAATTTAGCCCCCAATATCTCTATCAAAGTCTGCTGAATATTCTTGCAGTTGCCAAAGATACTTCCATGGTTGCATCCTTTTCTTCTTTGAGTTCTTGCTAATTTGTCAGGGATCTCATGTGAATATCTCCTTTGAAGACAAGGTTGTGGAAAAGGCAGTAGGCCACGATAATCCTTGAAATATTGGCTGCTCTGCTGATACCAGCAGGTCCTACTCCAGCAATTAACTAGCTTGATCATAGCCTTCTTGGTAAATTTGGTGCTGTGAAGGGGTTGTTTCTCTGTGAAGTCCACATAATTTCTTTGGACACAATGGAGCAGATTTTCAACTTGCTGCACATGTGTAAAACTGATGTTTTGAATTGGTTGCTTATTAAAGGAACTGCTTGATTTTCACTTTGTAGTTTATATGCCCCACCCCTGCCAAAAATCCCTGCAGGGGGCTAAAAAACCAAGCCCTATGTTTCGGTATTCATTTCTTAAAACTTTACAGTTGTTAAAACTATTTGCTACTGAACTCTGTAGCAAACTACACTATTCTTAAATACACAAAACAACTTCATTGGTTTTGATTTATTAAGTTGTAGCATTAAAAGTTATTCTTTAATTTTTACTATATCTTGTTAATTCATCCCTTGTCTCCCACTGATGCTGATTGTTGCTGCAATTTGGTTTCACACACACCAGCAGTCTTCCAGTATCTTCTTCAAGCACCTGTCATTCAAATCAAGTAGGATATTTGACTATGGAGAGTATCTTAGGCAAGCTGAATACTTTGATAATTTGCTGATTACATACATACACTTTCCTGCAGAAGGCACTGGGTATCAATCAGGAATGGAAACTCTGATTGACAATTCTCTTATTAGCTCAATGACACTGAGGCCAATTGCAGCATCCCAATTACTGCTTGAATGAACTTAGTTAATTAGACACTGACCACCGATGGAAAATGGAATCTTTTGGTCTCTGTGACTTAGAGATAGTGCTGCTCTAACACTATCAACTTGAGCTATTTTTCTCAAACCAAAGGTTAGAAATATTGGTCAGGCAATTAATCTGGAAAAGTAAACATCAGCATGAACCTGTTGGTTGTGAGTCTCCTAGCTTAATTATACAGGCGGGAAATAAATTCCATGTTTTTAAGTAAGACAAATGGGCCCATTAAGAGCTTCTGATAAGAATGTTAATTGTTGCATTTTTTGATGTTTTACTGGTGGTGTTAACATAAATACTGTGACTTTAAAATGTTCTATTTGTTACAGTTTGATCATTTGCATTCCTACCATAGAAAAAGGCTTGTAAAAATAAGTGATTAGTCTATTTCACTAGGAGCATTTACCATTACTGCATTATATCTTGTAATTAATCCAGGAGATGCATCTTGAAATGGATTTCCATTTGTCAAAATTTATATTTGTTCATCCAGTGACTTACTGACTATGCTTGGGAGGATGGAACAATGTAACTGCTGTGGTTGAAAGATATGTGAATGATATAAGTATGGTCCATTTTAGTTTAAAATGTTTTTGTTTCTTTAAATCATACAACTGTACATTGTGCTGCTAAGGAGACCTCAATATTTTTAGAATTTGTATGCTACTACATTTTGCTGCACATATATTCAATTTTTGTATTTTAGGGTCTTCTAGCATTTGCAGAGTCTATGAACCTCTCTGTATCAGTCCATTTTGGAACAGCTGGAAGGTAAATTTGTTTTCTACAGACAACTGTTTTATTGTAACAAAAAAATCTAAGAATATATGTGCTTATTTGCAAGTGATCAGCAAACCATAAGCTTGTCACCCCATCAGCACAGACCATTTGTATTTATGGCCACAGAGCTTAACAATTTACATTTATTTGGCACCTTTAATCCAGAAAAAAAATCCCAAGATACTTCACAGAAGTGTAATCAGAAAAAAAAGCTCATGAAAAGGTAGAGGTGAAGGGGGTGGGGTTGGTTACACAAGATGCCAGTGTTGAATGAATGTAGATTTCAGGAGAGTGCAGTAGGAAGTTACAGAAATAGGTGGAAGTGGGTGTGAAGGGATATAAACATGAGGATGAGAATTTTAAAATTTGAGATATTGGCAGACTCTGAGCCAACCCTGTCAATAAAGACAGATGATGAGTCTGTGGGACTTTGTATGGGATGGGATCCAGGCAGGAGAGTTTTGGCTCTGAAGTTTACTGAGGGCAGAGAGTAAGATTCAGTTGGTTAGAAGAGCATTTCATTAGTCAAGATTGAAGTTGACCAAGGCATGGTTGAGGGTTTCAGCAGCATAGGCTGCAGTAGTGCCAGGGATGTACGATGTTATGGAGGTGGAAGTAAGCAGTTTGAAACTTGATGGGGGTAGGATGGAATTGATGGCAAAGGAACAGTGTTTGCCATAGTGTCAAAGATGTGGGCTTTGATCTTCACAATGTTGTGTTGGAGGAAATTGCAGTTCATCTAAGACTGGTTATTGGACAAGCAGTCTAACAACTTGACCGGTCAACAGAGATGGTGGAGAGAACTAGTTATTGTCACTACATGAATGCTGACCATGTCTTTGTGGGTAGAGTTGCCAAGGGGTAGCAAGTACAGTGAGGAAGATGAGAGTTTCTTGGGACTCTGGTTAAAACAGTGCATGGCCAGAAAGAGAAGTTATTGCTGTTGACCTTTTGGATTCAGACATTGATTGGACAGGTAAATGTAGAAACAAATTGTGAGCAGACCTGCTGTGCTGGACAGTGAAGATAAAGGCTTGGAGAAATATGGTGTGGTTGACGGTAGGGAGATTAAGGAGGCCGTGGAGAAACATGTTTGTAGAAATTGGTGTGGGTTAGTGATTGTTATCCCCCTTTCTTGATTAAGTCACAGAGAAATCTTAAAACAACACTTGCATCAGGGCAAGTAAGAGATGTTTCGCCATAATGCAATCTGAGATTTAGGAATCTGGCTGGTAGTTAAAAATCATGGGAGTCCGTTTTAGTTCCAGCTCCAGGTAACTCTGTCACTCAGTGTTCATATAGGTCTGTCCCAGTTCCAAGCAGTTCTGCAGGTTTGTCTGAAAACAGATACTTTTAAGACAACAGAGAAATGAAGTAATTGTAATGCATGTTTACATTACCTAATTTAAAAATAGAACTTAGCTGAAAATGTCCATTTCCTCATAATTAAGATCATAAAAGTTGTAGATGAGAAAAAGCCACTTAATCCTCCAGTACTCAATGCTCCAATCATGGGCCCGAATCTTGTACTGCTACTGTCAGCGGGAAACAAGGCGGGTGGACCTACATAATTGTGGAGGAGGGGAATTGTTAGCTTCCTGATGATGGGATTAAGGTTGTGGCTAGTTGAAAGAGGATCCTGATGGCAAGCAGTGGGAACCTGTTTGTAATGCATTAGCATGTCATGCATACTTATTAAAACACTATTTTGCCAGATTAAATGGTACCTTAGCAATTAACTCTGCAGCGAATGGAAAATGTACCTTCAGACTCACAACTGATTAAAGGTGACGTGCAGCAGGCGAGATAGTCTTCCTGGTGGATTTGAACTGAGTAGGAACTGCTTTTCCATAGGGAGCTTTGTTGTACCATGGGAGAGGAGGCTTCAATGCATTAAAATTTGAGGGGGGAGGAGGAGATTGGGGCGTGGGTCATGGGGGACAGAGGGAGGAAGTTGGGCTACACAGAGAAGGTCAATATATACAGATGGGAAGTCAAGCATGGTTATGGGGAGATCCAGAATTAGAGAGAGAGTCACTGATGAGGTCCTGAGAGTTGAGGGTAACAGAGGGCAATCCCACCTACATATGGAAATCCCATGCACTTCTCATCCTGCTTTTGGGGCACTTGACATTACAAAAAGATTCCAGCCATGGTTTCTCCATCCATGAGGACACAATCTACCTGCTAATTTGCAATACATTGTAAATTGTTTTTTCTCTCTCAAAGAGTTGTATAAAAGCCCAAATGCAGCTAGCTTTTTAAAGGCGAGAAACATTACAAATCTTATTTTCATGAAATTACAAACATTTTTGTCTGTGATTTACAGGCCAATTGCATTTAGCATTGATGATATGATGCTTGAAGCTGTTTTTATACTGGCTACATTAGCTGATGCAGAGAGCCATTCACCATCACAGCACACTCAGAACTTAAAGACTTTTACCAATAAGAGGTACATGATAGCAGAGACACTTTTGAATGTTTCTTTATCCTGTTTATTTAAGTATATATTCTCTTAATTCTTATATTGTGAAAATAATAGGAATTAAAGATACTTCTGTTTAAGGGAGACTTGTACACACTTGCTTAATTGTAAACTGGAGATTATCTGAACTGATTTCAATTACAGTTGTTCAATTAAATTCCACCAGTGTTCATAGAAATTTAAACTTTAAATATTTATTCTTCAGTGATAGGCATGTATCATTTTAAACATATACTGCATAGCTGGGGTAGGTTTATTCCAGAAAGCCAGGTGGTGAAGACTGGAACTGGAACTTAATCTTTAGACACTATAAGCTTTTATTAGAGATGTACGTTACAAACATGCACCTCCTAACCCAACAACCATCATTTTCAGTCTGCTCCGATTAATAGAGCACAAGTGAATCCCCAGTTGATGCCCACCACCTGAATACAATTAAACACAATTACTATACAATTAACAGGGCAGAGGTACAGCAATGTTCTAAAAGTCTTGTGGACCACTGCTGTGAATATAGGCAAGATTTTACTGCCCCAAGTGGTGGGATGGGAGATGGAGAGGGCTGGTAAAATGCTGGGGAGCTATGGCAGTTTGACTGCTTGATGCAAGCCCACTGGCAGGGAAGTTTCCCAGTAGTGCAAATGGTAGCAGCGGGTGGCCAATTTAGCTAACTGAAGGCCCAACTGAGGTCATCTTCCCTGGCACTGGGAGGCTGCCACCTGCATTGAGATGGCTTCACCACATCCGCCAGGGAGGTTGGGCGCATCAGAGCCAGAGTCTGCAGCCCTGAGGTCACCACTGAAGGGATTTCTTCCTCCGAGAATTGAAACAGCAGAAAAATGGAATTGTTTTCCGCCCCACCGAGGGTACCTCAAATGGAGACAATACTTTTATTTGTTCTTAGGGTACAAGTGAAACTGGGCAGGCCAGTATTTATTGCCCATCTCTAATATCCCTTGAGAAGATGGTGCTGAACTGCTTTCTTGAACCAATTCAGTCCATATGGTGAAGGTACACCCACAGTGTTTTTTCTGTAGCGGTTTCATACAACTAAGTGACTTGCTAGGCCATTGCAGAGGGGAGATAAGAGTGAATCACATTGCTCTCGGTCTGGGGTAACACGTCAGCCAATGTGAGGATGGCAGATTTCTTCCCTGAAGGCATTTGTGACCCAGATGGGTTTTTACAATAATTTGGTCTTTTCATGGTCGTTATTAATGAGACCAGCATTTTATTCCAGATTTATTAACTGAATTTAAATTCCCCCAGCTGTTGTAGTGGAATTTGAACTCACGTTTCTGGAGCCAGGCCTCTGGGTTACTAGTCTAGTAACATTATCACCAATTACCGTCTCATTCTCTTTGCAATGCTAGCAATAGCCACCTCTTGGTGGCATAGCCAAAGCTGAGCTGCTGGCCCTTTGTACTGGCCATGTGGAGAGCCAGCACACCATCCTAATTGGTGGTGACTACTTGAGGCCACCACCAGGATGATTGCAGTCCTGCTACCTGCCTGTGTGCACTTGGGACCCATATATGGTCCTGATGTTGAGAATTACTTCCAACTGAGAAAATCCCTATATTGCAGAGGTGTGTACACATTCTGACCTCCTTTCTCTGTTGACCTGGCAGATGACAATCTGGACTCACTCTCTTTGCTGCAGAGAACAGTGTCAATCCCCTCATTATACTGTTCCCAACTACCACTACATTCCTTTTTGCTCCTCCCATTTGAATGGCTTCCTGTACCACAGTGCCACGGTCAGTTTGCTCACGGTCACCCCGCAGCCCCCGCTCTCATCCAAACAAGCTGAGAGAACCTCAAACTTATTGGACAATTGCAGAGGCTCACTCTGGATCCCCTTACCTGCCTCAGTCGCAGTCACCCTCCTGTCCCTGGCCACTGACCAAATCAGAAGACCCTATCCTAAATGGTGCAGCTGCTTCCTGGTACAAAGCATTCAGATAACTTTCCTTTGTACTTGTTTGACTGGTGCAGACTCAATGAGGCGAAGGGCCTTTTTCTGTGCTGTAGACCTCTATGACTATGACTCTAAGGACACAGGTCCTTTTGGACATCAACACTTCCTAACCTCTCTCTATCTAAGAAATACTCTGCCTTTGCCATTGTTTTTTCTACCAAGTGGATAACTTCACACTTATTCACATTATATTCCATCTGCCATATTCTTGTCCATTCAATTAGCCTGTCCAAGTCCCCTTGAAGCTTCCTTGCATCGTCCTCACAAGAGTTTTGTATCAGCAAAATCAGGAAATATTCCATGTGGTCCCCACATTCAAATCATTTATATAAATTGTGAATAGCTGTGGCCCCGGCACTGATCTTTGCAGTACCCCACTAGTAACAGCTTGCTATCCTGAGAATGACCCATTTATTCTTACTGTTTTCTGTTAACCAATTCTCAGTCCAAACCAGTATATTACCCCCAAACCCATGTGATCTAATTTTGTTTACTAACCTCCTGTGTGGGACGTTATCAAAAGCCTTCTGAAAATCCAAACATATCACATCCCCTCTATCTATGCTAAAGTAACATCTTCAAAAATACTACAACAGGTTTGCAAACATGATTTCCCTTTCCTAAATCCATGCTGACTGTGTCCAATCATATCACTATTTTCTAAGTGTCTAGTTATCACATCCTTAATACTAGATTCCTAACATTTTCCCGACTACTGACATCAAACTAACAGGTCTGTAGTTGAGTTTTCTCTTTCCTTCCCTTCTTAAATGGTAGGATTACATCTGCTACTTTCCAGTCTGCAGGAACCTTTCCAGAATCTATAAAATTTTGAAAGATAATCACCAATGCATCTACTATCTTTAGCTACCTCCTTCAACACTGGGATGTAGCTCATCAGGTCCAGGTGATTTATCAACCTTCAATCCAATTAATTTTTTGAGTACTATCTCTTTATTAATACTATGTTCTTTCAGTTCTTCATTTTCACAAGCCCCCTGGTTCCCTAGTATTTCTGGGAGATTTTCTGCATCTTCCTCCATGAAGACAGAGGCAAAGTAATTGTTCAGTTTCTCCACCATTTCCCTACTCTCCATTGCAAAATTCTCCTGTCTCTGCCTGTAATGGACCCACATTTGTCCTTGCCGATCTTTTCCTTTTCATGTACCTGGAGAAGCTTTTGCAGTCTGCCTTTACGTTTCTCACTAGCTTGCATTCATATTCTCTTTACCCTTTCTTTATTAGTTTCTTGGTTCTCCTTTGCTGGATTCCAAATTGCTCCCAATCCTCAGACTTACCATTTTTTCTAGCAACCTTATAAACCACTTTCTTTGATCTAATGCAATCTTTAACTTCTTTTGTTAGCCTTGGTTAATTCACCTTTCCTGTTGGGTTTTTGTTTCTTAGAGGAATTTATTTTTGTTGTAGACCATGTAATACTTTTTAAATACCATCCAATGCCCATCTGTCAAATTTGTTAGCATATTTTTCCAATCCACCATAACCAACTTGCCCGTCATACCTTTATAGTTTTCTTTGTTCAGATTTAAGACCCTAGTTTCAGAATGAACTACATCACTTTCAAACTTAATGTAAAATTATCATATTATGGTCACTATTTCCTAAAGGCTCCTTTACAGCAGTGTTATTAATTAGCCCTTTCTCATTATATAACACTAAATCTAAAACAGCCCAATCCCTCTGGTTCTTCAATGTACTGCTCAAGAAACCCATCTCACATACTCCAGGAATTCATCCTCCTCAGCATCAGCGCTAATGAGGTTTACCCAGTGTATATGCAAATTGAAATCTCCCATTATTACTGTATTACCCATGTTACATGCAGCTCTAATTTCCTGATTTATACTGTGTCCAACATTACTACAGCAGCTCTGAAGAGTCATACAGAATTGAAACCTTAACTCTGTTTTTCTCTCAACAGATGCTGTTAGACCTGCTGAGTTCTTCCAGCATTTTCTGTTTTTGTCACCCACTACAGTTTGGTGGCCTATAAACAACTCCCAATGTTTGCTGCTCCCTGTTGTTTCTTAGCTCTACCCAAACTGATTCTACATCTTGATCCTTCAATTTAAGATCCTCTCACTAATGTATTGATCTCATCCCTTAAGTGCTACCCTACCTCTTTTTTTGCCTATCTTTTCTGTATCCTTGAACAGTTTCCTGTCTGTCACCCTGTAACCACTTTTCTGTAATGGCAATTAAATCATACCCATTTACCTCCTATTGTGCCGTCATATCATGTACCTTGTTGAGAATGCTGCAGATTGTGCGCCCTTAACGTTGTCTTTTTAACATTATTCTGCCTTCTAATTTCACTCACTATTTTTCTACTACTTGATACTAGTTTTGCTTCCCTCAAATCTGAGCTCCCTCTTAGGTTCCTATCAACCTGCCAATCTAGTTTAAACCCTCCCCAACATGACTAGCAAATCTCGTGAGGATGTTAGTCCTGGTGCTTCTAAGTTGCAATTCGTCCATGTTGTACAGGTTCCACATGCTCCAGAACTGGTTTAAATGCCTCAGAAATCTGATGCCCTCCCTTCTACACTAATTCTCCAGCCATGTATTCAATTGCTCAGTCCTCCTAATCTGATATTCATGAGCACATGGCACCAGGAGTAATTTTGAGATTACTGCTTTTAAGCTCCTCCTTTTTAATTTATGTCCTACTCCCCAAAATCTGCTTTCAGAACTTTATCCCTCTTCCTACCTATGTCATTGGTACCAACATGGACGACAATCTAGGCTGTTCATTTCCCCTAGAAAGTCCTGCAGTTGCCCTGTGATATTCTTGACCCTGGAGTCACATCTACAGTCGCAGGAACGCCTGTCTGTTCCCTTAATGAATCCCGTATCACTATTGCTCTTCCACTCTTCTTTCTCCACTCGTGCAGCTGAGCCCACCCATGTTGCCATGGAACAAAAACAGAAAATGCTGGAAAAACTCAGCAGGTCCGACAGCATCTGGGGAGAGAGAAACAGAGCCGACGTTGAGTCTGTATGACCCTTCTTCACGGCCTTGGCTTTTGCTGCATTCCTGAGGAACCAGTGCCCTCACTGGCATCCAAAATGGAAAACCAATTAGCAAGCGAGATTGAATCAGGGAACTCCTGCACTATCTGCCTGGTTCTCTTAGACTGCCTGGTGGTCACCCATTCCTTCTCTACTTGCATGCTCCTAAGCTACAGTGTGACCACGTCCATAAACATACTATCCATGTAGTTCTCTGCCTTGGGGACGCACTACAGTGACTCCAGCTGCCGCTTGAGTTCCAAAACCTAGAGCTCAAGCTTCTGCAGCCGGTGACACTGCCTAAAGATGTGTTTGTCTAGGACATGTAGCACGTCCATGTCTTCCCAAGTGCCACAGAAGGCACATTCCACTCAGCTGAGCTATCGTCATATCTTAACTTTACAAACTATTTATTACAAGTAGAATAGCTTGCCAGTTACTCACCAATCAACTGCTTCTTCTGTAACGAAGAACCTGAAAAGGGTAGAAGAAAAAGCACCTCCTTCCCCTCTTCATGGAACTCCGTCATTCACCAAACTGTTCATTCTGTTTGCAAACCACACTGACCCCTGTATTTATATTAGCTGAGAATCAGATGAGTGTACTCTGCTAGAAACCAGATTAAGCTAGCTACCTACTAAATACAGCTACTCTAGTAGAGAGCTGGTTTATCCCTGCTTAAGACTGGAGAAATTTAAACTTGATTTAAACAGTAATTTTAGCTAAATGCAAACAAAACTAGATAATTAGGAGATTAACCTAAGATTCCCTCACTCACCAAACTGCCAGCTGCTCACTGTGTGCAAGCCACACTGTTTTCACTGTTACTTTATTATGCAAGTGGTGTAATTGTTCATGATGTTGCTTTCTTGCTGCTATTTAACATTGAACATCCATCCCCCCTATTGCAAATAGCTAGTTATATTGATCTAACTCCAGACAATTTACAACTTCAATGATATTTATATCCAGCTCCCAGCTCCATGCAATATGAAATACCATAATATTTTTAAGGCTGCCGTTAAGTCCTGTGAAAAAAGCAAAATTTATATCTGGACAGTATTATGAAAAAGATCACTCTTGACCCATATTACTAGTTTGATTCTCAAAACCCAGAGGTTCCTAACATGTATCCTTAATCACCTTTAAAACAGCTAAAAATGTATAATCCTTATGTAATGATACAGTAGCAACATCACTTGGCTTTATTTTCTAGTAAACCACCACCTGATGTTAACTTCATATTTTCCCATTAAGAGCTGTAGCAAAAAAATATTTGTATGATTTTCCTGTTATTTTGAACCAGATGCAATTTCATTGTTGAAATTAATTACTGTATTTGTTTCTCCTCACTATGTTGATCAGTGAAATCAGTTCAAATATTTTAATTCTTGTCTCTGTATGGTTAAAATTATAATTTATGAAATTGATTCAGAACAAATTGGGTGCCTAATGTATTTCTAATAGGAACTCTCAACAATCAAGACTGATGAATACATTTTGTGTAAAAAAAGTGTTTAGATAGGTAAAGTCTAGTCATCTTCAGTTTGCTGAATGCTCACATATTTATACAAGCTTTATGAAATCATACATATGTACTATTAGTTCATGACAACTAGTAATTTGCCAGCAGTGCAAATCTGAAGAATAACCAAACTGAAAATGATATTACTGAGGAGATGAATTCACCTGTAGTAGCCATAAGAACCACTTCACAAAAAGATGTACAGTACAGAATTCAAGAAGTAAAGGATGACTGCACAACCCCCATACTTAATGAAAACCTGACAAAAATTATTGAGGCTTCTTCTGTGTTAAACAATGACTTAGAGGATGGATTGGAAAATGAGATGGTGCCTGGAACTCCACCAAATAAAAAGGTAGTATACTAATTTGAAGTGTATGCAATATTTTTGCAATGATGTCAAAATAAACTTTTGCTAAATACAATAGATTTAAAAAATGTATATTGGCACCACAGATTTTTTAAATATAATGTATATCGGACACTAAATTCATACAGCTGATCAAGTCTGAGGCCATTAAAGAGTGTAGAGAGGGGGAGGCCACTAAAGAGCACGTAGAGGGGGAGGCGAGAGGCCTCTAAAGAGCGTGGAGAGGGGGAGGCGAGGGGCCACTAAAGAGTGCAGAGATAAGAGATGATTAAAGAGTGCGAGGGGGGGAAAGAGCGCAGAGAGCAGCTGATTGGTGAATAGGATCGGTGAGTATTTCTAGGCTTTAACGTAAAAGTAAAGTAGTTTGTGTTTAGATCTCTAGTCTTTTCAGTCTTGTATAGCTTGTTAAGTATAGGATCGATATTGTAATTTTTTTACACCAGTAAAGTGTATAGAGCAAGGATACTAGAGTAATTAATAAATTAAGTAAAATGCAATGGCTTGACAGGTGATGTGTTGCTGCTGCAGCATGTGGGAACTGCTGGACACCAAGGTGATCCAGAGCGAACACATCTGTAGTAAATGTTTGCAGTTCGAGGAACTTTGGTTCAGAGTTGAGGAGCTGAAGTCCAAGCTGCAGACGTTGCGCCACATCAAGGAGGGGGAAAGTTACCTGAACACTCTGCTCCAGGAGCGGGTCACACTCCTCAGATTAGGTCATTCAAACTTGGTCTGTGATCAGGTTCAGGAGGGTGTGACTGCAGAGGAAGCAGGTATGGGGACTCGGGGTAGCGTTCGAGGAACCTCGGCCTCTGCAACTGTCCAACAGTTACTAGGTTCTTGCAAGCTGTGGGGTTGAGAATGGGTACAGCAGGGAGAATGAGCAAACTGACCACAGCACCGTGGTACAGGGAGCCATTCAAGTGAGTGGAGGAAATAGGAACATAGTAGTGGTAGGGGACAGTATAATTAGGGGGATAGATACTGTTCTCTGCAGCCGTGAGCTTGAGTCCCGAAGGCCATATTGCCTGCCGGTGCCAGGGCTGGAGAGGAACTCGGAGTGGGAGGGGAGGGTTTCAGTTGTCATCGTCTTCCATGTTGGTACCATGATAGGATTAGAAAGCAGGTTCTGCTGAAAGAATTTGAACAGTTAGGAGCTAAATTAAAAAGCAGAACCTCCAAGATGATACTCTCGGAATTACTACTGGAGGCATGCGGGTTCCCTGTACCTCCTGCAATTTTTATATCGCGCCCACACCAGTTCCTGTCTCCGCCGACCGATGAAAATCCAGCCCCGTATGTCCCACAATGTGGAGACACACACCCTGTCCATGTTATACAGAGCTAGTGTATCCTGCTGCATATAGAGACACAATCTACATATTACAGAACTGGTGTGTCCTCTGTATTTAGAGATACAAACACTGTACAAATTATAGAGAGATTATCTCTGCGAATTCTGAGCAGCAAAACAAACCTGTGTTTTATGTTTGTTTGAGCCATGGAAAACTGGCATAGGGTAAATGAAGTCGAGGAGTTAAATGCGTGGCTCAAAGATAGGTGTGGGAGGAATGGGTTTCTTATCATGGGGCACTGGCACAAGTACTGGGGTAGAAGGGATTTGTTCTGGTGGGACGGGCTTCACTTCGAACTGTGCTGCGACCAGTGTCCTAGTGAATCGAATAACTAGAGCTATAGAGAGGGCTTTCAGCTAAATAAGGTGGGTGTGGGTGGGTGGGTGGGGGGGGAGAGAAAGAGGGTTCTGGAGAGGGGATATGTACACTTACAAATGAAAAGGATATAACAGCATTGCAGAGCAGCTATTTAGGTAATGATACCCAGAGTGTGACAGGAAGGGACAATGTGTACAAATGTGAAAAAACAGCAGCAAGTAGGGTCGGGGATGGGGGGTGTGGAGAATGGTAAAAAGGCACAATTAATGGCAAGTAGTATTCGGAATAAAATAAACAAATTAATGGCACAAATAAAGGTTAATGGGTATGATTTATAACCATTACAGAGACATGGTTACAAGGAGATCAAAGCTGAGAACCAAATATTCAGGGGTATGTGACTTTTCGAAAGGATAGGAAGGAAAGGGTGGTGGGGTAGCTTTGTTAGTACAAGATGGAATAAGTACAATAGTAAGAAATGAACTTGGATTGGAAGATGAATCCATAACAAGAAGAAAATACTGGTGGGAATAGTCTATAGGCCCCCTAACAGCTATACTGTAGGACAGAGAATACAACAGGAGGTAATGTTTTAAAAAAAGGCAGTACATTAATCATGGGTGACTTTAATCTTTATGTAGGTTGGGAAAATCAAATTGGCAGAGGTAACCACGATCAAGAATTCAGAATGTGTATTCGGGACAGTTTCCTAGAATATGTTGTGGATCCAACCAAGGATCAGGCTACTTTGGATCTGGTAATATGTAATGAGGCAGGTTTAATAAATGATCTCGGGGTACAGGATCTGCTAGGAAAGTGACCATAACATGGTTGAATTTAGCAATTCAGTTTGAGAGTGAGAACAAAGTTGTAGCCCAGTGAGGAAGGAGGATTCTAGGAAGGGGATAAACCAACCATGGTTAACTAAGGAAGTTAAGGATAGTATCAAATTGAAAGAAAAAAACATACAATGTGGCAAAGATTAGTGGTAAACCAAATGATTGGTAAAGTTTTTAAAAACTAACAAAAGATGACCAAAAATACAATAACTACCACTAGAGAAGAAGTACTAGGGAAACTAATGGGGCTAAAGGCCAATAAGTCCCTTGGGCTTGATGGGTTGCATCCTAGGATATTAAAGGAAGTAGCTAACACAGATAGTGGATGCACTGGTTGTAATCTTCCAAGAATCCTTAGATTCTGGAGAAGTCCTAGAAGATTGGAAAACTGCCAATGTAACACCCTTATTCAAAAAGGGAGACAAAAAAAAAGGTAACTATAGACCAGTTAGCTTAACATCCATCATTGGGAAAATGTTAGAGTCTATTATAAAGGATGTAATAGCAGAGCATTTAGAAATGCATAAATAATCAAGCAGAGTCAGCATAGCTTCATGAAGGGGAAATCATGCCTGACAAATTTATTAGAATTCTTTGAGGTGGTAACAAGCAGGATAAAGGGGAACCAGTAGAAGTAATATATTTGGATTTCCAAAAAGCATTCGGTAAGGTACTGCACATAAGGCTACTTAATAAGATGAGCCCATGATGTTGGGGGTAGTATATTAGCATGGAAAGAGGATTGGCTAACTAATAGAAATCAGAGAGTTGGGATAAGGGGGGCATTTTCAGGATGGCAACCTGTAACTAGTGGAGTGCTACAGGGATCAGTGCTGGGGTCACAATTATTTACAATATAGATTAATGACTTGGGGATGAGGGAAGTCAATGTACCATCGCCAAGTTTGTGGATGACACAAAAATAGGCAGGAAGGCAAGTGGGGAGGATGGCACAAAGTCTACAGAGGGATATAGACAGGTTGCGAGTGGGCAAAAACTTGGCAGTTGGAATATAATTTTGGGAAAATGTAAAGTTATGCACTTTGGCAAGAATAGAGGAGCAGATCATTATTTAAATGGAGAAAGACTGCAGAAAGAACATAAAAAATAGGCCATTCAGCCCTACCATTGAATAAGATCATGGCTGTAGCACAAAGAAATTTGGGAGTCCTCATGCATGAAACCCAAAAAGCTAACATACAATTTCAGCAGGTAATAGGGAAGGCAAATGGAATGTTGGCCTTTATTTCAAAGGGAATGGAGTATAAAAATAGGGAAGTCTTGCTAAAACTATGCAAAGCACCAATTAGACTACACCTAGAATACTGTGAACAGTTTTGGTCCCCTTATCCAAGGAAAGATATACTGGCATTGGAAGCAATCCAGAGAAGGGTCACTAGATTGATCCCAGGTATGGAGGGATTTTCTTATGAGGAGAGGTTGAGTAGGTTGGGCCTGTACTCATTAGAGTTTAGAAGAATGAAACCACCTTATTGAAACATACAAGACTCTTAGTGTCTACTCTATCAAGCCCCCTGAAAGGTTGTTTCCCCTTGTGGGAGAGTCTAGGACCAGAGGGCATAATCAGAGTAAGGAGTCACCCATTTAAGACAGAGATGAGGAGAAATTTCTTCTGAGGAATTCTTTACTACAGAGGGCTGTAGAGGTTGGGTTAAGTATATTCAAGGCTAAGATAGACAGATTTTTAATCAGTAAGGGAATCAGGGGTTATAGGGAAAAAGCTGGAAAGTGAAGTTGAGGATTATCAGATCAGCCATGATTTCATTGAATGGTAGAGCAGATGCAATGGGCTGAATGGCCTACTTCTGCTCCTACATTTTATGGTCTCTATAAATGTTTTCAATAAATGGGCAAATAATTGGCAACTGAAGTTCGACACAAATGAAGTAGTACACTTTGGTAGGAAGTATAGGAAGGTTATTTATTACTTGGAAGGTCCAAGTCTAGACCGGTAGAGGAACAAAGGGATCTTGGAGTACAAAGACATCAATACTAAAAGTTAGGTTAGCAAGGCAATAAAAAAGACCAAGCACTTGGCTTTATTTCTAGCTACAGAATTGAAAAGTAGAGAAGTTGTGCTAAACCCGTATCGAACATTGGTTAGACCACACTTAAGTATACTGCATGCAGTTCCGGTCACCATATTATAAAAATGAAATAGAAACAATGGAAAGGGTGCAGTGAAGATTTACATGCAAACCACCAGAAATGCTTGGATAAACAAATCAAGTAAGGGTTGACAGGCTGGGTTTCTTTTCCCTTGGGGTGGAAAAAAACCACCGACAGGTGACCAAATGGCAGTCTTTAAAATTATGGATGTTTTTATAGTAGATACAAATCTTGTGGGGAAGAGCATAACTAGAGGCTGTCAATATATCCAAAGAGTGGTAAGAATGTGGAACTCACTACCACAGGGAATGGTTGAAGGAAATATAGATGCATTGAATGAGCAGTTAGATAAGCATTCGAGGGAGAAGGATTAAGATTATATTGGTAGATTTAGATAAAAAATGGTAGGAAGCTCAAATGGAGCATAAACACAGACAGGTTGGGCCAAATGGCTTGTTTTTGTGCCATATATCCTATTAACCTTATTGAAATCGAGGGGCTTTGAGTATCTAAAAGATTCCCATCCCCCCACCCCCAGCCTTTTAATCTTCTCCATTCCAATGATTAGAACTTGATTTCTAGTCTCTCTTCATAATTAAAGCCCCTCATTATTGGTATTTTACTACTAAATATCTTATGTACCTACCTTGACTTTGAAGTTTTCCATTGAAGCTGGGCTCAATATTCTAACTGCAGTCTAACTTGACTTGTATAGGTTTAACAGCACCACTTTGCTTTTGTAATCAATGTCCCTACTTATAAAACATAAGATCACATATTACATTTATTATTTTCCATCAACTTGCCTTCCTAATGTGTATCTGAACCAACGTTTTACTATGTAGTTTATTTGGTAACTTTCTTCCAAAATGCATTATCTTGTACTTCTCTACATTTGTGACCTTTATTTTTTTAGTCTAGTAACTTAGTCCTGTTCAGAGTTACCCAGATTATTTCCATCATCTACAAATGTTGATACTGTGCCGTTGATCATGTTCAGAACATTTAAATATGTCGAAAAAAGCAGTTGGTGTCATATAAATGCAAGCCTTTGGTAGTAAATAAATTTACAGCTTCAGATGATATTTTTGATATTAACCATATTTGTGTTCTCAAAAATCTGCAGTTGTGCTCACTCTTCTTCAGTGCTGTGTTGTCCGAACATCACAAAAATGGCTATCAAACATTAATGAGCCTAGCCGCTTGCAGTGAAGAGGAGGAGGAGGATATAAATGAAGACAAATTTGTGCAGAATTTCTAAGGATTCAGGAGTGGAAGTCCTGGAGTGTCCTTGCTAAACAGCTTCAGGATCTGGAAAATTAAAGGGAAGTTTACACGGGGAAAAATCCACCCCCCACCCCACAGCCGAGAATTCAGTGAGAGCCTTATTAGACTAGTACACTTTCAGTGAGGTACAAAAAGGCACATGACAAAGACTGGATCTACTAAGTTGCTATTGTTAAAACATCACAACCATTTATTATTGACCTTATGGATTCATATGGAATGACATTAACGCTTTAAAGAAGAAATACAGCATGTGAGCTACCCACACAAGGGTCCAGATCCTCATCTCTTCACACAAGATGATTTTAGATATCACAATTGCTTGGTTCGATTTTCTTTTAAAGCTTTGAAATCTGAATCATCACTGAACATCTGAATGCTCATTTACAGATTAGAACTCATGATGCAAATTTAAAGTAAAATTAAATCTATCTCACAAATGAATCAATTCCAGGCAATTGCTTTCACAAATTTTTACATGCCTCAAATTTTCCCTTTTGGAAGATAGATGTGATATCCATAAACTGCATTTTTTTTTTGTGTTGGAGGAAGAGGAGAAGAAAAGGAATAAATGGATTAGAGCTTTATGACAACTGTTACTTTTTCCACTTCTGGTTTTCACAATTCATCAGTCTTAAGCACCATGGAATATTACTCCATTAAATATATAAATAAAAGTTGAGTGAACAGTGGTTTTCTTTGCTCCAAGACTGTGCATTTATCAAACTAATGTTAAAAACATACTAGCTCCTATCCAAGATATCAGTAGCAACCAGTGTTTTCACTACCTTAAAATAACTCAAGATCTATATCCCAATGATTGGCATACAAAAGTTAGTGAAACAATCCCAATTTTTTGCTGTAAATGTTTGCATGAAGGAAAGAGTTATACAAGCACTAAGAAGCAGATACAATGGATCAAATACAGAAAAATGTAAACTGCACCAGCTTTCAACTGGTCCAGCTCTTAAATGTGTAGGTATACTTGAAGCCGAGAGAAATGCAGAGTCCAGAATCTGGAGTTTACATGATTGAAAGCACTTCAAAGTTTGTTTCGCAAATCAGTTTGCAACATTTACAATGTGGCGTTATAACAAACGTAATTATTTGGAGAAAAAAATTCAGGTAAAAGTAACCTTGGCAAAATCAGGTTTAATCAGTTGCTATTATAACTGGGAGCATTAGAGACAAGTAAAGGTTTAATTGTCAATGGTTTTATCATTACATTTCAACTTAAAAATATAGTGCACTGCAGTTTGCAATAGGTTAAGAATGCTTGATCATAAATGATTAGAACAAGATGTCACTTGTAGCACTGTCCAATAACCTTTGGAAGAAGAATGCGACATACAAGCTCTGAACAGGTGCCAAAATTTAATTAATTAATTGGCAGTGGAAAATTCTGGCACTGACTTCTAGTGGTTCCAGTAACACTGCTCAAGATAGAACTGTAGATGCTTTTACAACAGAGAATTATGCCATTTGGCTTATGATGCATGCAGGCTTTACTAAAGCAAAAATGAAGCTCTGCATCGTGTACAACTAAAATAAGATTCACATGATGTCTTGCACTACCACTGGAGCATTTTGTTTTTTCTATTCACAGCAGTGGAAACTTGGCAGCATAGGTACAGCACCATAGAAGTGACCTCTGCCAACAGACCATCTTCAAATAACTAGTTTAATATAATTCAAATTAGTCAATTTATGATTCAGCCCTTAAAAACTGCACACAAAGCAGCACAGTTGACCATGCTATAACACACTCCATATTTGTGTAAATGACCACCTCAAAACTGTTTCTAGCTTTCTAATTGGGTTTTTAATACCTATTCTATACATGTATATTTTACACAATTAAAATTGAAAAGCTTCTGTAAATATTGTGCAAGTTGACAAGGGTTGAGCATTAGACAGCAAATGGAACGTGCATGACAAAAGGCTAACTCGTACCTGACCTTGAAACTTGAATTATTTTTAGCTTAATACATGGGTAGATTTGACATTTAGAAGTACCAGTTGGCTGAAGGTGAGAGAGTGTTGTATGTTGAAATTGGAACAAATTAAATAAGGAAATGTAAAATCCTTCTTTGAAATTCAAGCAGCAATAAAGCAATAAATTACTAAATGTTGACCTTGGGAACATAGGATTTAACATTAACAGAAATCCAAGATGTGCAATGATAGCACTTTACTGTTTGTTTATACTGTCCATATAATTCTGGTGGTCAATTTGAACTGGCAGTGTTACCTCAATTTTTCAAGAGAATATAGGGAGGAGGATTTCCTTAAACTGGTATGATATTTTGTCTTAGATTTTAACTAAGCAATTCTATGAGGCATCCCTAGAAACTGGCTATGTTTCTTCTCCAGCATTTTTGCTTCTAAGTTCAAGGCCATAAGTGCTGTGAAAATAAAGTTCCTATTTTTGTTGTGAAGGGGCAGGGGGGATAAAAGATACATCAGAGTGTGTGTGTGTGTCGGACAGGGACAGGACATTGCCTTACTAGGGACACACTATTGATAACTTGTGGGGAAAACAGGATTCACCCCATGTGGGAAACTTATTTTCTTTTAAAACTTAAGAATTTTACATCAATATCTGAATGATGATTTAAGACTGGAAAAAACTTTTAGACTTTGGCAACATCGCAATTTAAGGACCTTCCCCTTTTAAAGGACTTTAGTAATGTTAAACATTTATTTGCAATCCATGATTAATTTGTAGTGTGTGTCACATTGTTAGCAATTTCAGATATTAAAATTCCTTATTTCAAACAGTGACTGCCATCACATGTTATACAAAACTTCATTTTCAGTTTGCTCAAGTTTTTGATATCATACAGGTTGTATTTCTGTTCCAATTCACTAAGGTTTGAAAAGATGACATATACTTACATTTGTATTATCTGGTCTATACTAGATAATAACTGGCATTTTACATATAGCCTGTGGAATATGGACATCAAATCAATACAGAAGTTTACTTTGTACTCAAGCCAATAGAAATTAGCACAGTTTCTCTAAACTGTTCACGTCAGTATGTCAGTTTGAGAATGCCATTCCACTGCATGGCAGATTCATTAAAGAAACGTACGTGATACTTTCAATAAACAAAACATAATAGCGTTCAAAAATTACCTCTACTACAGTCATTTAAAAAATTAATGTAGCAAAGCAATGTGTGTGTTTTTATAGTATACTGAGTTATAAAAGATGTGTTACTTTTAAATATACTTCAGAGAAAAAATTTATTTCCTGATATTCACATTTGGATAAAGAAAAAGAAACACCTAGTATAAATACTATACTTTTATTAAATATATCATTTGCACAGCTTTTCAACATATGTACACAACTATTCCTGCATTATATTTACGTTACAGTTAAAGCATATGCTAGTGACAGTTACATAGGTGCTCAAAACATCCCCTTTCATTGAGAGGGAGTGTACCCTTTCTTGCCAAGTCATTACTTCTACAGACATATCAATTCTTCTATGCTTTCTTCATAACAAACCAACTTGATGAAGGACACAAGATGTGAATTTTCACAATTTTCCTGTTAATTGTGAGAATTACAATTTAAAAAAGATAGCTTGCCATACAGACTATTGTCAAAAGCCTGCTACCAAGACCGTCCAATTATATTTACTTGTGCGCAAAGAGCAGTTTTCTTTTTTAAAAGACTTGGCTCCAATAGAGCAAATCTCCTACAACTATAATAGTGCATTGTAGAACAGAGTCTAAAATTAAAACACTAGCCCGAAGCAGATTTTTAAAAAATGTTTCAGTACAGTATTGCTTAAATGCAGTATAGGTTCTTTGTGGGGAAAGAGAGAGAAAAATCCATTCTGGTCTTTGGTGTGCATTCAGGACCAACAGAAAGGGATGTGAAGGGTATTTTCTCACTAGGAATAATACAATCATGCCACAATTTTATTTTGCAATCCAGCATTCAAGTGTGGCAAACAGTTTATTTGAACTTTGCACTTACAAAAAAGTCTTGGTACTTGGATCTATTCATACAAAAATACCCTCTTAAAAAATAAAACAAGAATTAAAGCTCTAAGTAGACCAAACATCTGGTGAATTCTCTACAATCCCCCCTCCCCATGTGTTGTGTCTTGGTGAAATGTAAGGCCTCATGTTGTCAAAAGCCACTTTAATTTCCTACCAAGAAAATGATCAATGTACATAATCAATAAGGAAGTATATCCAACCTAAATAACATTGACTTTAACACCTAAAGTAAGCTACTTTCATTGTTGCATCAGGTTGGGTTGATCTGTACAAAACTTAACGTTCAGCCATTAGGAAAGTTCAAAAAAAGATTCAGTGCATACAGCCAACTCCTGTAACTCCACAAATTCAAATTAGAAATAAAAGGAAGACTACTACTGAATTGTTTTGCAGCTTGTGTGTGAAAATTAAAGGTATTTTGCATATCACAATACAAGCTTTTAAAAAGGGAGAAATTTTCTTTGAAAATAATTGAGCTATATCCTAAATTTTGATGCAATATTCATGAAATCAAAGAAATTCTGCAAATAAATTTATTTTCCAATCTGGGCAAATGCATTTCTATACTTAAATATTGTAGAATCATGGGAAAAAGTTTAGCATAGAATCAATGCCCTTCAATGTTAATAGCCTCCCTACCCCTCATCCTCACTTTCCTCCCTTAAGACATTCCTTAAAACCTCTGACCAAGCATTTGGTAATCTGACCTAATATCTCCTTATGTGGCTCGGTATCATTTCATTTTTTTAATGCTCCTGTGAAACACCTTAGGACATTTTATGTTAAATACGAGTTGTTGTCAAACTTGCACGTTTTGATAAAAACGTTTCCTGAATAAGCATTAATGGTATGATCAATAGACAAAAAGCTTGAAGTATCTGTACTGTCTGTTCACCAAAATACTGGGATAAGAAAAAAGCAACTCTGTTCCAAAGCATTCAGACAACAAAACTGCAATTCTGATCCAACCTCTAAACAAATGCAAACAATTTGTGCAAAACCAGTGATAGAGTACAAATCATTCTGGTTTACATGTGACCATTAAAATATAAAATGAAATGCCTGTTACAAGCATGTCTATTTAAATAGTAAAATGACATGTACATGGTACATGTAAATGATTTAAATTAAGTCATACTATATACATTACAGCTACAATGAAAAACATGACTGTACAGGAAAATATTAAAACAAATATTGAACAAATCTCTCAAAAGTTACCTGATTTATCATGTATAAAGTTAAAACATGGCTTTAATCACTCATGGGTTGCACATTAAAATATCTGATAGTCAATTGTTCTCTACCCAAAACTATTCAGAGCAGCTAAGCTAGTCCACTCAAAAATAGTTTTCTGTGCCCTTTGGCTGCCAGGAAAATTAATCAGTTAACTATTAGAGGCAAGAAATTAAGTGAAACCCAAATAGTTCCTTAGGGGGCTGAACTTTATGTGGGGAGTGTGAATCACTGCTAATATATTTTTACATTTCTTATCAGAAAGGAATACTGAGATTTTTAAGCAGAAGTGCTGGTGCCTATCTGTGCATGTAGCACCTAATTTCATAATGAGCAAGAAGCTATTCAACCATTACCATATACAGACAAGGCATCAATACTTAGTCCATGACAGACCAACATTCCTTCTGAATTACCAACTTGTTAAAGTTGTACTGGAAGAGTTTTTTGTTTTTCTTTCCTGTGATAAAGGACATTTAGAAAAACTTGCTGGCAGAAACAGACAATAGTGTTTTTTTAGTATTAAATATCCATAGGAACTGAAGAGGAATTGTGCAGTGGAAATGACTAGCCTTTGAGAAGTTGTAGTCGGGAAAACAAGGTCCTGCCAGCAGGAAACTGGAATAGAATATTTAGGTTAAAGTGTCTATGTATGCCTTTGAAATAGTCAGTCTGTATATTCTGCTACTATCGACAGTAGAACAGTGATGTCATCTGGTTTACCTCCTGGAACACAAAAAAAAGGTCATTTGCAATGCAAATCAAGTTTTCATCTAAACAAGCTTTTATCTACACCAGTACATTCGTATCCTTTAAACCACAGACTATAAACATTTCAGATTTTGATCCTCCCCAATATACACAATGGCTCCTACCAAAACCACAAAAGATCATAGGAAAGACAAGGTGAAAAGTTGCAACATACCATAGGAAAATACATTAAACTTCTGCATAAACAGGCTCTTTGCATCCTTTTTTCAGGTCCCTTGTTTGAACAACTATATTTCTTCAGCCAGATGCAAATGAATACACAGGCTGTAAACTCTGGTTATCTTAATGTCTGATATAAAATTTTATCCACCACACCCCCAAAAACCGTGCTCCTCCATTAATTTCATCGGCTCCTGAGCAAGTCAGTTAAAATTAGTTAAAGTGTAAACAAGATACCTAGCTGAGTATCCGGCACTGGGTTACAACAAATTGTAGCTTTTAGGCCTTCATATGATTGTTGGATTATTGAGTGAGACTGCCAATTTGATACAAAATTAGGAAATCATTCCATGTATCCTAATAACGTATCACACTTATACCAGTGGTATTTCAACCATTAGATGCTCGAAAGGAAGATGTATGACAAAATGTCAAAATGGTGCAGCAAAGGTCCTGTTCTAAGGTTAAGGTCAAGTATCTTCCAGCTAACTGCAACTGGTATATACTTAAATACTGCTATCTAGTACAAGGTCCTCAACATGAAATTTCCTTACCTTGCAGCACAAATATTAATTTCCAAATTATTTCAGTTCTGCCCCAATGTAAATCAACATTTTCTATAACAGTATATTCATAGTAATATAGCAATCTTACCTCGTACATTCAGTCCGTTATCACAAGCAAATTGTGCAAATGGTGACATATAGTTTGGATCATATGCTAGTTCATGAGCCTGTTCTGCAATGCTCCTTGCTGTTTGCTGAATGCTCTCGTAATTGGTCTTCTGCAATCACATTGCCATAATTAGATTTAGATTCAACTCACCTAATATATCCTTTGGAGGAATTTTTTATTTTTAAAACTGCATCTCTAAAGCATGCAAATTTCTACAAAGAAAAATGAAATGCATTCATAAATGAAAGCACCTTTCACAACCTCAGCATGTCCCAAAATGTTTTATAGCCAATAAAGTACTTTTTAAGTGTGGTTATTGTTATAAAAACAAAAAACTGCAGATGCTGGAAATCCAAAACAAAAACAGAAATACCTGGAAAAACTCAGCAGGTCTGGCAGCATCGGCGGAGAAGAACAAAGTTGACGTTTCGAGTCCCCATAAATATGAGGACTCGAAACGTCAACTTTGTTCTTCTCCGCCGATGCTGCCAGACCTGCTGAGTTTTTCCAGGTATTTCTGTTTTTGTTGTGGTTATTGTTATAACACAGGAAACGCAGCAACCAATTTGCTAAAACTCCCACAAACAGCAATGCAATAATGATTAGCTAATCTGCATTTATCGATGCTGATTTGAGAGATAAATATTGGCTAGGATACTGGAGTTAACCCTAGTTCTTCTTCAAGATGGTGCCTGAGAGGGGCAGATGGGGCCTCAGTTTAACATCTCACCCAGAAGACAACACCCTCTGTCAATGCAGCACTCCTGCACTATAATGTCAGCCCTTGTGTTAAATTAAAATTGCGGTATAAATGCAAGCTGTAGCTATATTTGACACGCGTCCCATTTCAACTTTATGCTGAATATCAAATCACCTAATAATTAGCACCTCAGCAAATGGAAAAAGCATTTTTGCTGCGCAGTATTTAATATAGCCCATGTTGTTTATGAGCATCTAATTTTTACCTTTAAACACTAAAGTCAAATACTTTAGTGGTGAAAATGTGAACTCATGCTGCACATTAGGTGAACATCTGTAGTAACAAAGTATTTTGACACCAAACAATCTGTCTTCAAGACTTAAACTAAAATCCCAGTAACTGAAGATTTCATGGATTGCCACATCTAATATTGTAATTCTCACATTGGTTCATGCATGAAAACCTAAAATATAGAAAAACCCTTGTGCTTCAAAGCTGATTAGGGAAGACATCCAAATAGCAAACTGAACTGAATGATGCCTAACAAAAACAAGCAGAACTTAATTTTTGCATGAATAGCATTTTCTTCCATGGAGCCTCTGGAGCTGAGAGAATTAATTGCATTTTGTAGAAATCTTCTACACAGTGTCTGTAGAACAGTTCTACAAATTACATCAGATTTCACTTGGATTCAAGTGACTTGGTAGAAAAATTACAGTATATTACATAAGTTTCTTGCAAAATAGTCAATTCTACTATGGAATAGTGATTTACTTCGGGGGGATAATTTCTCTTAAGCAGTGAATTTTTACTTTGCACTAATTAAATTAGATATTAATTGACAATTTTTATAGCAGGATAAATTTAACAAAAATACCTTTAGTTTCTTCAACTCCTGTAAGATCATGTAGTCAGGCATGTTATCAAATAAACCATCAGTTGCTGTCAAGATGATGTCTCCTAGTTGGACGTCAATGGAAGTACTGTCAGCAGCATCAGGGCTGTGAAGACACATTTTATTAGTAAAAGTTTTTGTTAGATTCTCAAGAATAAGTCCATGCAACTAAGTTCTATTTCAACTATTGCTGGAACCCAAACAAAACAAAGAGTCAAATTTACAACTATTCAAATTTCCAGTGCCAGTCATTTACAATGCACTGAAAATTTGAAATTAATGATTTACAGGAATTTTTCTGACTAAAGACAATAAAGCAAATGGGATGCATAACTTTCCTGGAAAAACAGTTGTGCACAAACTCCAAGAAATCAAGAAATTGTAAGATTCCTATGGAGTCCTACGCATACGACTGATTGTCATGACACATGGTATGATCCAGACCCTGCACATAGTGCAGAGGAGGGCAACAAAAATGATCTTAATGTCTATAGGGATGAACTGGGACAATAACTTAAGCTTGTACAGAAATGAAAAGTACCGTAGATGTCAGCGTATAAGTTGACCTATGAAGCCTCAAAAGATTACTCCAAAAACAGGGGTCGACTTATATGCAGAGTATAAAGTGAATCACTGGCGTGGGTGGTCACCATCTTCACAACATAGCCTAAGTCACCAGCTTGATCCCTTGCACCCAGTTATAACATCCGTTTGAGAGGTGAAAAATGGAGGCCGACTACAAATGCAAGTATAGCATGTCATGGCTGAAAGGGCAGTGGTCTTATATGTGTAAACATGATTTTTGGGGCTGAAGAAAATGGGGTTGTCTTTTATACCGGGTCGACTTATATGTCACGATCTACGATAAATCGGAAACATGTTCAGGACCACCAGAGCAAAATACAAAAGTTGAAGGACAAATTATGGATCAATGACTTAAGATGTCAGCTGGAATAGGTTAGCAGGAATAGTTGTTAGACTTAGACTTAAAATTAATTGAAGAAACAGCTAGATATTGTAGTGGGAAGATGGTAGAGTTTGTATTTTGGAAAGGGATAAAATGCCCTAAATTGAACTTTTTTGTGAAAAGTTCCACCCTCAAATCTGATCAAAGCAGTCACAGCTGCTTAATCACATTGCTTACTGGTGCTTAAATCCTTGGAATTTTTTTCCCTTCATAAAAACTTCAGTGAAATAATACAAATGCAATTCCGGTAATTCGTGTCAGAAAAGGCATTTTCAGTCAGTTGGTCATGGGAACAGTGACTTTAATACCCTAGCAGGAGGCTAATTCAATTTATCTTTGTACATAAGCATCATATAAATTTAGTTTGTGAATTAAACAGTGGTCCAGTAATCCGTATTTTGTAGCACATTTTTGCCCATTTCTGCTTTATAATCGATAGTGCCATATGGAGACTCTCCAGTGTCATTCCTTTAGATTCCCCAAAGCCACATACCAGGAACAGTGCCAGATACAGTTTTACTTTCCCTGGCAGTACTCTATGCGCTGCTGGCAAATTGCAGCAGTGACTGGAATGTGAACTGGGGATCACATGGTCTCATTTGCGAAGAGCCATAATTTCTGACTTCTTCAGAAAACAATTTTTTTTAAATGAAGAATGCTTAGCAATGCTAATCTTTTCCTTGTTCATTTGAGAACTGTACTTAAAGGGAAGGAGTAATAATCTTTCATGCAGTAGGTAAGAGTCCAGTCCTTCAAAAAGGAGCTGCGGATTTTTCCCTCCCATTTATTCTCCTGAAAATAGTGCATAGCAACAGGAAAAAATAAATTTCTCCCAAGCTCCTGAAGGTAAATCCAGCGTATTCAAAACTTTCCCTCTCTCCACCAATCCATTAAAAAATTCAACCCATGGGCTTCCAGGCTATCACCCCATCTGCAAACCCTCTTTTCCCACCCAAAATTCTTGAACATGCTTCCTCCCAGATCTGTGCCAATCTCTCCATTAACTATGCGAATCCCACTGATATTCTGCTCCTCCCACAACACCAAAAGTGTCCTAAGTAAAATCATGAATGGCATTCTCTGTGACTGCGTTATCCTTCCTCGTCTGCTCTGCAACCTTTGACTTTGTTTAAACCATCTTCCCACATTGCCTCCCCTGTTGTGCAGCCTAGCGAATTGACCCAGCTTGATTCCACTCTTAACTATCCATTAACCGCCAGATCATCTAGAATAACAGTTTCTCTTCCCAACCTTGTATTGTCTTCTCCAGAGTCTCCCAAGGACTTGGCTTCGCCTCTCTCCTATACATACTGCTCTTTGGCAACATCATCTACAGTCTTGGGTCAGTGTCCACTTGTGTACTGATACACAGATCAACCTCCACAAGTTGTCTCACTGCTCAACTTCCTTTACGCTGCCAGAGTGATTGCCCAGCATTCAATCTGGGATAAGCTACAAATTCCTCTAGCTAAATGTTGGGAGGGCTGAAGTTATCTCCAGCCCCTGTCACAAACTGTTTATCCACCATTCTCCCATCCCAGATCGAACTAGTTGTTCAAAAATGTAAGCTTTCAATTCGAGTCTGAGCTGAGCTGCCAAACCCACATCATACAAACATGTGAAATAAAAACAGAAAATGCTGGAAAAACTCAGCAGGTCTGGTAGCACCTGTGGAGAGAGAAACAGGGTTAACGTTTCAAGAATGTATACAAACATATGAAATAGGAGCAGGAGTAGGCCATTTGGCCCCCCCATCTTGCTCCACCCTTTGACAAGATCGTGGCCGATCTGATTGTGGCGTCAACTCTACTTTCCTGTCCACCCCCATTATCCTTTGACTCCCTTGTCAATCAAGAGGCTACAAAGTGACATAGATAGGTTAAGTGAGTGGGCAAAAATCTGGCAAATGGAACATAATGTATGCAAATGTGAAATCGTTCATTTTGGCAGGAAGAATAAAAAAGATTATCTAAATGGTGAGAGATTGAGGAGCTCAGATTCAGTGGGATCTGGGTGTCCTAGTGCACGAATCACAAAAGGTTAGTATGCAGATATAGCAGGTAATTAGGAAAGCTAATGTGATCATTTATTGTGAGGGGAATTGATTACAAAAGTAGGGAGGTTATACTTCAGTTGTACAAGGCATTGGCAAGACCACATCTAGTGAAGTATATAGAGTCCTGGTCTCCTCATTTAAAGAAAGATGAAAATGCGTTAGCAGTTCAGAGAATTTACCAGACTAATACCAGGAATGGGCAGATTGTCCTATGAGGAAAGGCTGAACAGGTTAGACTTGTATCCACTGGAATTTAGAAGAGTAAGAGGCGACTTAATTGAAACATACAAGATCCTGAGGGGTCTTGACAGGGTGGATGTGGAGAGGATGGTTCCTCTTGTGGGAGAATCTAGAGCTAGGAGTCATTGTTTGAAAATAAGGGGCTGCTCATTTAAGACAGATGAGGATATTTTTTTCTCTGAGGCTTGAGTCTCTTTAGAACTCTCGTCCTCAGAAGGCAGTGGTAGCAGAGTCTTTGAATATCTTTAAGGCAGAGCTAGATGGATTATTGATTAATAAGGGGTTGAAAGATATTCAGGGGTAGGCAGGCATGTTGAGGTTACATTCAGATCAGCCATGATCTTATTGAATGGCAGAGTAGGTTCAAGGGGCCATATAACCTACTCCTGGTCCTATTTCCTATGGGTAGTATAATGGATCTGTATCCCTGGGATGGGGGCTGGGTACGGGGACAATACTCAACTCTAGTGATTCCTGTCATACAGAAGTGCATGTCTGTAGACTGCTCGCCTGCAATTCCCCATAGTCCAATAGCCTTCCAATAGTCAGTATCTAGGTTAACACAAGAAAAAGGTTGACTCAGGTAAAGCACTGTGTCTGGTAAAAGCTGATGTAACTATAATACAGTAGACTTAACACCTTCAGGAATGCAACCAAAAGAAAAATAATGTGCCAATAGGAAATTTTAAAGTAAGTGGCCTTATTCTAATAAAAACTAAATTTCTTGAATTAAATGTCATTAATTGAAATCTTCCACAACGTGGCACTTGATATATTCATGACTTATGTGCATTTAAATAAAGGCTGGTATTTTACCTGTCATTCAGGACAACACCTTCTGCTTCGGGTGGTGCTATTGACAGTTGGAAGGGGGTGTTAAAGTAATGCTGTTGCTCATCTGACCGGTGAACCACTTCTCCACCTCGAACTACCAGAAAGCCAGAGTCTCCTAGGTTTGCTGTATGTAACTGATGACTACTACGGTCCAGAACAACTAAACAAGCAGTACTACTCCCTGCAAGAAAACAATGGGATAATTATACAGAATTTGAAAGAAAGCAAGGTACTGGTTAAAAAAAATTTAAAATTTGATTACAATGAACAATTGAGATTATTGCAGTCACCAAAAGATTAAAAAGCCTCTAATTAACCATCTGCATTTATTCCTTTTAATGGCAGAACAAATGGTTTCAAATACAGGATCTAAAAAGTTTTTGTCTAAATGCAATTAGGGGATACCTGGCGCATGGGCCCCAGCTATGCCTGTCTCTTTATGGGGTATGTGGAACATTCCTTGTTCCAGTCCTACTCCGGCCCCCTCCCACAACTCTTTCTCCGGTACATCGATGATTACTTCGGTGCTGCTTCATGCTCTCGTCGGGACCTGGAAAAATTTATTAATTTTGCTTCCAATCTCCACCCCTCCATCATCTTCACATGGTCCATCTCTGACACTTCTCTTCCCTTCCTTGACCTCTCTGTCTCAATTTCTGATGATAGACTGTCCACCAATATCCATTACAAGCCTACCGACTCCCACAGCTACCTCGACTACAGCTCCTCACCCCCCGCTTCTTGTAAAGACTCCATCCCATTCTCTCAGTTCCTTCGCCTCCGTCGCATCTGTTCTGATGACGCTACCTTCAAAAACAGCTCTTCTGACATGTCCTCCTTCTTCCTTAACCGAGGTTTTCCATCCACGGTCGTTGACAGGGCCCTCAACCGTGTCCGGCCCATATCCCGCGCATCCTCCCTCACGCCTTCTCGTCCTTCCCAGAAACATGATAGGGTCCCCCTTGTCCTCACTTATCACCCCACCAGCCTCCGCATTCAAAGGATCATCCTCCGCCATTTCCGCCAACTCCAGCATGATGCCACCACCAAACACATCTTCCCTTCACCCCCCCCTGGCGGCATTCCGTTGGGATCGTTCCCTCCGGGACACCCTGGTCCACTCCTCCATCACCCCCTACTCCTCAACCCCCACTTATGGCACCTCCCCATGCCCACGCAGAAGATGCAACACCTGCCCCTTCACTTCCTCTCTCCTCACCGTCCAAGGGCTCAAACACTCCTTTCAAGTGAAGCAGCATTTCACTTGCATTTCCCCTAACTTAGTCTACTGCATTCGTTGCTCCCAATGCGGTCTCCTCTACATTGGAGAGACCAAACGCAAACTGGGCGACCGTTTTGCGGAACACCTGCGGTCTGTCCGCAAGAAAGACCCAAACCTCCCTGTCGCTTGCCATTTTAACACTCCACCCTGTTCTCCTGCCCACATGTCTGTCCTTGGCTTGCTGCATTGTTCCAGTGAAGCCCAACGCAAACTGGAGGAACAGCACCTCATCTTCCGACTGGGCACTTTACAGCCTTCTGGGCTGAATATTGAATTCAACAACTTTAGATCTTAAACTCCCCCTCCCCCCATCCCCACCCCGTTTCTTCCCCCCCCCCTTTTTTTTTCAATAATTTATATAGATTCTTCTTTCCCCACCTATTTCCATTATTTTTAAATCTAAACTAAAACCTTGTTAGTCTTTCCACCCCACCCCCACTAGAGCTGTACTTTGAATATCCTGTCTTCCATTCTTAATTAGCACTTTTCTCAGACAAATGTCACCACCTTCGACACCTCTTTGACCCTTTTGTCTGTGACATCTTTTGATTATCTGCTCATCTCCACAATCACCACACCCTCAATGTGTCTCTTCCCCCCCCACCCACCTTAAACCAATTTATATTTCTCCCTTCTTCTAACTATGCTTCAGTTCTGCCGAAGGGCCATGAAGGCTCGAAACGTTAACTGATTTCTTCTCCGCCGATGCTGCCAGACCTGCTGAGTTTTTCCAGGTAATTCTGTTTTTGTAGGGGATACCCCTGTATCACAGATGGGAATACGGCCTCAACACAAATCTGCATTTGTGTGAAGACAATAGCATAAGCAGACAACAGTGCATTATAGCCTTTACAGGTTTATTATACAATTTAACTACAGATGACAGCTTTTAAATTCTTAAAATTATTATACCAGAATATAAAACGCAGTGAGAAATGGCCATTTGACCCAAGGAATCATGAATTACACCGTAAGAACTAAATTTAACTATAATTAAACACTGTCAATATTAACCATGTCAAAATTTCATTCACACAGCATAACTGTTGTGAATATCTGATTCCATAATTCATGTGTTTTAGAGGTATAACTTTTTAGTTTTAGGAATATAACTTTTAGGTTGGAGATTAAAATATTAAAGGTAGATAAATGGAAACATTTGGTTCATGAACTGGTAAATAGACCCTGAGTAATTACAGTTCAGAGTGTTTATTTAATGAGGTCAGAATTATAAGTGAGAAAACTTAAATAATGGATAACCCATCTCTGGACATCTTGGTACAGCCAGGGTGACTATCATTATCTCAATAAAAGGTTTAAATTATTTACACAGCTCCCCGATTAAAGAAGTTAAAAGCAGTTGCAAAAAAGGGAGTTCCTTGGTGGGACTAGCAATTCTAGAAAAGAGGGTTATAAACTCCATTGGAGATATAAATTATTTATCTGGGTCAGAGAATCAAAGGAGTTGTTTTGAAGGCGAAAAGTTCTTCCTTTGCATTTCTGTTTGGAACATCCTAGTGCATGCCACATTGCCATGGAAATTGACTAAGGGTTTGAAAGTTCCTTTATTTAATGTGTGCGCACGCGCGCGCACTCACAGAAGCAAGCAGTCAGCAGTTCAGTTTAGGAACAAAAACAATTTCAGCTCACTGAGTCAAGGGAGCAAAAGAGATAAATGTTAGTGGGGCCTGCATCTTAAGCAGAGAAAATACTATCATTCATTGCATGGAATGTGGTTGGAAGCTCAAGTTCAGTTTGGAGACAGAATTCAAGAGGGCAGAGAGGCTGTAAGATTTAACTAGTTTGGAGCTAGAAAAGGGACAAATCTACAGTAACCCGTGTAGTGAAAACAAGCAGTTAGCTTGGAGAACGCAGTGAAGACCAATATTGAGCTGAAAAAGCTCAGTCATGACATTTTGAAGATAAGTTGGAAAATCACTTAGCCAAAAGCTAATGGAAGGATCTCCATGAAACTTCATACCACGGACAATAGTTGGAACACTGAAGAAAAATCAAAGTGAATTCCAGAGAGCTGGGGCATACTTTTGGGTTGGTCCCAGGAAAATGAATAAAACTTCAAGAGTTCATAAGATAAGAGAATTCTTTTGGGGGGTGGGTGGGACTAAAAGTAAAACTAGATTCATAACATACATAATTATAAACTATAGTATTAAATTTGTAGTGTCTGCTTCATAATTTTAATATACAATTTTTTTCCCCGTTTAAAAACATAGAAATCTTGTGGCATAATTCCTTTCAATTTAATGAGAGTGTTTGAAATTAAACATTAATGGCTCCTACTGGGATTGTAACAATAACCAAATAGTAATTTGCTCTTTTTCTACTCTGATCTTGATTTTTCCTGAAAATAGCATCCTAGAATCAGGATTTGATGTAAAGCATGTATTTGTATACATATTACTAACTGCACTTTACTGTTTAGAGAATCCAAGAGATAACAGAGTGGAGTTTCTGCATTTGGTGCAACTGACAATTTGGATGCATATTGCATTTGAAATCACATTGATTTTCCCAATTGAAAAGTTACGGTTCAAGTTTCTGTTCAAACTCTTTTGCATAATCACAAACATAAAATATTCTATGATAGTATTAAAAGTAGCAACCTGGTGCAGTTTTACTAACATTGCCAGAAGTACTTCTATCACAAATCATCAGATTTTTAAAGTACCCAATTCACCACTAGAGCAACCCAATTTTCAAAATCCTGAAAATGACTTAAAAATCTACTGGTGTACATTAGTAAATAAATGATTTAATCTTTAGAAACTTTTAAACCATGAATATATAAATAACCTTTTTTTTAAACCTTTCTTGGACTGTGGCTTTAAAAACTACCATGGCTGCAGTTGAAAGACATGTTTCACTGGAACAGGATGAGGAATATCTACAATGTTGCTATCCTGAAACATAGGGTGCCATAAGAGAACAGGATGGTGCTGGAAAGGGGTCCTGAACTAAGGGGAACTGCCTAGCAACGACATTTTAATTGGCTCCCAATCAGGTGACCAAGGTTTTGTGTGATAGCAGTGAGCAGAGAGATCCTAGCCTGCAAAGAAAACACACCTAAAACCTCTTCTCCTGTGTGTGTAAGGTTCCAGTAAATCTACAAGGCTAGCTAGCTGGCTTTTTCTTCATATCTCTGTAACCTGTTCTCTCTGAAAAATCCCCTTTCAAGAGGAGATGGGAAAAATCAACAGTAGAGACATCAAAAAACAAGTTTTTCAACCAGTGAACCATAGACTGAAAGTGCTGGGAGACCACCTCATGTCACCAACGACAAACTGCAAGGAATTTAGAAGACATCAAAGTCAACCCATCTAATCCTGTATTCCGGATTGGTGCTATTGAACTGTTTTATTTCACCTATAAAATCAATGTTTTGTGTGTCTTGTGTGTGTGTGTGTGTATTATATATATATATATATATATATATATAGGGGTTTAAGAGTTTAAATTATTATGTTAGAAATTAGCAGTTCATATTTATTTCTTTTGCCACTAATTAAAGACAATTTTTTCAATGAACAGTTATTTACTTATTAAGTTTACAAATCTGGTGCTCGTATTCTGTTAACCCAAATTAAAACAGTTGAGTAGAATTGGGGCAATTTGGCGGTTTGGTCAAACTTTTCACATTTGTCATGGCTTGGGGAACAGTGGAGTTTGATATTACAGCGCCACTATCCCCAGTGAGTTGTGACAGTGTACACTTGTAGTAAATAAATGATTTAATCTTTAGAAACTTTAAAATCATGAATACAAGTACATTTGCACCATAACAAAGGCTCACTTTGAAAAGCATCTTCGAATAATTGCAAATGAGTGCAATCAGAAGAAACCTGCCATGCTCATTATTTCGATTTGAGGCTATTTGTGGGCAGGGCCAGCTTCCAGCACAACGTTTTTTTTTAAACCAGGGTTCAAGATCATGGAAACTGTTTACATTTCATGTAACCCGCGCCTAAAATTCCTCAATCTTTAGCACTGATTTGGCCAATTCAGGAGAATGGTAAAACCAGCACAAACTCTACACCACTATTTCTCAATCTCACTCAACGCGAATAATCTGAGCTTGAGGGTTCTTTTGAATCTCTTTTGCACAATAATGTCTTCTTTGGTAAGATCAGTAGATTGGAAACAGGTTTGAATGGATTTAAGGAATTAATACAATTTTCACCCATACTGAATCTAGATGATCTTAGTTTTCCTGCTTTGAAGTCTTGTGTTGAGGATTTTCTATCTCTAACCATAGGAAAGGCAATATCAATAGATGGATGCATGTGAAGGAAACAATACTTTAAATATAGCTGGACACTGAAGGCAAGTAATGCAAAGTAGTTGATGAGTGTAGAACAATATCAACTGGCTAATGAGTTGTAACTTATTCCAGAGCTTCAAACCAAGTGAATAAATGAAGCAACTGGCTTAAGTTACTTTCTTTCCATTAAAAAGATGGGAGGGCTCATACACGTGCAAACACCTCTGCCTCCTCTGCCTGGGCCAACATGTACTTTTTTGTTCCAGTGGTTGGTAATCATAAGCCCATAAAGGAGCTTTAAAAGTAAAGATTCTGACAGCAAGTTAAACACTCTAAGTAATTGGTCACAGTAATTAACTCCCAACTCCTACAATATTATGCAAAGGAATAAAATTTATATTAACCACAGTACATACAGAAGTAAAAAGGCCGTAAAATAAGCAGAATTGATTCTGAAAGTACAAGGAAGCAAAACCTTTCAAATACAAAAAACGTCTAGTCAACAATCAGAACTTACCTAACAATGGTACTTTGTTTTGTAGTAATTCACAATAGCTTGCAGTAAGGATTCCTACTGGGTTGGTTGGTACAAAGCGTCCTTCCCGTACCAGACGCTCACAAGTTCGCATCAGGGTCCCTGAGAATTGGGAAGGATCAACTCCATAATCTCTCCAACCTCCAACCCCATCTGCCACCCCTGAGAGAAAAGCAATTTGTATAAAGACTTAAAATTCATTTGAAACCACAAACAAAATTCAGGAAATCTGAAAAACCGAAAATGTGGGAAGCACTCAGCAGATCAGGTCTGTTCTCTGCACAGGTGGTGGTGAAAATGAACAATTGTGTCTGTGGGTCCTTTGCAGAAACCAGGTGTTTCTAGCATTTACTGCTGGTTTTTCAAATTTCATCTCATGGCATAGGGTTCTGAACTGAACATGGCATTGAAACAGTTCTACTTCTGTTTTCACGAAAAAGTCACTGACTAGCCAGAGGTGTAGCTAGTTACATTGTTTTAGCCACATACATTAATTTTAGAAGAAAACACCTGACAGGTAAATATATTTAATGTGCTTTACCAACATGAAATTTTGAAGCATGTCTCAACAAATTTACCAGATACAAGTCATCAGTAATTGCTGAGAATGCTAACTCAGACAACCAAATTCAGCCTAACATGAAGCAGTTTGGCATCCACAATTTTAAAAACTGGATAGTCACCTCCAGTCAGGCATTTTACAATATTTTCAGCAGAGTGAACAAATCCATTTCCAGTCCACTTCTGTGCATTGAAATAATTTCCACCAATTGTTAGTTTTACACAAAAGCACAGAAGGTCTTGCACGAACTGTAAGACCAGATTGAAACCAATAAATTTCAAATCAGTCCAGCACATTTTGAAGCCAAGCAACATAATCACTTTCAAAATCATGCTTGCTGGCACATTACTACGAATTGAGTGTAGACTTGGTCTTTCATTTAGCAAGCAGATTCTGTTTTTGCTTAAAACTCAGTCACTGTTGCTCACAAACCATCATGTCCTTTCCCCACAGTTTCAGAGTTCATTCTCCGATATCAATAGTTACAAAAGAACAAATCACACTTCTATCATTTGATTTGTGAAAGTTGTCCAGTTCACCTTTCTTGTTATGAACGTTTCTAATTGGTTGCAGCAGTTTGACAAACCTTTCCAGCACTTTGCCTGACACAGCCATAGCATATTCGTGAAGTACACAATTTCTGAATAATGGACACCAGTCTCTTTCAGCAACTCAAAAACTGGCGATGGTTTAGTACATTGGATCAGATAAAAATTATGTTTGCAAGTTTTCATCACATCTTTCGAATGAATCATGAACTGCCATTGAACACAGAGTTCTTGGTGAATTATACAGTGAAAGACTGCTGTATACTTCCAATCTTTTTTCAGCAATGTGACAAAATCAGAGCTTTGACCATTTATAGAAAATGCACTGAGGTGACCGAAAGCAAATGATCCAGGATTTGCTCAAATCCTCCAATGTTTTGTAGCAGCCAAAAGCTCCGAGTCTCGTGCAGTGTTTCAGTCCCATGCGCACCAACAGCTTTTGGAGTCAAAATCTGGCTCAACAAATTGCACATGGAATACTAACCAGGCAGTGCCACAAGTGCCTCCAGACAGATCCAGTAAACAACAAACTGAACACTCTAACTCTCAAATTTTCTGCAGAATTAAGCTTGATATTTGGTTCATAGTTTTCCAATAAAGTGCTCATGAGTGTCAATTTCTTTTACCACCTTTCCATCAGAAAAGTTTCTTTTTTGCATAGGTTACAACTTTCAAAAACAAGTTATCATTTCAGCACAATGTTCTGCTTAGAGTTAAGTTCAATCACAAAATTTCATATATTCTTTGTGAAACCAATTGGAAACTGTCAAATTTAGATATTTAAAATGTTTCTTATTCACATCTGGATGGGATCTGGAATGCACCATCTGAGAGTGCAGCAGAGGCAGATTCAATTGCGGCTTTCAAACAAGTATTGGATAATTATTTGAAGAGAAAAAAATTGCAAGGCCACAAGGGAGAGTGGGGCTAGCTGAGTGGCTCTTGCAAATTTTAAGCTTCAGGTAATGACTAATTGTCACTGACTCTGGGGGGAAAGCCTGGACACTGGGAAGACCAAGACTTCAATAGAAAGCAACTAGGAGATGGGGGTGTGTGTGGATGGAAAGAGAGATGCTGGGGTAGAAAGGTACATGGAGTCAGTTTCATGGAGGGCACACTTCATTGCAGGAGCAGTGAATTGCAGTGTGGTGGAAAAAGATGGATATTTTAAGCAGCAAGACCACTGTTTGGGTAATGAGTGTGCAGAGCTGGAAGCAACCCAGAACTTTGACTCAAATGGAGAACACATGCAGCAAACTGGAGAGTGGCCAAGAAATTTAGCTAGTAGGCAATAAATGCCACAGGGACATCACAACAAAAATGCCATGACGATGTTCTTCTGCCACACTGAATAGCTTATTTTCTTTACCCCAAATCTCTTTTGTCTTAACGTCAACTAGCTATTGATACTGCCATTTAACTCTGTAGCCACCCACTATGTGGTGTCTTAAAAGTCTTTTGACCATCTAGATATATATTACATCTATTGTATTACCCTTGTCCACTCTCCCTGATACCTTTTCAAACAATTCAGCAAGATTCATCCAACAAAAAACCTTCCCATTTGAAATCCATGTTGACTATTCATCATTACATTTTTGGTTACGAGATTTTTCTCACTTCTGCCTTTAGTGGGGGCTCCATTATTTTTCTTACCACCAATGTTAAGCTGACTGATCTATAGTTCCCTGGACTAGTAATGCCTGTATTTAAGAAATAGAATGTTAGCTACCCACCAGTGCTCTGACACTAAATCTTTTTCTAATGAATTAAATTATTAAATATGTGCAATAGCGCAAATGCTATCTCTTCCATAGATTCTTCTAAAATGTGTGCTAACAATCCATTCAGACCAGGGATTTTATCCTCAGAGTTTGATTAATTTACTATTTCTCCTCTAGTTTAAACGTGGTTATAGCACGGCCTCCACCACTGAAGTTGGGCCCATATTTGCCCATTAGTCAGCCTGTCTGTAAACAATCTCTCTCAAAAACCAATGGACTGATTTCAATGAAACTTGGTACACAGATGGGGTATGGCCCAAGGAAGAACGGATTAGTTTTTGGCAAAGATGCAGATCTGGATCCTGGAATTATTTAAAGGCTCCATTAACTTTGGGAGGAAGGGACAAGTTATTGTGGGCTGTTTTATTCAGAATGTTGTGAATTGCTTCATACACTGGGTGTAATTTGTCACAGCTGTCAAAACATGGCCAGAGGTTTCAGAGCAGGTTGTTGGATGTGGATTGGCCTGAAGCCTCCTCAGTGAGGTGCAAGCTCTTAATAAAAAAAATATACTTTTTCAGCTTTGTAGTTACAGAGGATCAACCAGGTGGGGAAAAGCTGATTATCTGTAATAATGGAGTGACACAGCATACAGAAATATATTTCTTCATTTGTTTCTAACGGCATCTTTTGATGTCATGTTGACCCAATGTCTCTCCATGGTAATTACTGAAGCAAAAATAATTATTTAACATTTCTGCCACTTTGCTATTACTGCCTGATATTTCATCCTGTCTATCCCTTAGTGGCCCTATTCCCCTCCCAACTTTTCTTTTTTTTTAAAAAATGTGCCTGCACAACATTTTACTATTACTTTTTGTTCCTTGATGGTTTAATTTCAGGTCCTCTTTGCCTTCCTAATTTTGACTTCTCTCCTAATATCCTTGTACACATTCTTGTCATGCTATCCTCTGCTATCCACATACTTAGTGTATGCTTCTTTCCATACCCTCAATTTTTCTCCCATATTTTGTTTACCCACGGTGTCTCATCAGTGTTTATTTTGTTCTTGCTCCTGTGAAGGTGGATGTTATTTTAAAAAATATTTTTGGGAATATAGTGGTATTCTATGAAGAAGGCTGTGTGCATGCACACATGGGTAATTAAACTGGAGGAAGGTTAGAGAAGACAGCTTGCCTGTGGGAACCAAGGGATGAAAGGTAAAGGTGCTAGATGTACACATTTGTAACGAGAGGCTATGGTGAAGTTAGAATTCAGAGTAAATAAGTTGGGTTTAAAAATTTGCATTAGGCGATAGCTAAGAACTTGACTTTTCAGCTGCTAAATTTCAAAGGGAGTTTAAGGAACTTTTGCAACTTACAAAGGTTTCATAAGTAAACAAGGGACAGTTATTAAATTTTATTTTATCTGCAAGTGGAAGCAACAGGAAAACATGAAAGATTTTTATATTTTGGAAAAGTTGAGTTCAAAGAGGTACTTAGGACAATGGAGTCTAGGATGAAAGGGAAAAAAAATATTTAAGGGAAATGTTTAGTTGCGTTGTGGTGGCTGTGTGGGGAGATATCCTGAGACCAGTTCTGTGCTGAGAAAAGTTGTGAATTTGAAGCAGCCATCCAGTCAGAAGTCTTTGTTGTCAGAACATAGTCTGTTTCTGAACTTCCTTCAGATTTCCACAGAAGGGTGGAAGAGAGTGAGGAGTTGTTTGGTATACTTTATTGAAGTAGCAGTTTTTTTGCCATGGGTAATATTACTGGATTTTTATGGTTAAAAATCTCTAAGAGGACTGTTGCCAAGTGGTTTACTTGTCTGTTCTGACCAAGTGGGTTTTTTGGGGGAATGTTTTGTAAGACTGTTTTAAGTGTACAATTTTAGTCTTGTGTGCTTTTTTTCTTCTTCTTGTGAATAAATCTTTTAATTTTAAAATCCTAAAAGTATTACTGGGATTCTATGTTTCTGGGATCAGTAATTTTACCTCGTACAAAAAAAAGTTATGATCAGTGAGACAAGTTATCCTCTGAGATTTGGCTTGCTCAGCGAATAACATCGGCTGTCATAACACTCTTAACTAGAATCTATTTTCCTGGACTGTTGAACATCATTTTATATGTCTCCTCATTGCTGTTCTACATCATTGTTTTCCACTTCATTCTTTGAAGAAACAAATTATATTTAATAGCACAGTCTGAGCAAACAAGAAAAGTCAAGCAACCTGTGGCAGTGTCCATTTACCTATCGCAAGGAAGCACCAATAAAATACAAAATGCTGGAAATACACAGCACCTAAAAATACTTTCATATTCAAACTCTTTACCAGAGTTGAAAAATTGATACCTTTATAGCACTTGAACAAGACAAGAACAGGCAAGAGCCGAGGGCCAGATAGTCAGAGTCTAAATTGCTTGTGTGAAAACAATTATATATAAAACTGAAAGAGATTAAGTAATACTTGTAGTACAAAGATCACCTTAGTTAACAGAGAGGCATTAGAAAAACAAGAAGGGAGCCAAAACAAGAAAATGAAGTTCAAGGTGGACACAACAAACAGCAGGGGTGTGCTGGGATAATAACCTGCGTTGATATAGACAGAGGCGCTTTACAGAACCGAGACAGTGAGGGAATTTGCAAAAGCTGGATCAAAAATGGATTTAAAGGCAGATTTTTGAACAGTAGAGAGGCAGCAGAGGAATTTATGGAGGGAGTTTCAGGAGACATAGCCAAAGCAATTGAAGGCTCTTCCACCACAAGTAGGGGATGAGGTTGGGAAGTGGAAGGAGAGGTGCACAAAACACAGAACAAAAGGTTTGTGGAGGTTACAAATGTAGGTTTGAAGCAGGACTGTAGATAAAGACAAGGCTTTTTATCTTGTGGCGTGGAATGCAGAGAGATGTGGGATCCATCATGGCCAAGAAAAGTCACTTTAATGATTAAAAAAGCGGTGTGGAAGGGGTTGGTGGGTTTCATGAAAGACAAAGCTTAGGAGTAGCAGACACGAGAATAAAGGGCTGATTAGGAACAGAGGTGGGTTAAAAAATAGGAAGATGGCAGACGATGAAATCCAATTCAAATGAAATGTTGGAGATCAGAGTGGCAAAGTTTAATGTGGTTCCTTATGGAGAATAGAAACTATGGGGTCCTTGATTTCATCCCCACCTCCCCAGAAACTGGCAAATAAATGAACTGAAGTAATTAGAGGAATGAGAAAAGATCTGACAATGGCACTAAAGAGGTCAACTGTTGTAGAGGTGGAGGCATAGAAGAAAAGTTGAAAGTTTAGTGGTGTATGTGTGAGGCAGCTTGGGGGACATCAGGGGAAGGAGAATTAATTGTTTTCCCAATCAGCCACTAACTTCACTTTGCTCTGGAAAAATTGAACCAGTTTAAGTGAATAGACTATTCAGCAGCTAACTTTTTAAAAAAATCTTATTTGGGCTATTTTCATCAGTATTCCCATTGCTTGAAATTATTCAAAAAGGTTTTAATAACAAAATGCAACATTTTAAAACCAACGCAGCAGTTTCCAGCATTACAGACGACCAGTCAGCTGTATGTGCTATTGACATATGCCATTGAAATACAAAACAAAATGACAGGAGGAATATTCTTTGAACGGGAACAATTCACAGGCATAAAATAACACACCAGCTTCTGAGTCAGCCACAATACTTGACCATACTGTTTAACATTAAACATTATCAGTTTAAAACTATGAAGAAACGGGGGTCTAAATTTGCTTTTAAATATCTGTAGTTAGAAATATTTTAATTCACAAATAGCTGTCCAACGTAATCAAGAAATCATGGGAAGTCACAAAAAAATGTTTAATGAGATTTAATTAATTTAAACAGGCTTTTTCTTTATGGGATATTCACTGATATGTGGGGCTTGTCTTATGAGGAGAGATTGAGCAGTTTAGGCCTATACTCGCTAGAGTTTAGAAGGATGAAAGGAGATCTAATTGAGGTATATAAGATGCTAAAGGGGATAGATAAAGTAGACGTGGAGCAGATGTTTCCCCTTGTGGGGCATTCTAGAACGAGAGGCCATAATTTTAGGCTAAAGGGTGGTAGATTTAAATCAGAGATGAGGAGGAATTACTTTTCTCAAAGGGTCGTGAATCTATGGAATTCACTACTTCAGAGTGCAGTAGATGCCGGGACGTTGAATAAATTTGAGGAGATAGACAGATTTTTAATTAATAACGGGTTGAAAGATTATGGGGAGAGGGCGGGAAATTGGAGTGGAGGCCGAAATGAGATCAGCCATGATCATATTGAATGGTGGGGCAGGCTCGAGGGGCTGAATTGCCTACTCCTGGTTCTTATGAGTAAGTTACAAAACTGGCACTTGGACTACAAAAATCACTGTTGTGGAAAATGACCAAAACTAAGGAATTCCAGTGTCTCAGTACTAGAAAGTTGAAGGCAGCTCAGAGAGATATTGGGGCATGGCAGCCAATGCAGTTTTTTATTTTATTCGGTCACAGGACATGGGTGTCACTGGCTAGGCCAGTGTTTGTTATCTATACCTAATTGCCCTCGAGAAGCTGGTGGTGAGCCGCCTTCTTAAGCTGCCGCAGTCCATGTGGGCTAGGTACATCCACAGTGCTGTTAGGATAGGAGTTCCAGGGTTCTGATCCAGGGACAGTGAAGGAATGGCAACATAGTTCATAATTAGGATGTTGTGTGGCTTGGAGGGGAGCTTGCAGTGGTGGTGTTCACATGCGTCAGCTGCCAATGTCCTGCTAGGTGATAGAGGTCCCTGTTTGGAAGGTGCTTTGATGGAGGCTTGGCAAATTGTTGCAGTGCATCTTGTATGTGTTACACACCACTATCACTGTGCGTCAATGATGAAGGGAGCAAATGTTTAAAGGTGGTGGATGGGGTGCCAATCAGGGGGGCTGCTTTGTCTTGGATGGTATGGAGTTTCTTGCATGTAGTTGGAGCTGCACTCATTACGCAAGTGAACAGTATTCCATCACGCTCCTGACTTGTGCCTTGTCGATAGTGGTCAGGCTTTGGGGAATCAGGAGGGACTTACTTGCCACAGAATTTGCAGCCTCTGACCCGCTCTTGTAGCCACAGTATTTATATGGCTGGTCCAGTTCAGTTTCTGTTCAAAGGTAGCCCCCAGGATGTTGATAGTCAGGGATTCAGCGATGGTAATGGCACTGAATGTCAAGGGAAGATGGTTAGATTCTCTGTTTTATGGAGATGGTCCTTGCCTGGCACCTAAGTGGCAAGTAACAGTCACACCACCTTATAGCCAAAGTCTGAACGTTGCCCAGGGCTTGTTGCATATGGACACGGACTGCTTCTTTATCAAAGGAGTCGCAAATGGTGAACATAGTGCTATCATCAGCAAACATCCCCATTTCTGACCTTATGGAGGGAAGGTCATTCATGAAGCAGCTGAAGATGGTTGGGCCGAGGACACTGCCCTGATGAACTCCTGCAATGAAGTGCTGGGACTGAGATGATCGGCCTCCAACAACCACAATCATCTTCCCTTGTGTTAGGTATGACTCCAACCAGTGGGGAGTTTTGCTCTCAATTCCCATTGAATCTAGTTTTTCTAGGCCTCCTTGATGCCACACTGGGTCAAATGTGGCTTGATATCAAAGGCAGTCAACTCTCACCTCTTGCATTCAGCTCTTTTGTCCACGATGTGATCAGGAACTGAGTAGCCCTGACGGAACTCAAAACTGAGCATCAGTGAGCAGGTTATTTCCGGGTTAAGTGTTGCTATAGCACTGTTGACGACACTTTCCATCACTTTGCTGATGATCAAGAGTAGATTGATGGGGTGGAAATTGGTCAGGTTGAACTTGTCCTGCTTTTTGTCAACAGGATAACGTGGGCAATTTTCCATATCATCAGGCAGATGCACTGGAACAGCTTAGCTAGGGACATGACTCGTCCTGGAGCACAAGTCTTCAGAGTTCCTTCCAAACGTTGTCAGGGTCCGTAGCCTTTGCAGTATCCAATTAAGGACAGGGGCAGATGGGTGGGACTTGGTACAGGATAGGATCCAGGCAACGGGCTTTTGCATAAGCTGAAATTTATGGAGAGTGGAAGATAGGTGGCCAGCCAAGAGAGGGTTGAAACAGTTGAGACTTGGGGTGACAAAGGCATCTATGAGGATTTCAGCAACTGACAGAGACTGAGGCAGGCATTGTCACAAATGTGGAAGTAGATAGCCTTTGGCATGAAGCAGAGAGAGGACCAGAAGCTCAACTCCAAGTCAAATAGATTGCCACGGTTGCCTACAATCTGGTTCAACCAAAGACAATGGTCCGGGAAAAAGAGAGTTTGAGGTGACGGGCAAAGATGATGACTTTGGCCTTTCCAATATTTATTCTCATGAAAGACAGTAAAGCTGCTTGGCTCACATTCAGAGGCAGTGGAGAGGTGAAGCTGGTGATCGTCAGCATGCAAGTGAAATTGACTGTGCTTTTAGATGATGTAATTACACCCTCCCAGTAATGGCACTGCAGCATCTCCACTGATGGGGGAGCAGGGATTGCAATTATAGTGTGACAAATCTACACAGGTAGCTTCCAGCAGAAACATGGATACAACAGTGGGAAAAAGTCAAGATTGTTTTAATATAGATAAACCATTTCTTTCCCCTCTCCAGTCAAAGGTCATACCTTCTAGAGGAACAGAATCCATGACTTTGCTGTGGGTCACCTCTGAAATGGAGTGGCAGTACAAATCACTGACCACCAGACAGTTAGCCACGAGTAAAGTTAGGCAAGGTCCTACATAAAGACGACAGTTATTGGTTCAACACACTAACCCCTCATTAACTGGTGCATTTTCTTAACTTAGCACAGGCTCTTCAAATGTCAAAACAATTCCAAATTAAGCTTGTTGATTCCTTACATTTTTTTTAAGAATCAAGCCATTTCCTCTTTAGAGCAATCTTAAATTAACTCAAAATGCTACAATGATTTTCACATTGTAAAAAACATACGCATAATTTAGAGAAGAGTAAGTTTTTGATGAATTTAAGGTTACATTTATACAGTTTCTAGATCTCAAACTGGTAGCTATAAAATAAGTCCAAGCTGGCAAAGCCCCATTTATGCTGCGCAACTGCAAATTGAGTTTTCAGGGTCAAAAGTGTGTTCTAATCAACACACATTTACTTACAAGCAGAGCTCTGCAGATGGTGTCTAATTTCAAAATGTCTTATGCCTGGATAAAGTGCCCATTCTCAAAATATTTAAAGTGTTCATGAGAGCCATGGAACCTCCTGCACATTCTTTAAACCAGGTTTGATACTGTACTATAGTCACATTCCATGTAGCGCCAATCTGAATGGAGCAAGCAAATGTATTTCCCATTTGTCTCACAGCTCCACTTTAATTAAAATTTAAATTGATCAAATTTTTTTTCTGCATATTCTTTAATTACATCATGGAAATGGTCCCAGCAAAACAGACGTGACAGTATAACTGCAACCGAAGGCAGAGGAATCTTTGCAACTCGTGTTCTATTTGTGTACATATTCATTGCGCACATGCACATACTCTAATGGTCACCATTGCGATTTTACCAAACCAGGACGGTTGAAGTCAATTAAATTAATCTCTGTTGCAAATGATGTTTCAAAATATGCAATCTCATCGAAGCCACACTTTAATGGTAACATGTGGTCGATTTCATATTTTCATATGATTGACAAATGCAGAAGTCAGTCTCAGTACACCAGTTCAAATACAGAAGTGAGTGCCTTCTTTGTTCGAAGACATACGTTTGAAACTGCAGTACTATAATGTTAACAGATCTGTAGTAAGGGCCTGTACGCGTTGATTTTCAATTCAACTGGGGGAATTTACGAATTGTTGCAATAGACATGAACAGTATCTCCAACACTTCCCCAACACAATTTTCATAGCCTGTCAGAACAAAAGGTCCCATGAACAGACATGACCCAAAAAAGATATTTATTCCCAATTAGAACCTATTTTGGGCCATAAATTTGCGTTTTAATGATCAGGAAGCTAAAAAGTTTGGGAATTTCATACATTACATAAAACATCGCAAGTGCAACTAAAAATTGAGGCCCACGTCTTATCCAATTGGCACTGACTGCGGGCTAGCATGTCATTGATCATATCAAAGGTAAAAATGGTGTTTTAACACAATGTTAAATAACATAGGTGTTTAAACAGCACTTTATAACTTGCTGAATTTTTAAAAATTTATTCATTCATTGGATGTGGGCTTTGCTGGCTGAGCCAGCATTTATTGCCCATCCCTAGTTATCCGTGGGAAGGTGGTGGTGAGCTGCCTTTTTAAACCGCTGCAGTCCATGTTGTGTAGGTACACCCACAATGCTGTTAGGAAGGGGGTTCCAGGATTTTGACCCAGCGACACTGAAGGAATTGCAATATACTTCCAAGTCAGGATGGTGAGTGACTTGGAAGGGAACTTCCAGTTGGTGTCCCATCTATCTGCTGCCCTTGTCCCTCTAGATGGTAGTGGTCGTGGGTTTGGAAGGTGCTGTTGAAGGAGCCTTGGTGAATTCCTACAGTGCATCTTGTAGATGGTACACACGTCTACTACTGTGTGTCACTGGTGGAGGAAGTGAAAGTTTGAGGGCTTTTTCCTGGACGGTGTCAAGCTTCTTGAGCGTTGTGGGAGCTGCACGCAAACAGGCAAGTGGGGAGTATTCCATCACACTCCTGACTTGTGCCTTGTAGATAGTGGACAGGCTTTGGGGAGTCAGGAGGAGAGTTACTCATCACAGGATGCCTAGCCTCTGACCTGCTCTTGTAGCCACAGTATTTATATGGCTAGTCCAGTTCAGTTTCTGGTCAATGGTAACCCCCAGGATGTTGATAGTGGGGGGACTCAGTGATGGTAATGCCATTGAATATCAGGGGGCCGATGGTTGAATTCTCTCTTGTTGGAGATGGTCATTGCCTGGAACTTGTGTGGCACGAATTTTACTTGCCACTTGTCAGCCCAAGACTGGATATTGCCCAGGTCTTGCTGCATTTGGACACGGACTGCTTCAGTATCTGAGTCGTCGCGAATGGTGCTGCACATTGTGCAATCATCAATGAACATTCCCACTTCTGGCCTTATGATATAAGGAAGGTCATTGATGAAGCAGCTGAAGATGGTTGGGTCAAGGACACTACCCTGAGGAACTCCTGCTGTGACATCCTGGATCTGAAGTGACTGGCCTCCAACAACCAATCCTCTTTTGTGCTAGGTATGACTCCAACCAGCAAAGAGTACTCCCCCCACCCCACCTCCGATTCCCATGGACTTCAGTTCTGCTCACCTCAGCTCGGGAGTTCAGCTCTTTTGCCCATGTTTGCACCAAGGCTGTAATGAGCTCAGGGACTGAGTGGCCCTGGCAGAACCCAAACTGGGCATCAATGAGCAGGTTAGTGCTGTGTTCAATAGCACTGTTGATGATCCCTTCCCTGACTTTATTGATGATCGTGGGGCAGTAATAGGCCGGGTTGGATTTGCTGAACCGGGCCCTTTGGTATCCGCCACAAAGCTGGTCTCGCCGCCCAACCCCCCCAAAGCCCATTGTGTAAATTATACTTGGGAACTTTTTTAAAACATTGCAGTTCTCTGATTGGAAACAAACAATAAAAATAATTACCCAAGACGTCGGCGCTCCTGTGGCGGGCAATGAAACACGCGTCGTCTCCGTAACACATTCCCTTCTTCAAAATCCCTTTCCTGAAGTCCTTCCCGAAGCCGCAACTGGCTGTGACCAGACTATAATCCCGAGAATCCGTCTGGGACAGTCCCCCTAACACCGCCCTGGCCACCAGTCTGCCGTAAGACAAAACCGAGAACATCACTGCACCCGGCGGGGGGGCCTGGCCGGCAGCTCCCAGCCCCCACTGACCGGGAGGACAGGGCGGGTGCGGACAGAGGCTCCCCTCGCGCCTCACACACACACACGCGCAGCTCCCGCTTGCTCTCTCTCTCTCTCCTCTCCTACTTTCTTTTTTCTCCGAAAACAAAAACACTCTTGTCACTCAAAGTCTCTGTTGCAGGTGGACCCGGCCGGCGCCGTCGAACTGATAATCGCCATCTTCCTTGCGCAAGACGCAACAGCAACGACACCGAGCGGACCAACTTCCCCCCACCCTCTAACCGCCCACCACGCGCGCGCGCCGCTCGCGGTGCTTGCTTGCTTGCTGGCTCACCCGCCACTCTCGTGACTGGACTCGGCAGTGCGTCATCCGCCGCTCTGACCTCACTGGATTGGGCTGTACGTCACCGCCGTCCTCTTCACCCAGCGACCGTCTCGCTCGAAGAAACCCCCCTTGGATCGTATTTTTTTTAAACTGCGTGATGAGTGCGGAGTTCGTGACGCGGTGACGTCATACAAATTGAAATTTAATGCTGCGTTTTTAATTTTTTTTTTCTCTTTTTTTTTAAAAATACGCATTCCTGATGGAGAAGCTCTGGAGAACTTGTTCTATGATAAATATCTCCGCGGATGGCTTTCGCGTGACCGCCCACCCGCCGACCGGAAGCGGATGTTGACGGTTGTTTTAACGGTTGCCCACGGCGATGGATGCCACCGTTTCTCCGTTGATTGCGGTGGGGCTCTTGTTAATCGGCGTGCGGACCCATATTGTGGGTAAGGTGCTCGCCGACCAGAACTTTACTGGCAATGCGAGCGCATCCCCTCCGTTGGATTCGACCTCCGGTCAGGTCACGATTCTTTCCCACACTTGGACCGATTTAACAACGTCCCTCTCTCCAGATGCTCCAGCTGTGGCTCTGCCCCGGGCGGGTGTGCTGCCAAATCTCCACATAAACGGTAGGCTGACGTGGTTCATTGCTGGGCTGCTTTGTAAGGGGAGTTATCTTTTAAACCCCGCGGGGCAGCATTCGAAGTAGAACACAATTCCCTAAAGTACAAGGCGTCAGCTTTCGGGAGGGGGCCCTTAAGGGTTAAGCACTCAGCACTCACCAGACTCAGCATCCACCTTCAGTTGAGTCTTGAGGTGTCAGCTGTGGCTCAGTTCATAGCACCCTCGCCTTTGAATCAGAGGGTTGTGGGTTCATGTCCCACTCCCGGAAAACCAAGAACTGTGATTGTACTCGAAAGAGTTGCAATCTGTGACTGTTGGTAACTCGAAAGAGTTTCAATTGAGTCTTCCGAGCCATTTAGTTCAGTAGATGTTAAGGAGATGTCCTATGGTGAGTTCAAAAGAAATGCAAAGTGGCAATTCCTGGAAGTCCCAAATAAAGAAAGGAAAATACTGGAACTGCAGACCGTCCGAAAAGATGATTTACAAAGTCTGATTGAAAAAATGACTACTTCTGAAACGAAATCCCTTTTCAGATGCTGATGGAGCTGCTGTGTACTTCTATCACTTTCTATTTTATGACTGAATGAATAACTGTGCCTGAAGTAACGAACCAGCTTGCCTGCATCCCTAAAATCATTTTTGTGTACTGTTATTTGGAACCAGCTGGAACTGAACCAATTAACATTAATCTTGTTTTAAAATACTTTTTTAAAAGAATCAGAGAGGGGGAAAATGGAGAACTAGCATGAGAACTGAACTGTGGTTTCAGGCACCCCTTTGCTTGTTGAGATTTTTGTAAAGTTAGAATGGTGATGACTGTGACAACTGTACTGTTTCATCAATGTCTATACTGGATTCAGGAAAAGGAGAGTGAGTATGGAACTGCCTACTCTTAGTCTTTAAACATTAAATTAGAGAGAGAGAGGAGGAAGTGTAGAAAGCAACAAAAGCAGAAAATGTTGGAAAAACACAGCAGATCTAGCAGCATCTGTGGAGCAAGAAGCAGAGCTAACAGTTTGAGCCTTTATGACCCTCCTTCAGAGGAGTGTAGAAAGTACCTGCGGTATTGAGATAGGTAATTCAAACAAAAAATGGTGGAAATACTCAGCGAGTCTGCCATGCGTCTATGGAGAGAGAGAAATAGAGTTAACATTTCAGGTTGTGACTTTTCATCAGAACAAAGGCCACAACCTGAAACGTTAACTCTTTCTGTCTCCACAGATGCTGCCAGACCTGCTGAGTATTCCAGTATTTTCTTATTTTATTTCAGCTTTCCAGCATTTGCAGTATTTTGCTTTTGAACTGGTGTGGAGACAGATGTTTGGTCCAGATTGAATTGAGATGGGAAAAATATGTCTCCCCATACGGAAGCTAATTTTGGTTGAGTTTTTGAAGGGAAAGATGTTTTACTTTGACAGATAATTTTCAATTATGATGGAACTATTTTGAAACTTTGACCTTCCTGGCCTGTTAATTTCTATACCACACATTTGTCCATTGTGCCATTGAAAAGTACCTGTTTGTTTTTAAGCCTTAGTGCTTGTGGGAAAATATTTTTGATTGAGCTGGTATCTTACACATATTAAGTAAATTGTATGTTTAATGTGCCAATAACTTATTACATGGCCTATTTATTCTGTAAAAGCAAAAGTATTGTCATAGCCAGAAAAAATGGGTAGAAAGGAAAATTTTATGCATTTTTTTAAAGATTCTGTTGTGTCAGCTGTGGCTCAGTGGTAAAACGTATGCCTCTTATACTCTAATTCCAGCCCTGAACCTATATGTTTAGACTGACACTTCAGTGCATTACTGAGGGAGTGCTGCATTATAATAGATGCGGTTTTTTTGGATAGGTCAACTCCACCAGAGCTGATTAATTGGTCAGTTATCTCATTGCTTTTAATTTTATGCTCACTTGTACATTTTTGCTCTTTCAGTTGGTACTTTATGCGTCTGCAACTTACTGGTGGAACAGTGTGATATAAATTGCTGCTGTGATCCAGACTGTAGAAAATCTGATTTAACTACTTTTACAAAATGTGATGTTCAGATTGTCACGTAAGTTAAACTGAGGAATTGATTCATTTATCCATTGCCTAAACTTGAATTGATTGATACTACAGCATGTTTACTGAGACCCAGTAAATGCAGATTTTCATGCCCACTCAAATTGTAACTATAAAACTATAATCCTTTTATGTGGTTCACTGATTTCAATAATGTGTGATTTCTAATGTATTATTTTGCTTGTTGTGAGTTGACTAAACCAACAACCACAGTGCCTATGTGTCTTTACTTCAGGTTTAACTTTCATTTTCCAATATTTAATTCTTTCCTACTCCTCTCAGTATTATGTTCCTCAGAACCTCTCCTTTTTCATACCTTCAATCTTCATATTGCTTCCAGTCCCTCCGCAACATTGCCCAACTCCACCCCTACCTCAGCTCATCTGCTTCTGAAACCCTTATCCATGCCTTTGTTACCTCTGAACTTGACTATTTCAATGCATTCCTTGCTGTACTCCCATGTTCTACCTTCTTGTAAACTTGAGGTTATGTAAAACTCTGCTGCCTGTGTCTTAGCTCATACCACAGCCCGTTCACCCATTATCTCTATGTTTGCTGACCTGCATTGTCTCTGGTTAAGCAATGCAGTGACTTTAACATTCTCCTCCTTGTTTTCAAATCACTCCATGGCCCCGTCCCACCCTATATCTGTAATCTCCTCCAATCCCATAAACCTTCAAGATTTCTGCGCTCCTCCAATTCTGCCTTCTTGAACATTCCACCATTGGCGGCTATGCTTTCAGCTACCACACCCTAAGCCCTGGAGCTCACTTTTTAAAACTCTCCACCCCGCTATCTCACTTTCCTCCTTTAAGACACTTTTTAAAACCTACTTCTGTCCCTAACATCTGCTTATGTGGCTCGGTATCAAATTTTGTTTGAAATGTCTGTGAACTGCCTTGGTACCTTTTACTACATTTAAGGTGCTATATAGAATCATAATGGTGACAGCACAAAAGGAGACCATTCAGCCTGTTGTGTCTGTGCTAGCCCTCTGAAGAAGCAATTCACCTAGTGTTACTCCCCTGCCTTCTCCCTGTAACCCTGCAGATTTTTCCTTTTCAGATGTTGATCCAATTCCCTTTGAAAGCCTCAAATGACCCTGCCTCAGGCGGTGCATTCCGGATCTGAACCACTGGCTGCGTGAAAAAGTTTTCATGATGTTGCTTTTGCTGATTACCTTAAACCCGTGCTCTCTGGTTCTCGATCCTTCCACCAATTGTGCACCAATGGGGGCATTACTCCCTATCTACTCTGATCAGATCCCTCATGATTTTGAATACAGTTCCTCAATCAAATCTCCTCTCAACCTTCTACTCCAAGCGGAATAGTGCTAACTACTCCATTCTATCTATGTAACTGAAGTTCCTCACCCCTGGAGCCATTCTTGTGAATTGTTTCTGCAGCCTCTCTAATGCCTTCACAATACTGTATAAATAAGTAAGGGCAAAATTGAGAAGGCATACACTGAGTACATAGCTGAAAAGGGAGGGAATGACAAAAGGAAATACAAAACAATTGGGAAAGAGCTCATAAACATTAAGACAAACAGAAACTACAAGATTATCAAGGAAGATGAAAAGAAATAAATGAAAAATCTGGATATAGATAAGGCCAGGGAGGGATGCAAGATAAATTCACAGGCAGTGACACTGAAATGGCAGAACTATTAAATAATTACTTTGCCTTGTATTCATCAGGAAAACTAACAAGGCAAATACAAGTTGTTGTTGTTGTTGTTTGCAACCTCTGTCATATTTGATCTTGCTTTCAACCTATCATTGTTCTCCATCGATGCATTATCCCATCTGCAGCCGAAATGCTCACCTACAGATTTGATTATTCCAATGGTCTCCAAACCAGCCTCCCATCCTCCATTATCTAATACTCATCCAAAACTCTGCGTCTCACATCCTAGCCTGAACCAAGTCCTGGCTCAATCATCACCCTTGTACTTGGTGATTTACACTGGCTCCTGGTCCCCCAGTATTTCAAGTTTAAAATTCTAATCCTCATGTCCAAACCCCTTTTTGGCCTATCCCCTCCCTACCTCTGTAACCTCCTCCAAGGATCCTCCAAAAAGTCTGTGTATCTCTGAATCTGGCTTCTATGCCCACTTAACCCCCTCTACTTCTCCAGCTCTTTCTTCCTTTATGATCTTCCTTAAAACCCACCTCTTTGATCAAAACATTTAGTCACTCCTCCTCATATTTCCTTTTTTTGGTACAGTGTCAATTTTTATCTAATTCTGCTACTGTAGCACCTTATATAAATGCAAGTTGTTGCTGGACCTGTTGGATCAATCTGTACAATTGTGTACAATCTGTACAGTCTGACGCACAAAGTGGTTCTCAAGTAGCAAGTATATTATTTTCAAAGCAAAAATGATAATTGAAGCTATAATGTGAGTGTGTTGGATATTTAACTTGGAGGTTTAGATTCATAATTTTCAATGTTGGTCAGATTTGGTGCTACCTTTAAAGAATGGTTTTTCTAATCCTCGAGCAGTGCAAAGCTTACTAGTCCCGAGTTGCAGAGCTTTCTACGATCATTAGAATGATTTACAAAGTATTGTGGCTCTGCAAAGCAAGATCGAATTTCTTCACTTTACTGAAGGTGGAAAGCTTTGATGCTTTGCATTGATTATCTAACAGTCTGCCAGAGATCTGGAAAAATTCCACCGGGGAGTGTGGTTGAATGTGGATGTTGTAATGGGCTGCAAATCGAACTCTGGTCTTTTGATGGTCTGGTATTCTATTAATCAGCTATTTTGTTTTCTAATATTATGATTTTGAAATTTTCTTACTACCTTGTAACAAGTATTATCAAGCTGCATCCATAAAATTTTTATTAATGTGTTTGTTCTCCAATTATTCCTTATGAACTAAACATAAATTTATAATCTATTGATATATGAACATTTCTTGAACTTTGTGCAGGGGTGACCGTAAACTTTGCAATCAAGAGGCAGCAATGTACTACTTGAATAGGAACAAATCTGTATCCTTGATTAACCCCAGCATCTTTTGTATTGAGACAAACAACTGTAAGTGCACTACAGGTCTATTTTCTTAAATGTTTTCTTTAATATAATTTAAATTCAAAATGAAACTATCTATAATAGTTATTGGTTAGTTGCACATGTAACTAAATAATCTAGATATTTCATATGTGGCAATAAAACAGAACCGCACGCACGCTTGACATAGGATCATGTGCGAGCAATACATCTATGGCAAAAATAGATCCATCATGGGAACTAAAAGCTGGAACAGTATCTTCTGTTTATGAAATTGTTTTGTTTATGAAATAAACCATCATCAATATAGTTTCTGAAAATGGGACACTTGATAGAATTCTCATTTATAGGCATTCTTAACTAGCATTTTTGTCAATCTGACTAATTGAAAGGTAATTGAATTTTCTAACAATTTTCAAAATAATTTCTGCACCAACTTGTGTCGTGCCTCCAACTTCTGATTTACCTCTCCTGAAGTTCTGATTTTTGTTGGGAGTATAAGTTCCATCAATGCTAGCATTCCTGCACCTTAGCCATTTGGCAATTTTTCTCATGTGTGCATAAACAATAAGCAATGACATTTTATTCTACCATGTCCTTACTTGAAGATCACATTCACACTTTCTGGCATGGGTCTTCAAAAGCAATTGAGAGTGAAAATCCTGACTGATTTAGTTTTTCAGTCACGGTTTTGAAAAATAAAATGCAAAAAACAAAAGTTATGTGTCTTTAGTGGGTGTTGTTGCTGAAATGAGGTAACTCTGCCCGGTCTAGGATAGAAACTGGTATCTTCTTGATCCCTGTGATTCAGTATTTCACAAGACGTTGCATTTATATATTTAAGCATGGAAGGGGTTACATATGAATTTCTTTTAATTTAGTTTATACATTACTTTGTACATTTCCTGTCACTTGATAAACTGTGATGAATGAAGCCACTTGTGTCAAGCTATCTGTCTGCAAGATAAGACTGAACCAAACTGAATCTGATGTCTTTGTCAATGGAAATGACAACCAAAAAAATTGGTACCCAGCCTCAAACGTAAACACAGACACATCACACCTAAGCAGTAGTTCGTTTTTGTAAATGAACTATATATATTCAGAGTTGACATTTCGAATCCTCATGACCCTTCAGCAGAACTGAGTCAGTTCTGCCGAAGGGTCATGCGGACTCGAAACGTCAACTCTTTTTTTCTCCACCGATGCTGCCAGACCTGCTGAGTTTTTCCAGATAATTCTGTTTTTGTTTTGGATTTCCAGCATCCGCAGTAGTTTTTTGTTTTTATATCTGTGTGTGTGTGTGTATATATATTCAGCGTTTTCATTGGACTATTGTAGAAGATTTCTTTCCAAATGGCAGCACATTTTGATAAGTAGCAGTTTGTTTCCAAACATTTATTCTGATCTGTTTTCCTTCTGTTCTTGTGTTTATGTTTTAATCCTCAGACAGGGCAGGATCATCCTTTTTTACCCCAGAAGTGCCAACTACTGGTAACTTTGACAGCTTAATGAAACAGTTTGATGGTTTCTCCTTTAGTACTGCTGAAACACCTCCAAATCCACCATCTACGAGTAGATCTAGTTCAACACCAACTGGCTATCAGGTAGTAATCATAAGGGCCTTGGAAATGATCACATTTTATTAGGTCTGAATTTTGCCAGCGTGTTAGTCTCCAATTTTTGAGTCGTCTACTAGCAATGCTAATTTAGCTGTAGATTGGCTGCTTGATTCAGACATTTTACATTTTATTTTAAATTGGCTTCTTGAAGTTGCACATTTTCTGTTGTTTTGATGCCGGATACAGAATTCTTGACCTCGACAATTGTTTGTTAGATAATTTTCATTCTTATTAAAATTTACAATAAAGTGTTCTGACACTACCTTTATTTAAATTCAGAAAGAAGCTAGAATATTGGATAAAATCCCATAAGTCCCTACCCAAAAAGCTCTGTGGGAGTACCTTCATCACTTGGACTGCAGCAGCTCAAGGGGTACCTCAACACCATTTTCCCAAGGGCAACTAGGGATGGGCAAAAATGCTGGCTTTGCTGGTATTGCCCACATGCTGTGAATGAATAAAGGGGATAGATATAAATATAAATTATTTGGTAAATAATGTCAGATTGTGGTTTATGTAATAAAGTGACAACAAAAAAACAATTTGCTATTTTTGTGCTGTTGAGAACTTCAGTACTCATCTATATTTATTATTTTTTTAAAAAGAAGCATTTTTGGAAAGACTTTAGAGAGGATGCAGAAAAGATTTACAAAAATTGTTCCAGGAATGAGGGATTTCAGTTACGAAGCTGGGATTGTTCTCCTTAGAGAAGAGAAGGTTGAGAGGAGACTTGATAGGAGTGTTCAAAACCATGGGGAGCAGGGTGGTTTAGACAGAGTATATAGAAAAGAACTGTTCCCATTGGCAGAAGCGTTGAGAACCAGAGGGCACAGATGTGTGGAGATTAACAACAGAACTAAACGTGACATGAGAAAAGATTTTATTATGCAGTGAATGTTTAGAATCTGCCTGAGAATGTGTTGGAGGCAAATTCAATTGTGCTTTTCAGAAGGAAATTGGACAAGAACCTGAAGATTTAAAAAAAAGAGTGCAGGGTTATGGGAAAAGGATGGGGGAGTGGTACTAACTAAATTGCTCTTGTTGAGAGCTGGAATCGATTTGACGGGCCAAATGATGACCTCCTGTGCTGTAACCATTCTATGATTCTTTTAAAATACGTATTTTCCATAGAACTGATCAGCCATCACAAATGTACAGTTGTTTCCAGGGTGAAAGCTTGGAGCTGAGCGTTGACTAAGATTGTATACTAAGAATTGAAAATAGATATCGTTAGAGCATTTTACAGTTGGATAAGTTTTTTTTTATCTTTCATGTATTTTGCTCTCTTGTGAAGGCTTTGACTTATGTCTATGGTACTTTTCCATGTGCACTGGGCTCAAGTGGCCCTTATTAGAATCATGGATTGATACAGCATGAAGATGCCTATTCGGCCTATCGTGCAAACTTTTAAAATTTTTCTCACAGGATGTGGGCATTGCTGGCTAGGTCAGCATTTATTGCCCTTCCCTAATTGCGCTTGAGAAGGCGGTGGTGAGCCGCCATCTTATAATTGCTGCAGTCCATATGGTGTAGGTATACCCACAATATTGACTCTTTAATAGAGCTAAACAATTAGCCCCTCCTCTGTTCTTTCCCCATAGCTGTCTAAATTCTTCTGAAAGATGCAATGCAGGAACACGCTATGGTTTCTTCAGCAGCACCTATCGAACCCACAATCTCCGCTAGCTAGAAAGAAGTGCGTGGAAATACTATTTTCTTCAAGTCAAACATCCTGACCTGGACATATATCACAGTTTCTTCATTATCCTTGAGACAAATAGACTTTTGGTCTTTCAGGGAATCAAGGGATATGGGGATCAGGTGGAAAAGTGGAGTTGAGGTCGAAGGTCAGCTATGATCCTATTGAATGGCGGAGAGGCTTGAGGGGCCATTTGGCCTATTCCTGCTGCTATTTCTTTGTTAACATTCTGGAATACCCTATTTAACAGCATTGTGGAAGCACTTTCACAACATGGATTTCAATGTTCAAGAAGGTCCACCAGCACTACTTGGGGTCAGTTAGAGTTAAGCAATAAATGGCAGCCTTTTCACAATTCCAATATCACAAGAATGAATTTGTTCCAAAAAGGAAACTGATTTATAGAAAGTAATTGAAGAGAGGTAGATTTTAAAGAGGCTTTTGGAGATGGGGAGAGATCCAGCACACTAAAGGGTATTGAGGAGGGATTCCTAAGTTGTGCAAGGTGATTGAACCCTCTGCCGCTACTAGTAGAGTTGTGGAAGGAAATTGTTGGGTTTGAGAGAGGTTGCAATGATGGGAAGGGGCTATGTTATGGAGGTATTTGACAATAGTTTATCAGCATTGTCAGTGAAAAACCTGGTTTCTTCATCTAAATGAGCAAATAACAACAAATGTGTTAGATAATATGTATCGTGAAATATAGAAATATCTCAAAACAGTAAAGCTAAAAACAAATTATTAATATTGATCCACTCGCTGCTTTTTGTTTTAAATTTAGTATGGTGTTCCTATTAAAGTCGTTGATGGTTTTCTGAGACTTCCTGCACCTCTGGCAACATCTGCTTGTGCTGACAACAACCCTGCAGGTAAGAGGTATTTAACTAATTTTATTAGAGCAGTGTAATAGAAATGTGTCATTATATATAAAGTTATATTTTAGTGACTTTTGACTCTTGGTTCTTTGTATTGTAGGCTTTTTAGTAAACCAAGCAACACACTGCAGTAGAAGGTTTGACATAGCCACAGACTGCAGTAAATTTCCAGCATTAAGCATAAAAAACTACCTCAGTTCTAATATTTTTCCAGTAAGTTTACAACATTTTGATTTTTTTAATGGATGTTATACTTCCATAAGAAATATTTAGTAGTAGTTCAGAAGTAAAATGTACTAAATAATAATTATTAGTTACCCAATTCCTCATTATCATCAATGATAATATTTTAACATTTCTGATGAAGCCAGGTTATCAGATTTCTGAATTTGAAAAATGTATAATCATCCACTGATTAAATAGGTTGTACTATGACCAATTTATATTTTAATAAATACATTTTCCGTAATGATAGCACTATTTTGTTTTGAGTAGTATTGACGCCATCTTTCTTTAATTAAAGAGAGAGTTTTCTGGGAATGTGCCCAGATTTGTAGGGAGTTTCCATATCAAAGTTTGAAACCTACTGGTATAAATACCTTTATGTTGTACTTAATAAAGTAATGGTTTCTGCTCAAGCTTTTCAAAACTTATCTTTAAAGCACTAGAAACTAATATATTCAAATACATTTTTTTCAGAGCCCTAATGCAAACTTGAGCAGTAGTGTAAGTATTCAGTTTTTAAATCTTGTGTATTAGAAAAGTATTGGTAAATTGGTCTGAATTCTTACATTATGTAGGAGTCCTGCTAAAGATAAAGAATGTTAACTGTGTTCCATTCTTTTGGTGGCTCATCTGTATTGCTTTTGTAGGACTATTGATCCTACATATCTTGCTTTATTAATACCAAAATTCCTGATTTTGAGTTTTTACATATATAGGTTAAGAGCAGGGAACAAGATCCACCTCAAGTCTTGGCCTAGATTTATTCACATGCTAGTAACAAAATTTTGATGGAAGTGTGGACATTGTGGAACTGGTTGGGACAAATTGAAGGCTATTTTTGAGACTTACTTGGTGTTTTCCTATCATATTTTCATATAACTGGTTGGTTCTTTGGAATTGTTTGGCTAATTAGGTGTATGCCATCTAATTTTTCTGTAATATTTTATCCTGTAAAAAGTAAATTATGGTCCCTTTAAGATATGGCTGACTAACTCATGACTCTAAGTAATATTTAAAATCCATCGGATTAAGAACAGTTAAAAAGTAAAAATTAAATAAGTACCAGATTGAATTGAGTCTGATTGAGATGTGTTGAGGGGTGGGGGACAAATAAAGGATATCTCAGATTTCCTTTATCCCATGTAGCTCATGTTAGGCACAAATTTCAATGAAATCATAAAAGTACCTTTGCAATATAAATTCATGCCTCATGGGTTGGGCATTTGGCTGTTCGACACAAAACCCAAAAGTTCTACACCTTGTTTCTGTGTCTATTGGGATATTCAGTGATCAGCTAGTAAGAAATGCAATGAATGGTAATTATTGGATAAAAATAATCCTGAATTGGTATAGAACTGACAGCGATTGTTTCATAGATTATTGTACTTAAACAACTACTGCTGTGGGGTAAGGGGGCAATGAATCATTTAGAAAGTTTTTTGCATGTTAATTCATGGCAATACTTTTATTTTGCTGCTGCACTTAGAGGGTGCAGCAATGGACCGATGGACCCTAAAATGGTGCAGTTATTGGAATTTATAACTATTTTGCTGCAGTATTTTCTTGGTGATCTACACCAGGTGTGCTGTTCACTACAGTTCACGGAAAGGAATGGGGAGGCAGTGGCATAGTGGTCTAGTATTTTAGAGAGTCAGGGTAATGCTCTGGGGACCAGGGTTCGAATCCCACGACGGCAGATGGTGAAATTTGACTTCAATAAAAATTTGGAATTAAAAGTCTGATGATGACCACAAATCCATTGCCAATTGTTGTAAAAACCTATCTGGTTCATTAATGTCCTTTAGGGAAGGAAATCTGCCGTCCTTATCTGGTCTGGCCTACATGTGACTCCAGACCCACAGCAATGTGGTTGACTCTTAAATGCAAAGGGCAATTAGGGATGGGCAATAAATGCTGGCCTAGCCAGCGATGCCCACATCCCATGAATGAATAAAAAAATACACTGCATTTAACATCACAATATTAAAAACAATCAACCTTTGGCAAAAGACATTTTGCACATCTTTGGGGGAAAGCAGGAAAAGATAGATTTTAATTGAAGTACACAGACATAGTATACAAAATATTTCAATCTTAAAACTGTTCAAATTCTAAAAGGAATTTCATTTGTTTAAAAAGTACATGTTAAATAGCTAATTGAATTGTGACCTTTTACTTTTTTATAGATTACAGCATTTTATTTTTAAATCTAAATGTTCTGGTAGCAAGTCTGCATAGTTGCAAGTATATTTTGCCTTAAAAAAAGGTATTTTAGTTTGGGATATGTATTAAGGATAGATGGATGCACCTACTAATTAGTTTTACCTTTCTTCTAGATCCCATTCCATCTTACCTCTATAATTTTGAGATCTGTAAATAGAACACAAACACGTCTAAATGACTATGCTGCTGATAATTGGACGCCTAGATTACATGTTGATGTGTGTCAAAATGTAGTGCTAGAGGTAAGTTCGTTATTACTGGTTGCTTATTAAAGCCTCACCTTGCTAAAGCATCATCATACATTTTTAGTCTTATTACTGCTTCCAAGTTGCGCAGAATGTAGCATGTTCAATGTTTATGAATGTTGAATTTTGCAATAGAAAGCCCATATGATTTCTATAATACAATGGTCTTTCTTTATCTTGATAGGTAAATTATATCATTGTGTATAATGATAAAGGGAAAATTGTAAAGGCCTCTGCTGCTTTCATTCTTGGAGCCATCAACAGTAGCATGGTACCAATACAACAACACTTCCAGATTTCTTTCATTCAGGTACAGTAATTGCAAAATTATCTTTTTTGGAAAATCGGTAAGTTGGTGTAATGATTGATTCCACCCCTTAAATAATTTTTGAGTAAATACTCAGTTATTCTTATTGAAACCTAGGGACTCCTGCACTAGCAAAATAATTCTCAAAATATATGAAATATGCGGTGTTCACTGATCTGTCTAATTTCTTAATTTTTCTTTTATTCTCTCTTAACTTCTTCATATTCGTTAGGGTGGCCTTACTGTTTAATCTGGGGTGACGGGTGAGAGAGAATGACGAGGAAGGGGTATTTAAAAATTTTGCTGCAGCTTTGTGAGAACCCCTACAACTTTCTTTTTCTGATTAAAACTTAGTCAATCCCAATCACTATATAGTATTTTGAGTTTGTCTGTATGGGATGGGAACCAAGGTAAAGACTTATCCCACCAGGGTTATGCCCCTTCAAAAATCAATGTCAAAAAGGTCATCCGTGTGCTACTTTTGAAGTGCAAGCACATTGAGCTATTCTTGCGCCTTTACTAAATATTTGGTTTAAACTTTTCAAAATACATAATTTTTTTTTGTTTTCAATTGTAGTACAATATCAGTACTGCAAGATGTTTGATCCAAAAATGTATAACAAATAAATACTCTCTGGAAAAACTCAGTTTTGCAATATTAAATAAATTCAACAAACAGTAAGGAAATTTCACAACTGAAGGAGGAATGTTGACCAGGACAGAGGGGAAACTCCCTGTTTCTTTTATAAGTACTGCTGTGGAGTTTCTAATGTCAACTGAACAAACTGATGGGCTTTGATTTAATGTCTCATCCAAATGTCAGTAACTCCAACAATGCTTCTCTCCCTGTAATCATTTACACGCATCCAATAGCATTGATTCTTTTGATAGATCAACATTCCATTTATTGTCACATTTTATTGTGATTTTCACTTATTGCCAGACTTCATGATGATTCACCTTTCTTAAGTATCTCATTTCTAGTCTTCTCATCTACCATGAATAAATGGTGTTTTCTTAACTTCCAGGAAAATACAGCAGCACTTCCTCTCAGTGGAAATCCAGGATATGTTGTTGGACTCCCTCTAGTGGCTGGATTTGGACCAAATGCCTCATATCCTTCACACATTGCCTTTCAGGTCATAAAATAAATATGAGTGATGAAGGTCTTTCAGTTCATCTTAAAATGTAGGGTCTTTCTCGATGAATTGTTATTAACACCCCCTCCTCCTCCCCTCCCCCCGCCCACCTAGCCATAAGGCTTTGAGTTGTTCCTTGAATAATTCTAGGCTTTATCCCTCTCTTCCTTACCTGGAAGTCCATTCCATGTGTTTATTATTCTTGTGTAAAGGACAATATTCTAAATTTCCCTTTTACTCATTTGAACTTATATCTGCATGCCATCACTTTAAATAAGTTTGAGTAAATTTTTTGAATTTCCCTTTTCCTTACTGTTTGGTTTACCTTTATCAAGTTATCTTTCCACTTCTCATTGCTCAGACTCCTTTGCTGTCATCTATGGCATGTTTAACTACAGAGCCATCTCATATTACACTCAAAGCAATGTATTTCTCAATGTAAAGCTGTGAAAACTTTGCATCCCCTTCTGTCATGGCATGTACAAAAATATGCTGTTTGTCAACATGTTTGCTAACCAGCTTAATATCTAAATTTGTTCCTCAAACAAGCAGTCTGCATTCAATATTGTAGGTGATCTAAGAAATTGTCAATGAATGGGAATGTGATTCAAGGTTTTGATGATGTCATAAATCAATCTTGCTTCATTCTCCAGGTTTATGACTATTTTTAGGTCCCTATCTTTGGAGAGATATTTTCTTGCCCCCTTTTTTCAATTTGTTTTTCACTGTCACAATTTTGGCTATTGAATTGATTTAATTTTGTATTCAACTTGGCCTTTACTTCTGTAACATGTAGCATAAATAAAAGGAATGTTATATTTGGCTTTGTGGGAGCGTGAAAAGGGAATGTCCAGAGCCTTGGCGAAAATAAAAACAATCATGAAACTGAAGAAAAATGGGGAATTTCTAAAATAGATTTATTTTAAACAAGCACAGTTTAAAAGATATAAATTAGTTCAACATTCATTTTACTATTGGTTGCAGAAATCTAATCTTTCAGTATCTGGGAATTTATTCTTAACTGACTCTTTCCACATTTGGTATAATTCAAAGCAAAAACAGACTTGGGCAGCTGACTGTCATTAAGAGTTCAACCAACCAGGATTGTTTACAAATGGAAGGACTACGGACACCAGTGCTTTTTGGATATAATTTAAAGTCTGGTTGTATATTGCGGTAGGTACTATAAGATCATTTTACTATGTTCATTAACACCCCTTGAGATGTTCAGTGCTGGCAACAGTTCAAGGAAATGCTACTAGTGTTTTAGAAGTCAGTAAGATAAAAATTAAACCGATAAAATGTTTATTTTAATTTACATCAAATAAATTAGTGCACAAGGGATCTTTAGACTGTAAAAAACACCAGACTATTTAGCAAACAGTGACTGTGGGTGGATTTTCCTCCATCATTGGTTTGGTAGCAGGAGAAAAGAGCAGCCTAATGGTAAGGCCTACCACTGAGTCCCTGTACTGGCTAAATTTCCCTTCTGCTACACTAGGGACAGTTCAAATCCCCTCCACCTGACCTGCCAGTAGGGAATGACAGAAGGGAGGTAGGACCAGCTTCCTGTGCCATTTCCTGCTAGCCTCCTGCCCCTTTACTGGCTCTATCCAGATGTGCCTAGTGGCACTAGGCTTGGGATTGTCATGTTAATGATGCCAATTTGCAAATAAAGGAGGAGGGTCTAGAAGAGGCCTCCCTCCCTCCTGCTTGGTTCCCAACCTAACTTGGTAGGCTCCAGAGTTTGGCATGACTTACAAAACTACAACTCCAACTTGTTACTCTACGGAAAGCCCAATGTGGAAGGGTAGAACAGGAGCCAATCTTCACACGCTGTTATGATCATTTATTCATAGAGATACACGTTACAATCATGCACCCCCTAAACTAAAAGCCCAATTCCAGCCCTCTTTTTATAGGAGCCCAAGTGAATCCCAAATGAGGAAGAATGAGAGGTGGCCTCATCGAAATATTCAAGATTCTGAAGGTGCTTGACAGTAAAGATACTGAGGCATTGTTTCCCCTAGCGGGGGAATCTAAGACAAGGTGACAGTTTCAGAATAAGGGTCTGAACATTTAGTACTGAAATGAGGAGAAATTTCTTTAACTCAAAAGATTGTGAATCTTTATTGCTGTGTTCTACATATTGTGTAATGATTTGTGCTTGAGTATTCCCAGACCTATGTTAATACCACTCCAACCAGGTGCAATATGCAATTCTTGTGGTGTCTTACCCTCTGATTTTTTTCTCTGTTTTGATTTTGGGAAGCTACTTGATGCCTTATTCAAATGTAGAAGATTAACATATTTGTGGAAGAGCTCCTGTGATGCCAGCTTGTTAACTGTGTATTAATTGGGTGTTTAATTGTATTCAAATGGTAGGCATTTACTCGGGATTCACCTGTGCCCATACGTATAGGAGCAGGTTGAAACAGTGGTTGTTGGATTGGAGGCACATGATTTATAATGTGTGCCTCTGTAAATAAAAGCTTGAAGGCGTATAGAAACTAGGCTCCAGCTCTATCCTTCATCACCTGGCTAACTGCGATCTAACACTGCTGGTTAATGCAACAGGTAAGATACACTGACAGTGTTCTTAGGAAGGAAGCTCCAGGATTTTGATTCAGCAACAGTGAAGGAACAACGATATAGTTCCAAGTCAGGATTATGTGTGATTTGGTGAAGGAGCTTACAGGTTGTGTTTTTCCCAAGCATCCAATGCCGTTGCCCTTCTAGGCGGTAGAGGTTGAGGGTTTGGAAGGTGCTATCGAAGGAACCTTGGTGAATTTCTGCAGTCATCTTGTAAATGGTACACATTACTGCCACTAAGAGCCAGTGGTGGAGGAAGTGAATATTTAAGGCGGTAGATGGGATGCCAATCAAGCAGGCTGCTTTGTCTTGGATGGTGTTGAGCTTCTTGAATGTTGGAGCTGTACTTATCCAGATAAGATAAATCTGTCTGATTTGTGCCTTGTAGATGGACAGGCTCTGGGGAGTCAGGAAGCAAGTTACTCACTGCAGAATTCCCAGCTTCTGACCTGTTCTTGTAGCCACAGTATTTATATGGCTGGTCCAGTTCAGTTTCTGGTCAGTGGTAACCCCCAGGATATTGATGTTGGGGGATTTCAGTCATGGTAAAACCATTGAATGTTGAAAGGAGATGGTTAGATTCTCTCTTGTTGGAGTTGGTCATTGTCTGACACTTGTGTGGCATGAATTTTACTTGCCACATCAGTCGAAGTGTTTCAGATCTTGCTGCATGCAGACACTGACTGCTTCAGCATCTGAGGAGTTGCGAATGGCACTGAACTCTGCGCAATCAACTCCACTTTTGACCATATATTGGAGGAAAGGTAATTGAAGCTGTTGAAGATGAGTAAATGCCACTTGATAGCACTGTTGATGACACTTTCCATCACTTTGCTGATTACTGAGAGTAGACAGATGGGGTGGTAATTGGCCAGGTTGGAATAGGCCTGCTTTTTTGAAGCATTTTAAGTTGGGAACTAACCTGAGAGGTTAATACACTTAATACATAATACACTCATTTAGGTCTCCAAATAGCTGAATTTGGTGGGCCTGTCTGTTGAATTAGAGCAGAAAACACGGTTGCTGTTTTGATCACTTGCCATTGCTGGGAATTTCTAGCTGCTGTTGGAAAATAGTCAGAAGGTGTCCAATCTTGATGATCACTGTGGAAGCAGCAGTCGGCAAAAGGTGGACCCCCCCAGACTCCCCCTGACCTCTGGAACCCCCCACAACGCCTCCCCCGACATCTGGACACCCCACACCGCCTCCCCCAACCTCTGGAGCCCCCTACAACGCCTCCCCTAACCTCCGGACCCCTCCCTCCCCATCCCCTTCTTTGGCTGTAAGCCTCAGTTCCAAGTACAATGCCCAGCCATATTTGGCAACGTACTGGTGCAGTTAAGAGAGTGGAGATTTGTCCAATCCCCTTATGTTTAACTTTGCAACTGGGGAATATGCATTCCCTGGATGCTGACCTTGGGGTAAAGTCAGTTCCATTGTCTCACTGGCTGAAAGGGTTTAGTTGTAGTCTTTTTGGACAAAAGACATTCATTTGTAAATTACCAAGGTTTTTCTTATTTATCCCTAAAGAATAATCAACCACACAGCATGCCATCAGTGGTCACGAATCATCAGAAATCTGTTAATTGGACAAAACTTTCCTCAAACTGTGGCATCATTTGGAAATTCTCCAGTGCAGAATGTGAAAGACTGGGTGACCATCGAGCAAGTTACCTCTTTAACTCAGGTAATAACCTGAATAAAGTATGAAAAGAGAGAAAAAGGGTCACCATTTTCATAACCCTTTCTATAAGGATATGTAATATGCGGCAATATTAATCATAGCAGCAACTAAATAAATGGATACCGGCACTACAGTTGAAAAGGCAGAGATTTCACCAATCATTTATTTATTAGTATAAGTGAATGTGTTTATTGCTATAAAAACAGAAAATGCTGGAAAAACTCAGCAGGTCTAACAGCATCTGTGGAGAGAAAACAGAGTTAACGTTTCGAGTCTGTATGACTCTTCAAGTTTAAAGAGAAGTAAAAATGTGATGAAATTTATACTGTTTTAAGGGAGGTGGAGCAGGTGAAGCTGGATAGAAGGCCAGCGATAGGTGGGGGCAAAGGAGAGATTGACAAAGATGTCATAAACGAAAGGACAAAGGGGGTGTTAATGGTAGTGTTATGGGCTAAAGGAAGTGCTGATGTTGGCATTAAGGTCAGAAAGTAGAATGTGATAATAGCAGGACAAGGGTAAGCACTCTGGAAAGAACAACATGAACAAGTGACAGGTGGCCCTTGTGGGGGTGGGGTGGGGGGAGGGGACAGTGGTGGGATAAAAGATTGAAAATAGGATCAAAGGTGGGGATAAAACAATGAATAAAAATGAAAATAAATAAAAATAAAAGTGGATTAAAAAATAAAATTTTAAAAATGAATGTTGAAAAAAGGGGATTAAAAAAGGTTGAGGATGGAGGAGAAAGTTCAAGTTGTTGAACTCAGTGTTAAGTCCAGAAGGCTGTAAAGTGCCTAGTCGGAAGATGAGGTGCTGTTCCTCCAGTTTGCATTGGGCTTCACTGGAACAATGCAGCAGGCCAAGGACGGACATGTGGGCAGGGTGGTGTGTTGAAATGGCAAGCGACAGGAAGGTCTGGGTCAAGTTTGCGGACAAACCAAAGGTGTTCCCCAAAGCAGTCACCCAGTCTGCGTTTGGTCTCTCTAATGTAGAGGAGACCGCATTGCGAGCAGCGAATGCAGTAGACCAAATTGAAGGAGATGCAAGTGAAGCACTGCTTCACCTGAAAGGACTGTTTGGGCCCTTTGACGGTTAGGAGGGAGGAGGCAAAGGGGCAGGTGCTGCACCTTCTGCGATTGCATGGGAAGATGCTGTGGAGGGGGATGAGGTGTTGGGGATGATGGAGGAGTGGACCAGGGTGTCCCGGAGGGAATGGTCCCTATGGAATGCTGACGGGGGTGGGGTGGGTGGTGGTGAAGGGAAGATGTGTTTGGTGGTGGCATCATGCTGGAATTGGCGGAAATGGCGGAGGATGATCCTTTGAATGCAGAGGCTGGTGAGGTGAAAAGTGAGGACAAGGGGGACCCTATCATGGTTCTGGGAGGGAGAGGAAGGTGTGAGGGCAGAGGCACGGGAGATGGGTAGGACATGATTGAGGGCCCTGTCAACCACAGTGGGTGGGAAACCTTGGTTAAGGAAGACATGTCACATGTTTATTGCTAGCTTTGAAAGGCTTTTTTTATAGTCTCTGTTTTCAAAGGCTTTACAAAAACTAGAAAATAACTAGGAAGCAAATGTTATATTCTTGCATGAAAGAAATTAAATTTTTCAATACGTTATTTCCTGTTGAAAGGGAGCCTGCAATTACATTGGAACCAGCTTATTGAACTTGGTTCACACTGAGACAACTCATGACCATATTAATTCTCTTAAAATTACTGCCTACTTAAAAGTAAAAATTTAGCACTAAACTTTGTTTCAAGGGAAACTTCATTTCTTTTCTCATTTTTGTTCTGGACAATTCTTCCACTAATTATGCTTGGTTATCTACATCAGATTTTTGCAAATATTATCAACTTATTTGCAACAGAAATGTGCCAGATCTTGCTAGAGGATGCCCTGTTAGTTTACGTTTTCTGTACCCTTCAGCTGAAATTTTTTTTGCGGCATAATTTGTATGAAGTACAATCTAGATTGATGTGGCTAGAACAGTGGGGCATCTGGGATCTCCGTGAACAGCAGGATCATTAATGAACAGTCGAGTCTGAACCAGAAACTGTCAGTTTGAATATTTGATTTATTGCCAAATCAGGTACCAAAAATGAAATAAAGCGGGGGGGGAAAGAAAGATTGAATTGTGTGAGAGATCAGAGACAAAAATAATTTTAAAAGTTTTTTTTTTGAAATCTCCAACAGTAATTAAAACCTGAAGGAATGAGATGGTTAGGCCTGTTAAAGTTAGTTTTCAGTGCCAGAGAGACTTGTAACTCTTAAAAGGGTACTTACTACATTTGGGCTTATCCATTACAGTGTGCATATATCAGGTAAGTGCATAAATTCATAACTTCCATGTATTTCATTTGCAAGCCCCTGTGAGATACCAATATTGCACAGCTTCTGAAGGAGCAACGCATCTCAACCAACAATTTCCTAATTTACACATTTAACTGTGCATGTGTGGTTACTAGAAGCTGCTGTCTGATTTACAAGTTAATTTATACTACAAAATCTAGCCCATTGATGTAATTCTACTGAGGGTTATAGTAATCAGTTTAGCTGAGGCCAATCATTGTATAGTGGTGCATGTACTGCTGATCAACACATCAATCAGCTGATTAAATTGCTTCTCAACCTCTCCCACCAGTGCGCAGTTCAGACTTTGTGCTTTTATTTTGTTCCATTCAAGTGATTTACTGTGATAAAAGGATAAAAGTGTGTCCATTATAATTCCAGTCGGGTGCAAATTCTGCAATGATGGAGCATACCTTACTGTCCTGTCATGAGACACTTTTTTAAAAATCTTATTTAGGTGGGCTAGCAATACAGAAAAGGTACCTTTCTTCCCATCATTTATTTGTAACCTCCAGAATAATTAATCCTCCTCATATAGTTTCCTTTCAAGGAATTAGAGTATCTTGAATAAGTGTTGACTATTAATGCTAATATATACTCTGTAAGGCCAAGTAGTCATCTTCTATATATCCAGAACTCTGCTGTAGCTTTATGGGGAGTGCTTGTGTAGGTAGCTGTAAGCCTATAAAATTATTCCAACTTTAGTTCACATGATTATATTCTAATAAATAAAATAACTAAAAGTACCATTTGCTTGCAGGGTTGTAATTGTGACATTCCTCAGTCTTTAGCCTTGGAGGTGAAGTGGACAAAGTATGGATCCTTAATAAACCCACAGGCTAAAATAGTAGCAGTCACACGAACAATCAGAGAAACCTGCATTATGGTATGTGAACAATACTCTTGAAGCAAAAAGCTATTTATTTTAAAGACACAATGTAATTCCAAATAAAAAAAACAGCATTGAAAACTGGAGTTTGTTAGTTGCTAAAGTGAGAAGTGTAAGAACACACAAACCTCCAAAGTGAATACAAATATTAAGATCACATAAATCAGCATTTTGCCTTCAAGGCTTATTAATGTATTCAGCATGGTCAGAACAAACCATTCATGATTTTCAAGTTTACAGTAGGCTAAACTTCCCATCTAGATTATTTCTGTGTTTTGAATCTTTTCTCTTGTTCCTTGAATCGTAGGTGATTCTTGTGGGAAAGTCCCAACTTCCTGAACCCTTTGAGATCACCAAACTCTGTCTAATAATTATGTTCTTTCTGCTACTAGAATATATCCGTACCTCCATAGGATCTCACTTCAAGCGGCAGAGCTTCATATCAAATCTTGTTTAAATTCAAACTATTAGACCAGACTTATTACTTTATTTGCTTGTTCATTCCTTAATAAGGCTTTAAGACTATTTCCAGTAGTGAGTCTTGTCTTAATCTCCCATACCACAACTCTTAAGAGCTACACTAACTTTTGTTTTTATTGATTTTGTTTAAACACTGGGCCCTGAAATTAACCTTAATTTTTTTTTAAATTTTGCACTTATATTGGCTCTGTGGCTGATAGGAAGCCATCAATGAACTGATGAAGTAGGCAGAAAAGTGCCAATGGAACTCACTCCAGAGAAGTGAGATAATGCTTTTGGGGAGGACAAACAAGGCCAGGGAAATGCACAATTATTGGTAGTATACAGAGAAATTTAGAGGAACAGGAGGACCTTGGAGTATATGTCCACAGATCCCTGAAGATAGCAGGACAGGCAGATTAAGTAATTAAGAAGGCATAGAATAGAAGAGCAGGGGGGTTATGCTAGAAATATATGGGGGAAAAAAGTTAGGCCACAGCTAGGGTGCTGTGTACAGTTTTGGTCACTGCCTCACATGATATGATTCCACTAGAAATGGTACATAGGAAATTTACAAGAATGTTGCCAGATGTGAAGAATTTTAACTGTGAGGAAAGACTGGATAGTCAGGCGATGTTTTTTATTTGGAAAAGAGGCAGAGGGGAGATTTAATTGTGGTGTTTAAATTGAGAGGCTTAGAGTGATATAGGAAGGACCTATACCCCTTAACAGAGAGATCAATAACCAGGGAGCATAGATTTAAAGTAATTGGCAGGAGGATTAGAGGGGAGTTGGAGAATATTTTCATCCAGAAGGTGATGTCTGAAATTCACTGCCTGAAAGGGTGGTAGAGGCAAACATCCTTGCATTTCCTTGGATATGCACTTGAAATGTTGTGACCTACAGGGCTGCAGACCAAGAGCTGGAAAGTGGGATTAGGATGGATTGCTCTTTTTCAGCCAGCATTGACATGATGGGCCAAATGGCCTCCTTTGTGCCATAAATTTTCCACATATCAATTATATTACTCTTTGAAAAGTTTCAAACTGAGTGATTCTTTCTCAGATTTTCAAATAGCTCTCAAATTCAAATAGAAATGCTCTTTTTTATATATATTATATAGTCCAAAAAATTACTGGGACTTCCTGGATTTTGAATATCTGACCCCATAAATTTAAAAACTAGCATATTCAAGCCTATAACTGATGAAATTTGCAATGGTTGTGTTGGGTCATACTTGGTATAGGAATATGAACTAGTCATTTTCTTTCTAAACTGCTCTGAATTTAAAGGAACAGCCACCAAACCAAAATGAGATGGATGTATCGCTCCAGACTTGAGCTCCTGTCTTCATTAAAAAAGAGTTTTCAATGAAGACAGCTACAAAAAGCATCATAAAAATACAAAAGCAACATTTTGGGAAGAGAAAGATGAAATGAATTTAGCAAGTCTCCTTTGCAGAGTGCAGGTTGATTTTGGGAAAATAAAGTTTGCATTTTTGAACAATATGGAATGAAGATGCCTAAATAGATTGTTTGGGCAGATAAGGCATTTTTCATCTTTTTGAGAAGGTAGCTTTGCAACACAGCTTAGTGATGCCAATCCAACTTAAAAAAATTAGTACAAGTATGATATTCTATCCTATGGGACCTACGCTCAAATCTAGATGGATCTAAAGGTCTAATTTCTCTCTTATTTGGCTTCTTTATAAATTACAACTAAAGTTTAGGTAGTCTAAGCTTAGTACTTATGGGTTGCATCTTAAAACTGCCCATAATTTGGCACTCCCACTCAATGAAGTGGTGAGGCTGGCTGGTGCAAAAAAGGGAAAAAACTAAAATGTCACAAGAGTATGAATTTAACACACATTGTTGAGCACAGAGTTTTGCCCTGTATTAGATAATGCACTTAACTGGCCAGGAAATGTATGATGCTGAGTAACAAAAGGAGAGGAAGTCCACACCATTGACATTTCTTATGAGCATATAAATTTATTAAAAACCAATACTTTCTCCCATACCAACAAAGCAGAAAGAATTGATATTTACCAAGGGTAAGGGCAACAGACACATGGGAACACCACCACCTGGAAGTCCCCCTGCAAGCCACCCACCATCCTGACTTGGAAATATATTGCCATTCCTCCAGGGTCGCCAGGTCAAAATCCTGGAACTCCCTCCCTAACAGCACTGTGCATGTACTTACACTACACGAACTGTAGTGGTTCAAGAAGGTGGCTCACCACCACCTTCTCGAGGGCAATTGGGGATGGGCAATAAATGCTAGCCTAACCAGCGACATCCACATCCCATAAATTAATTTTAAAAATCAGATGAACAAAGAACTTAAGTGACTCTGCATTCAACAGATCTTTTTTAAAGATCTGGAAAGCGTTATCAGGTAGGAGTGAGTAGTCCTAGGAAATCAGTCTACTTTGAGATTACACTAATTAATTTAAAAATTCCCAGTTAGCTAAACCCAATTCTTCAGGCAGGAAGGACCTGAGCTGAAGAATAAATAATTACAAACATGACTCCAAATCTAATTCCAGTTCTCAGAAAATGCTGAAACCTCTTGGATATTTTATTTAATTGCAAGCTAACTATGTTTCTTTTTCTAGATACCTTTGAAAACTGCAGGAGCTTTACACATCTCTACCTCAGTTACTTTTACAGATGTGTCAGCATCTGCCCATCCCAGATACAAAATGAGACCAAAAATGAATGTCAAATTACCCTACAATTTCTTCTTTCCTTTTGTGTGAAATATTCTTGAGTTGCTTTTGTGGGGCAGGATTATAACTAAACAGTTATGGAATTGTTCAAACACAATTAATGTGTCTGCTTTGTAAAGTAATTTGTACTGACTTTTTCAAATGTTTCAACTTAGAGTTGCAATTCCCTAAAGTGTCATATTTTCTATTTAGATATTGGATCAAACCATTTTGTATGCATTTTTATTTAAATTTTGTAATAAAGCTTCAGCTCAGGTTTCTGAATGGACTGCATTTGCAGAATAGGAATTGTATCTATAACTAAAGTTAGAGGTATACTTTAACAGCACAGAAACACATACATGTAAAGCACAAAAGTATTGTATAATTTATATAGTCATTTTTCTAAGGACATTGAACTATTTAAACTATTGTAAATGGTCTGGTACCATTATTTTATTGCCTTTTTATAAATGTTTTCTATGCAGAGAGAATTTTTTATGCACTTAGTTATTTGCATTTTTACAATTCATACCTGGTTAAGCCACATCTGAGAACAATTTTAATGTACGATTTGTACATATCCTAGAGAAAGATATTTCATAAATGAATGTATGACAGCCTTCTTAATTAATTCAATCATCTAATCCAAGAAAAATGAATCTTATTTTATAATAGTTTGATTTCCAGAACGATATCTAGAACGCAAATCATTTAAAAATAAATTGGCAATACCTTAATGTTGCAATAAAAAATGTTTTAGCATATTAAAATTCACTTCATCAATTCACTATATATTCATCTAGAGTTTGCTTATGAACTAAAGTATTTCTAATTATCTGTCTTGAATAATTATAGAAAGCATTAATTTTGCATCTGCACAAACCATATAATCACAACTAGTCAGTAAACATAAGCAGTTTGATATTCATCATAAGGTATTAGATTGTACACATTCTTAAAAGTATTTACTTGAGAGGTGACAGCCAATTCATTGATAATGCTTCATGCTAAATATCAAACAGTAGAACCTTTCGAGAACTGCCATTGCATACTAGCAGGAAATGCAGCTGAAAGGCAAGACCCAACATGACCTTTCCTCCTTCATGGGGGTTAAGAAGATCGTGTAACTTATTCCAAAAATGAAAGATCTCCAAGATGAATGTAGAGAGACAGATTTCACTTTATGTCAAAAGCACCAATTTTCAAAAATGTGTATTTTCTCCACGAGGTGGAAGCCGCACAGATTTTATTCAGTTTAGGATCTCTCACGGAAGCAGCACTGACAGCTCGGTTAGTAAATGCAGTAACATATACAGATAAGACAGAGGTTTGATTTCCGGTCTGTGTTAAAACAGCTGGTTGGGAATAGGGATGATGCAGTTGATCACAGCACCTGTAGGTTGGATAGAGGCAAATATCTGCCTGGATCCTAATCAGTGATTCCTACTGTAAAGGCTTGGCTCAGCATGCAGGTGTCTCAGTCACAGAGACTGTAGCCAGTTCTTTCCTCATACCTTTCCTCATATTTGGAATACGGCTGAAAAAAGAGACATCCTAAATTAGTTGTTAGTGTAATTCTTACTAAACAATTTCAATTGTGCTAAAGGTTGTCCAATTGTGGAATCACATCTCATGTTGTACACCATGTTCCGAGCACAGGCTGATTGAGTACGGTCAGTACTTTGCCTGTTGCGAGCAGCTGAAGGGATGTGGTGTTTGATACAATCCACCAGTCAGAGACGTACGACCTGCATACCTGGCATCACAGTGCTGAAAAGTGCCCAGTGTACCTCAGATTACCCTGGAAGGGCAAGGTGTCTTAAAAATTTGAATAACAGGTGAAGCTAGCTGCTTCATGCTTCTACTATGCTGTAGCAACACAAGTGGTATTCTCCACTAATGGGATGTTGCCATCAAGCCAAAAAAGATGTTCTGCATACCACACAAATGAGTAATGTGATATATGAATTTCAGTGCCAGTGTGATGCAAGGTATGTAGGCCATACATCCTAATGACTGGTGGATTGTATCAAGCAGCATGTCCCTTTGGCTGTTGGCAACCAGCCTATGCTTGCAAAATTCAGAACGCTGTCCAACATTAGATGTGATTCCACAATTGGACAACACTTGGTGTAATTCTTAGCAGTCAGGATTGTTTACTAACAACCAATTTAGGATTATCAGTCAGGCTTGTAGTGTGGCTCACCTATGTGTGATAGAAGCGGCATACATTCACATACAGGGCCCTGTCCTTTGCAAACAGAAAGAACATGTCCATACATTGCACTTTTTACAATTAAAAAGCTTGGGGGACAGACATTTCCTGATTCATTCCCCATGGCAATACCTTGACCAATTAGAATCGACTTGCCTGGCTTGAATTTAAACAAAAGCTTGGCAGTTAACTGTTCTCTGGTGCATTCTCCATGGTAATGCCTCTACCAAGCAGCACCTTCTCATGTAGTATATAGTATTGTTCCCTTTGAGATTTGGTATTCTTGCATTTCTGTGCTAATGACTGCAAGGCAGCATGTCTCCTCTTTCAGCAATACTCAATTCTGTACCACCAAATGACTATTCATATTTAGAACATTCACAAATGAAATACCAGAGAGTAAAAGCAAAATGCTGGAAATACTCAGCAAATCTGGCAGCATCGGTGGACAGAGAAACAGAATTAATGTTTTGAGTCAAATATGACTTCAGAAGTGCAGGAAGGTAGAAACAGGAGTTGACCTTGAGTCAACGACATAAAACCCATCACATTTCTACCTTCCGTCAGTTCTGAATAAAATCATATTCGACTTGAAATGTTAACTCCCGTTTCTCTCTCTCCACTGTTGCTGCCAGACCTGGTATTTCTAGCACTTTTTATTTCAAATACCAGGAGGTGACTGATGATGGCTGAATCATACTGCAGTAAGGAGTCAGCACCTGCAGGACAGAAGAGATAATGTAGTCTTATGTGACAATCAAAAGTCCATATTTATAGGAAAAATATTTATTCAAATACAAGGTGAAGAATTGCCAGGTTGATTGTGTTTCTGATGTCAGTCATGTTGTTGTGGGTAGGAAAATCTGCTGTTGCACACCTCACAGGTGCCTGTTAGGTATAACATTCATAGAGGTCTTAGTGTATGTACTCTTGGCTACAGTCAGTTCATATTCAGGTAAGAAGCAACAGAAAATAGGATTTTATCCCAAACAAAATTTATCCAGATACCAATTGCCTGATAAATAATCCTTCATGAATTGTTATTTTTAGTTATTGAGATAACAAGCTGACATTCAAGAACAGAATGTTAACTAACACGTGGATGGTGTTTTGATAGTTGGTCAGGGATTTTTTTTTCTACAAAATAAGACTTAGTTAATTATGAGTTACAGGGTTTATCATTCTTTGGTCCCACACCATTCTTAGAAAATATACACAAAATTATCATGCAACGTACACAAGAAAAGCTGTGCCTTATTCTGGAGTCAGGTTGAGAGTCCGCAAGATATATTTACAAAAATAATTTCAAATGCCATTTAAATTCTGCCTTCATTCAACACTTGTGCATCAAGCAGTTTCTGAGTTGATCTGGTAGTTTATGCTATGCTCCTGGAGCAATCTACGTAGTCTCTCAACTTCTTCTGTCTATAAAAGGAATTTGACAAGTTAGAATCTACTTATTTTAAAAAAACAAATAACTTTGTAAGGTGAGTGATCTTACCAGTTCTGTGCACTCATTCTGGAGCTCACCAATCCTCTGTTTGAGGTGGTCGTTGGCATGTTTGAGCTCAGTTTCTTTCTTTACTGCACGTGACTTCACAGTCATCAGGATTCCTATACGGAAGTAAATTAAGAACATGTAATTAAATGCACTTAATGGTCAGTTATACTCTTAACTTTAAAAGGCATGCCGCATTCAAGTTATAACAATGAACTCATTAACCAATTTGATTAATTTAGCTTTCCTGCAAAGCATAACATTTACAATGATGATAAGACTGCATGTTGCTTGCAAGAAATTTTGGCTTTCTCTTTTGCAACAATCCCCCACTCCATGAACAAGGTGAAATTGGAAAATCACATGCACAAGCCAATGGCACAGTTATTCAGGACAGTAAACCACTGGTTTGGGCCACAATACTTTGAGATCTGACTTCTTCAGGGCTTGTCATTTGAAACTTTAGCACAGGACTATACAGTTTGGGATTTATAATATCTAATTCCCCAACTAGCAAAACCAATAAAACTCTCCTTCCTTTGTGGAACAGGATAGGAAAAATAAATAACTTGTTGGATAATGAATCAATTTTTAATTGGGAAATATCAGTTAAAATAAATTTTGCAAAACACGGAATTGTTCAGTAATCAATAAATGGTATCCTATTTCATAAAAAGCATTTTCCCTGTGGCTGAATTCATCTGATGAAAGATATTAAGACAAAAGATATCCATCTCCCCTCTTTCCTCATAATGGATGATCCTATTTAAAGATGTTTGATTAAGAACTGTACCATTTATTATTCTTGCCACTCTCCACAGTCGTAATATTATGAGCAAGCCTACACCGTCAAAAGCATCTTCCCGGGAAATGTAGACAATATCGAGGATGAAAGATACAACAACAACTACTCCATCCAGGACTTCAAACTTGTGCCAGAAAAATTCCAAACGGAAGGCATATAATTTACCCATTAGCTCCAGAATAAAAAAAGACAGAATAGCAACACTCAGGTAGTGAAATACCTGGAAAAGAAAGAATATTGTTAAATCTACAGTCAAAAAACAATCAAGATCAAATAAAACACAGTACAGGACCCCTTATTTGACATCCCAAAACCCAGAAGGACCCAAAAACAGGCTACACTCGACAATGGTGGCCTAGGTAGCAATTTGAAGTTGGAGTTCCTCAAGCTGCCACTTTATTTGGTGGCGCCACTGATTCCTGCGTTGATACACACACTTCCAAAATCTGCAAAATCCCCAAATCCAGCACATGTCCAATCCCAAGCTTCCCGTACACAGGATCCACTGCCTGTATTGGTTTAGAGCATTTAGAAAATCATTTTTAAGTGTAGCCTGTCTTATTGACAATTATATTGCAAAATGTTTGAAACATCAATTTCTGATTGTTTCCATGTACATTTGTCAATCCGCATTAAAACAGAATATTTTAAAATTAGTTTGTACCTTCCCTAAAAGCTGCATGTGTAAATGTACCAAATGTTTATGGCTCAGTCCCAAGTATAGGACTAGTAAATAGTGGTGGGAGGGGTAGGGGGGGGCGGAAGAGCAGGCAGCAATAACCTGTAAGAATTTTACATCTAATTGTTATACAGTAGCACCTGCAGAAGATTTACATCTGGACAGGACAAAAAAGTCAGCTGTGTTGCCTCTCTGATGGAGAACTTGATATCTGGTGCTCAGTGTTTAGATCCACACACAAGGATAGGACCCCTGCGCAAAATAACTCAGAGCTGTGAACACATACATGAGGGCTTCAACGGCTGTCTGAGGTAAATGCAGAGGTAGATGAAATTGTGGAGGTGGATGTAGGCTGTTTTGGTGATGGAAAGGATATGAACCCAATCAACAAGGACACAGAAGTTTTCATCGTTGGGTTCAGCCTAAGTAAGTAGCTGGAAGAGGAATGGAATTAAATGCTAATGTGAGGAGTTTTCAGCAGGAGTCAAACAGCTAGCTTCAGTCTCACTGACATTAAGTTGGAAAAATTCTTGTTCATTTCCCCATTTGAGAGTCAAGGAGTGGGAGTACATAGTGATGCTCTTAAAATCGAGGGTGATGGTTAGATAAAGCAGGAAGCTGACCCAATGCTAATTGGCAATGTTACTCAGGGATAGTTTGTACATAAGGAAAAAGAAACAAGGTAATAATGGGGCTGTGCAAGAACAGGAGAACAAAATCAGAGAAGATGGTGCGTTAGCTACGTTGGCAGAGGAAAAAGGCAGTGTCATGAGAGGATCAGAGGAAAATGCAGCCATTAAGCCTATCAAGTCTGCACAACCACTAAATTACATCATGGCTGCCCTGTATCTCAACTCTGTTTACCCGCCTTAGCTCCAGATCCTTTCATACCTTTACCTAACAAAAATCTGTTGATCAGTCTTGATTCAATTATCCAAACATCCACACCCTTTTGTGGAAAGATAATTCCAGATTGTACTAGACTGTGTGTGAAGAAATGCTTCCTGAATTCCTTCCCGAGTGGCCTAGCTTTAATTTTATTTTATAATTATGTTCCCTCATTCTTAACTGCTCCACCTGAAGAATGGTTTCTCTGTATCTACCCCGCTGAATCCTTTTAACATTTTAAACACCTCTATCAGATCACCCCATAATCTTCGACTGTGAAGTAAATACAAACCAAATTTATATGATTTGTCATAATAATTTAACCCTCTAAGCAAACACAAAATTACAGGATCCCTTCCTTTGAAATGGGAAATTAAAATAAAAAAACTGCCATCTTAAGAATTTAAGCAGATTATACTCAAAATTGCATTATCCAGTTCCTGTTTCCATTCATTCCTGATAACAAAATAAGTTTAAAAATAAAAATTAGCCAGGACTTTATCATATTTTTAGATTTTCCCCTTACCAATTTTCTCCGCTCCCCTCTAGTGTTGATGATATTGGTTATTTGAGTACGGTTCACTAAACATTTGTTGATTATGGTGTCCCATCTAAATGAACAAGGCATCAGCCTGGTCAGTGAATTCTATGTGGCTTCTCGTCCACAAGGGCATCACTGCCCAGCTCTGTTCTGGCCTTGTCCAGCACTAACATAGGGATTATTGCCTAAATTGGGAACTCACGCCAATGTTTCTTTTCTTAATCCCTGTTACTGGCAAAATTGAGATTAACTAACTCAGCATTTAACCGTATCAAACCATAGGACCTTGCTGATTTTAATAACACAGCTACACATTGGATAAATACTGAACCATGAAGAGCCCAAATTCCAGTGTTATAACCTTAAAATAATGAAATATTTCTGTATACAAATTGAAAAAATTGGACTCTATTCCTAGTTAAAATTTTAAATCTACCTTCCATAACAGAACTAATAAATGGTGGATTAAAGATGCATTTAAGCAGTTGTGTTGTTACTCACGCAATGTCATTCTCATGTAGAGTAGGATGCAATAGACCTGATGAGATGAATGTGCCCATGTGGTTAAGTTATCAAAGAATCTACTGAAAAGTTTTAAATATATTTATTAATTGGCACTGCAGTTTACTCAGCAGCTGATTAGCAATTTTTCCACTTCCTGCTGTTTCAATTACCTGAAGCAAAAAAATTTGCAGGGTTACAGAAAGCGGCTTGGGGTTGGGGGGGCGGGGAGTGGGTCTCGGTGAGTCGCTCTTCCAGAGCTGAGATTGTAGAATAGTAGATGCTGAGATAGTAGATGCATTGGTTGTAATTTTCCAAAATTCCCTAGATTCTAGAAAGGTCCCATCAGATTGAAAAATAATTAATGTAACTCTTCTATTCGAGAAAGGAAGGAGACAGAAAGCAGGAAACTACAGCCAGTTAGTATAACATCTGTCATAGGGGAAATGCTGCAATTATTATTAAGGAGATTCTAGCAGGGCACTTCAAAGTTTTTAATGGAATCGGGCAGTGTCAACATGGTTTTGTGAAAGGAAAATTATGATTGAATAATTTATTAGAGTTCTTTGATGAAGAAACAAGCAATGTGGATAAAGGGGAACCTGTAGATATAGTGTACATGGATTTCCAAAAGGTGTTTGATAAGGTACCACATCAAAGGTTTCTACACAAAATAAGAACTCATGGTGTAGAGGGTAACATATTAACATGGATAGATGTTTGATTAGCTAACAGGAAGCAGAGTGTTGGGGCAAATGGA